>NC_140613.1:42504410-42926910 GCF_057381915.1 Diplotaxodon limnothrissa | reverse complement strand
CGAGGTGAATGTCAGAAGACTTGGAGAACCTTAAAGAAAATTCAGCGGTGGGTGAATGCTTTAAGAAGTAACTTATTACCACATACAGAATCATAATCCATCATTTAGCAGGTGGTTAAACCTCACATAAATATCACCACATATGATCACAGCTGCCTCTCTCTAACACACACTCCCACAGTCATATACTCTTAATCAAAGGCTTCACCCAAACACATGGCCTGAGGCAGTAAAGCAGGAATGGGGGGATGAAAGGTGGACAGCGAGCCACTTCAGCTCAAGAGCTACAAATAAAGATGAGAGGCAAGTGAGAGAGAGGAAAAACAGGAGAGATGGGTTATTGCTGTGGGTAAGAGTGCAAAGGTACTCCTTCAGGCACAACACACTCTTATTTTCAGCTGACTGTCTGCCTTCAGAAGATTCTTGTTTTGCTTCCCGGTGTGGAGTTCACGCTCGGTCTTTCTGCTTTTGCTCTGTTTGCCTTTTGTAAACCTGTCACTGTTACCACCAGACCTGTCTATCTTCTTGTTCCTTCATCTGCAGAAATGTTTTTAGAGACAGGATTATGAAAGAGAGTATGTTGAAAAGCTTATATTACGAAAAAAGCAAGCAATAAAAGATTGTAAAAAGCTTTTTCTCAAGGAATCTCCCACCATCTTTGCTTTTGGAGAACTGTCTCATTTAAGTTGAGGGTTTCTTCAGATACCATGTCTCTCTCTTACAATCTCTCCAGTCTCAGTGCTGGTCACATGGTGTGGGCTATTTTCTCACTCTCTGATAGGGTGAGAAACTCTAAACTGCTCACAGGTGATGCTGGCTCTGCAAACAGCTTGACATCCCACCTCAACCCCTGCTTACTTTACCTGCTTAAGGTAAGAAGCTTTCTACCTGTGGGCATAGGTAGAGCACTGAAGACAGGATCCTTTGTTCAGCTGTTACTAAATGTATTAAATGATCTTAATAAAGAAAAAAATCACTCAAAATAAAATGTGCTTTCATTATTTTCATTATTTTGTAGATTGGGAATGCAACCTCACCTCAGTGTCCTGAAGTGGAAAGAGTTGACTGTATGAGCAGCTAGTGTCTGTCTGGTATGTTAAATAACTCAACCATCAGTTGACGACTTCTTCACTTGGGTATGTCCACCTGCAGCTCCAGTCAGACCAGGACCATGGCGATGGCTCAGTGAAGTACGTTCTTTCTGGCGAGGGGGCTGGCACCATCTTTGTCATTGATGAGAATAACGGCGATCTGCACGCCACGCGCCGCCTTGATCGAGAGGAGAAGGCCTTTTATGTCCTCAAAGCCACAGTGGTCAACAAGTGGACGGGTCAAAAACTGGAGCCAGAGACCGAGTTCATCATCAAACTCCACGACATCAATGACAACGAACCAAAGTTCAGCAAAGAGGTGTACACTGCCAGTGTTCCTGAGAGGTCTGATATTGGTAAGGACCTCTCTCACTGCACTTTTCTGCTTTTTGTTTTCTCAGTAACAGTCGTGGTAATGCAACTCTTTCAGGTACATCGGTCACCCAGGTGACAGCTACAGATGCTGATGACACAATGTATGGGAACAGTGCCAAACTGGTCTACAGCATCAGTCAAGGACACCCATACTTCTCTGTGGAGCCAAACACTGGTATGTTTGACAGACATCGAGTACTTGATGATACCAGTCGTGACAAAAGCATAACTTTTTGTAAAACGTGTCTTTAGAGAACAAATTATTACATCATATAGTCAGATTCTCAAAACCTTTTGCTGCTTCGTCATGAATCAGAATGATGACTGTATTTCAAGAATTGACTCAAACTGGAAAAGCCGTTGCTGCCTTTACCTTTTTATAGAGCTGACCAATCCACTGCAATTGTTGTCTGGTCCATTCACTGGACCTGCTGCTGCCATAGCCTGCAGCCTCGCTCCTTAGGCTTGAAACCCATTAACATTGGTTAACATTGGCTGCACACCCAGCAATCAGCCTAGTTTCACGATACATTCCTCACCTATGAGACTGGAAACTTAAAGAAGTCCAGTTGCTCCCTGGACTAACATGACCTGGATGACTGAGGCCCTACACAGACATGGAAGGATCATTATCGGCTTCCTGTAGCTCCCCTCGTCTCCAGATTGGTGTGGACTACTCGTACAAAATTAGAACTAAAAGTGCGTAAATGGGTCATTTAAATGGAAAGTAGGAGGAAGTTTGAATTGAAGCAGGACGACTTTTCATAAAATGTCCGTGTGTTCCTTTAAGATAGTCTTTAATGCTAAACTAAATAGGCTAATTGTAGCACATGAAACTGATCTCATGCCTGTGACACGTGAGGGACACATCCCATAATGTCACACTGCTGACGGTGTGTAACCAAAGCCGTGGACTAATTTCACAGGATTTCACTCTTACATGCACATTTTAATGAGGTTCTTGCACGACACTGTAAAGTTTGGTCTGATACAAAGATATAAAATATACACCTATTGTGCAATGTTACTGAGAGGAAAGGCAGATCGGATCGACCTGCTAATTCTTAAAAGGCTCAGAAAGAAATATTTGCAGTGACAGGCACACTATTATGTGAGCATGCAGCTAAAGAACTTCTTAATTAGAGACATTTGTGGTGTATTTCATAATGGGATCAGTAACTTTCACCTGTCTGTAAGTAAGAACTGATAAATGTGAGAAAGCTGATACATTTGCGGGGTTTTTACTTTTCAAAGGTAAAGTGCAGTGAGGTGACTGTTGTGATTCAGAGAGATATAAATAGACTATGTGAGTCCTGTCACACTTGCCCCGACTGTCAGATGTGGACTGGCCATTAAAACATTTGGGGATTTGTCTTCTGGGCCTTCTTCACGAGCTCTGACATTATACAAGCTTTACACAGACATGCCACATGTCGTCTTAGCTGTGGACACGAGCTGTGTAAAAAGAGCTGCCATCACAATTAAGATGAGTGAGTGGGTGGGTGCGGGTCATGTCCAAATACTGATACTTTATATCCTCATAAATTCAACATAATGGTTCAAAATCAGTCTTAAGTGACAGAATGTGGAGAATGAAAATGTGCTAAATGTGAAAAAGTCACTAAAGAGCAACATGTCTACAGAAGAGTCATCAGAATCATTTTAGTAGAATTATTGGAGCATCAAAACCCACACAACAGGTGCACAGATCAATATTTATGGACAGACTTAGATTTTAGGAACAATGACATATTACATTACTTGTTTAGACCACAATAACAAATCATTTCTGTAAAGTGTTCAGATATAAATGAGTGAAATAACATTTAAACCTGATCTAAGCTGATCAATTTTCTTCTCTGGTTTCCTCATCATTATTTTCCATATCATAATATAAACATGTGCTAACACTCAATAACAGGAATAAAAAGTGCTCAGGTGATTCTTTTGCTTTCTGTAGGCACAAACGTGGACAGCTGCAGATAACACAAACAGTCCAAATGAACACATCGTGTGTTTTGTTAAATGAATGGTACAGGAATCATAGTCTGGATGTGGTCGTTATTTTCTTCTCTTTCTAGGATGTTCTTCACAGTGTGAATCAAAAGGTTCTCAGGGAGCTTATGATGAGCGTGTTTGTTGCAGCTTCATATCATAAATTTAGACAATACATCTTTTTTTTCAGTAAAAATAAAAAAAGAACTACCATTGAAAACTCAGTGCAACTTCTCTTTGCACGTTTTTGTGCCTCCCACATCAGATAAAGACGACAGTTACATATATGATTTTATCGTTTCCATTTAAAGATGGAAAATGTGCACTGGAACACTGCAGTACCAGTTTAGCTATAATGAGTATGCTAGCAAGCTTACAGTGTGACATATTCAGGTAAGAGACTTTAACCAAAGAGGAAGACTCATTTCAGTATTAGTCTAATAAGGTAGTGTTCACAGCTTTAACTTTAACCATCAAACACACTCACTGTACTGACGAATACTGCAGTTCGGGGTGTCTCTCTGTCTGAGATTCACCCGTGCCGCACGTTATCAATCTCAAGTGTCTCAGTGTTGTTTACTCACCTGACTGTTTGTTAACTGTAAATCTCTGACACTGTACTAGTACAACACTGAGAGCCAAAAACCTGACGAAAAATCAAAAGATCGTGTTTCAAAGTGCCACAGATTAAAGGTGAACTTTGTCACTATCACATCACCTTAGTGCCAGTTTAAAGTCTTGAAGCTGACCATTTTATGGGTCCCCATTTTAGCTTTCTGTAGGCAAACATAAAAAATGTGATGGATATGACTATAAAACCGAGGAATACACCGATATGGTCCCACAGTCAAGCGTACCCTAATGCACATGTGGATGCAGCCACAGGAGTCCCCTGCTGGTCATTACAAAGAATTGAGGCTAAATGTCTCACTTTTTCCCACATATAGAACTGGTGACATTAATCTTAAACTTTGTAGATCTCCAGTAAACAACTTCCTGTTTTGACCCGTGTACACTGATGTTTCTGTAAATCCAGATGTCAGCTTAAAAGATTTAAAGCTGGGTTTAGAGAACTTGTCAGATAATAAGTCCTGTAATATGATTGATTTCAGCTCTAACTAATTGTCTATTGACTTAAAAAAAGGTGTCAGGTTTCGCAGTGTGGCAGACAGGGTGAGACCCAAACACACAAGCATAAACTTAAATATAACTTTATTACTGAACTTAAGGAATCAAAATGCATAAGACAAAATAGCTTAGGTGAGACTCAAAACTGTTAACTCATAGACTAGGCTCTAGCACGTGACCACAGAACACACAATGCACACGGGAAGACTGAGACAATAAATACACAGGAGAGTGAAGTGGACACAACTGTGAACACAGCAGGGACAAATCAGGAGTAACAAGACAGAAGAAGCAAAACTGAACATAATGCACACAGGGCAAGGAAGTGTCAAAATAAAACAGGAAATAAACACTGAAATCAAGACCACTTAACAGGGACAATGCTTGTGGAGCTCAAACATGTGCCTAAAGACCCATAGAACAGGGAACATAGAACTATAATAGAAAATCAATCAAAAAAAACCCAAATATCCTAAAAACTCAGCTCATGACCAAAGGAAAATTGTTGTGCCACAGATGGTTGGTTTGTTTCTCCTCCACCCAAAACAGGAATGAAAATAAAGCCATATTACATCTGAAGACGTGCATATTAATTCACACCAGCAACACGTCAGCACGATGATGAAAAACAAAATGACTGAACATGAATTTAGATTACAGTTTTGTTTTTTGTTCAGGTGTGATCCGGACAGCCCTGGGTCCTGGTGACATGGACCGTGAGCAGAGGGAGCACTACCAGGTGGTGATCGAAGCCAAGGACATGGGTGGACAGAGAGGAGGCCTCACTGGGAGCACTGTGGTTAAAATCACTCTCACTGACGTCAACGACAACCCTCCCCACTTCACTCAGAGTAAGACAGCAGCACAGACGAAGCACAGTGTGTATACGAGTGATGAAACACACACAGCTATTAATTATACTCAGTTCAGTTTTATTTCTAATCAGCAACAACAGCTTTCTCAAGGCTGTTTATATTGTAAGGGAAAGGAAAATAATACAAGGAAACAATACAAAGAAAAGAGAGAAAACCCCAACAATCATATGACATCCTTTGAGCAAGCACTTTGGTGACAGCGGGATCGAAATAAACGTCCTTTAAACAGGAAGAAACCTCCAGCAGAGCCAGAATCAGGGAGGGGCCATCATTGGTTGGGGTGAGGATGGACAAAGACACGCTGTGGAGAGATCCAGATATTAATAATAACTAATAATTAAATGCAGAGTGGTGTATGAACACATAGTGAGTGAAAAAGTTGATTGAAGAAGAAACACCCAGTGCATCTTGGGAATCCCCAGCAGCCTACACCTAGTGCAGCGTAACTAAGGGCGGATTCAGGGTCACCTGGTCCAGCCCTAACTATATGCTTTAGCATGCATTCAGGTTTTTCTTTAATGTTGTCAGCTGTCTGTATCTTGTTTAAAGCCTTTTAAGAATCCCGTGAATCCCTTTATCAGATCTTAATTCTTCCCCAGGGTTTGGTACTCTATCGCCCCCTGTGACATGTTTTTGTCCTGCACAATTGAGAGAATTATTCTGCAGCCATAATTCTGTCCAAAAACATTCATATCAATTGACAAATTGAATATAATTGGGAGTTAAAACAAAAACTAGAAAACCCCAGACACCTCCGTCACCAGAGTGAGTCCCACCGATGTGACGGAGCTGACTGTTTCCAGGTATATACCAGTTCAGAGTTCCTGAATCGTCCACGTCCGGCTCTGTCGTTGGGAGAATTCAGGCCACTGATAAAGACATTGGAAAGAACACTGAGATGGACTTCACCATCATCAGCGGTGACGGGATGGAAATGTTTGACATTTCCACTGACAAAGAAACACAAGAAGGACTCGTCACTGTCAGAAAGGTGAGAGCAACTAACCAGTAAACATTAAAAACGGGACTTGAAGCGTTGGGGGTCAAATGATGTTATAATAGAGACCAAAAGAAAACGTTCTTGAGTCGCTGTGTACTGAAAAAGCATGAGTCAAACTATCCATAGCTTTGGCCACCTTCAGATAATACTGGCTTCTTATTTTGTATTGATATTTTTCTCACATCACTGGTTGGCTTGAAATGAATTGATCAGAGCTCACACTTTCAGCTCCTAAGGATCCTGCTAACTAAGTCTGTTTTACATATGCTGTTAAAAATACAAAGCCATGCCGTGTTGTAGAAATGTGTCCTCACAGAGAGTGTGTGTCAACATTGATACAAACTGTTTTAGTGACAAACCTCTGACCCACTATCACCACAGCAACCTGACAGCACCAGCTGCTGTTACAGATACTTTACATGACCATGCCACACTTGTATACACTATATGTATGTATGTATGTATCTTTCAAGCTGTTGTCTCATTTATCTGTCTACATGCATTTGTTGGCCTCAGTGGACATTGATGATTGCCATTGTTCAGGCTGGCTTTATGTTTCCACAGACATCTTTACTGAAAGCAGTCGTTCTCTCTTTGCCTTTGCAGCCTTTGGATTATGAGAAGAAACCATCATACACGATCGAGATCCAGGTCCAGAACACCCAGGAATATGTTCGCTTCGTGTCCTCAGGCCCAAAAGACGTGGCTACGGTTCGGTTGGCCGTGGATGATGTGGATGAGCCGCCTGTGTTTAAAAAAGCCAGCTACCTGTATGAGGTGAAAGAAGATGTTGCGGTGGGCACAGTGGTGGGCTCAGTCAGCGCCATGGACCCCGACAGAGCTCGCAGCATTGTCAAGTAAGGCTAAATGTCTTTTTCTACTCCAACCACACCAACTAAAAAAAGGAAATTATATAATGGCAGTTTTGAATTTCAGATTGTAAAGTCTCACTGGTCTCGAGAGCTAAACTCCAGCTTGTGTTTATACAGACTACAACTTCTGCTCAGTCGTTTTTTTCTTGTGGGCTTTAATGTTTTAAGTTCATGAGTCGCTGAGTTTACCACACGCTACCATTATGTTTTGTGTTATAGACAAAGATGCTTCTTAACGTCAGAGCCTTAGTACTTTTGTTCTCGTATTTAGACAGAAATCATATATGATATCTATGATTGCAAAGCTCAGGCAGAGATGTCGGAACCACGAGAGGAAAAGTGTATATTCCACAACATTCGAGAGAACCTTGGGGTTAGTATCAAGGATATTTGGCATGCAGACTGGAAGAGTCAGGAATTGAACCACCAACCTTCCAATCAGCAGATGACCTGCTCTACCTCTTGAGCTACAGCCTCCCCAGACCCAATGCAAGTTGCATTTATGGTAAAATTAGCATAAAGTTCAGGTTTTGGATAAGAGTTTGAAACCTGCTGTGATGATTAAATTTAAGGGAAAGAAGCTTGAAAATGCATGAACATTTCTCACAAAGATAATCAAATCAATCAATCGAAAGGTTTATTGTCATTTCGTATGTTATTTCAAAAAATACTCTGACTGAAACGAAATACTGTTTCTCACCAGCCTCTACAGTAACCAATACAATTTTTTTTAAAAGTCAATGATAAATCGCAGTAATAATAAGGATAAATAACATCGATTCGTAATCTAAATTCTAAAACGAGCTCAGGTCTAAGCAGTCACACTCATTCAGGTGGCAGCAGTCCTTTCATAGAAGAGGATCATTAGATCAAATAGTGTGTGTATAGCTGTGTGAATAGCTGAGTGGGTGGGGAGGGGTGCTCTTGTACCTCTTGCCAGACAGCAGGAGGGAGAACAGGCCATGAGAGGGGTGGTGGGAGTCTCTGATGATGGAGGTAGCTCTGCGTATGCAGCCCTGTTTGTAGATCTCCAGAGACGAGAGAGGGGCACCAACAATCCTCCTGGCAGTCTTAACCATCCAAAGCAAGATGTCAAACTTTGTGTCAGGATGTTTTCAAACATGTGTGTGGGTGTGTGTGTCCTTCGCCCTACAGCAGGGGTCGGCAACCTTTCTGATGACGAGTGCATGTAAAATTTACTAATGCAACTACTGATTGCATTAGCAATAAATTGAATAACGCTCTATGTTAACAGTTACACACACGCTTCATCTCTTTGCTCTTGAATGCTTTGCTTCTTATATTGATTTTTATTGATTTTTATGCTGATTTTTTCCCTTTTTTCCGTGTGAGCTTACCTGCGATAACTTCTGGACACTTGTAGATCATTAGGACTAGAGTGTTCTTAACAGAAACAGCAACATTTTATGGTTACCTTGTCCTCAGCGCTCCGTGTGTCTGTGGCCTAGACACAGCTGAAGCCTGATTACAGCGTCTGGGCACCGAGCAGCCTCAATAGCCTAGAAAGGTGCTAACCGCTAGGCTAACTAGCAACAAGATGCCTTCCCTCTCCACAGATGACTACCACAGCCTCCTGCAGAAGATTGCAGTACTGGAGACAAAAATTCATCGCTTAGAAGTAAACGTGGAGGTAAATGGACTGTGTGGAAATGAAACAACCTTGCCTTTGATTCAAAACAATGGCGATGAGCAAGCTAGTACACAGCTAAGGAGCACAGATAACATGACCAAGAAAGTAGACTCTGTGCACTATTATAAATCCTCAAGTGATAATCCCCCCTTAGACTGTCTTGGTGCAAAACCAAGACATAAATCATGTCTCCTGGAAGGGGGAGGACGTATCACAGGCAGGGCACAGCGAGCTGAAATCTCTGAAACCGACTGGCCTTCACTTCCTACGAGACAGAGAAGCTCTTCTGATTCTGAAAAAAAAAAAAAAAAGAGAGGAGAACCTTTCCTGGAGTGTGAACACCTCCGAGCTGCTGAAAAAGGCCCAACAGAGACTGTACTTCCTGAGAATTCTCAGGAGGAATAACATCACACAGAGACTGCTGGTGTCCTTCTACAGAGCCACCATTGAGAGTGTTCTAACTTACTGCATATGCATCTGGTACACTAGCTGCACAGGGGCTCAGAGGAAAGCACTCCAAGGGATCATTAACACCGCCCAAAAGATCACTGGCTGCCCTCTCCCCACACTGGAAGTTCTACACAACGCCCACTGTTTTAAAAAGGCCCAAAACATCATAAAAGACACCTCACATCCTGGCCACTCCCTGTTCGAACTGTTGCCCTCAGGCAGACGGTACAGGGCAATCAGAGCAAGGACTAATAGACTCAAACACAGCTGTTATCCAACTGCAATAACACATCTGAATACTACAAAAAAAATGTCCATCACGCCACTCTTGTGTTAATCTATGCACGGTCTGAAGCATGTGTGTGGGAATGTATGTGAATGTTTTACTGTTATATCTTATTAGTATTTTAAGTATTCTATCTATTTTATTTATTGAATTTTATTGTTTTATTTATATTTTGATATTGCTAGGGATGATGCAATGATCGGGGATCATTCTTAATTTCGTTGTTCTCATGACAATGACAATAAAGTTTCTGATCTGATTCTGATTCTTCTACCCCTGTATACGGGAGGAAACAGGACTGGACAACCGTGAATAGGAAGGTTAACAACAAACCTCCAAAACAACTGAATGTGAAACTGCAGAACAGATTTGCTCCACTATCAAAGGACCCTGGATCTATATCGGACAACCATCCATCTAAAAGCAGCGAAATAAGGTCTGAAAATCTGTTGAAAAGTGAAAGGCCACAGGGAAAGCTAAAGGCTAGGCCTGAAACTCTGATTGTGGGTGACTCTGCTGTAAAGGATGTACAAAGGATGTGCGGTAATTCTTCAAATTGCAGATGAATATCCAACTGTGACAAACATTGTCCTGCATACAGGGTCAAACGATGTGTCCAAACAACAGTCGGAGGTTCTGAAACGGGACTTTACTGGATTATTAAATACTGTAAACTCTCTGAATGCAGCTGTATTCATCAGTGGACCTGTACCGCCGGTCAGAGGAGGAGACGAGAGATTCAGCAGGTTGTTTACACTGAATAAATGGCTTATATCAGCATGTGCTGACCACTCAGTGCACTTTATCGACAACTTTAATATTTTTTGGGAATGCAGGCATCTGTTCAAAGCAAATGGATTTAATTTTAACAAGTCAGGGGTGAAACTGTTCACCTCCAACTTGTTTTATTCCATACGTCATCCATCTGTGCTTGGAGCCAAGGCTGAGATAAACGAGGAGTTATCTCATAAAGAGGAACAAACAGTACTCCAAGAACAGACAAAGCCCAGCAGAAACCTTGAGGAGGAGCTCCATTTGCCCCCACCCGGGAAGAGCCTCAGAAAGGAGAGACATCCATGGCATCTGAGGAAGAGCCTCAGAAAGGAGAGACATCTAAGGCAAGAAGAGGGGTCCCTATTTGCCTCCAACTCTCTCAACAACACCAACGACCAGGACAAGGGACCACGACCTTCCCCAGTCCCCCAAACCCCTGACAGGCCATCACCCTCCTCCCCTCCCTTTCTCCCTCCTCCCCACACCTGAAATTCACTGAGGAGATGATGGAGCGGGTCAATGCTGGGCTCAGATCTACCCCCCGTCCCAATCCCTTTTTGTCCCCCATAAACCCCCCACCAGAGCGGCCAAAGGTTCGCCATCGAGCCCCACCCTCAACAGAGCAATCGAAGTCACATTGCCCAGCCTCGCCCCCCTTAGTTCCTCTTCATGCCCTGTCTCCGCAGTCTGATGTGTGATGTGTGAAGGGTCCGGGCTGTGAGGATTATGGCAGTGATGACTTTTCCCAGGAGAAGCTGGGACCCTGTTTACTAGAAGGTTTTAAAATTTCTGTACTTTTAGGTGACAGGAGACATGTGGCCTGGTCAAAACACAGAGAGCTGCACTCTAAAAGATCTTTAAACATAGTAAACATACCTTGTGTGCCACAGACTGCTCCCAAACACGAGGGGACAAGTAATACCTCTAAAACACTTAAGTTGGCTTTATTAAACGTTAGATCTTTAGCTGGGAAAACATTTTTAATTAATGATTTAATCACTGAGCACAGCCTTGATTTTATGTTTTTAACTGAAACTTGGTTGGACCAAAGTAACAGTGGAGCTGTTCTCATCGAGACGACCCCTCCTAACTACAGTTTTATCAGTGAGGTCAGGGTGAGCAGGAGAGGAGGAGGGGTTGCTGTCTTATTTAATGAATCATTTCAATGTAAGCAGCTATCTCCTGGAAGTTTTCAGTCTTTTGAATATGTGGCTTTACAGCTGAAGGCCCCATCCAAAGTTGTGTTTCTTAATGTTTACAGGCCTCCCAAATACTGCACAGACTTTTTTAATGACCTCAGTGAACTGCTGTCTGTGATCTGTGTTGATTTCGACTGTGTAATTATTGTTGGGGATTTTAACATTCATGTGGACAACCCTCAGGACAAAGGGACTAAAGACCTGAGTAACACTCTGGGCAACTTTGGGCTGACTCAGCATGTAACAGAGGCCACACATAATAGAGGACACACTCTTGACCTACTGATCTCCAAAGGCCTGAGCATTTCAAAGGTTACTGTGTCTGATGTGGGCCTGTCTGATCATTACTGTGTTTTCTTTGAAAGTAAAATCTCAGCCCACACAAATATATCAACAACAGTGATCACAAAACGGTGTATAACTGAACACAGTAGTGCAATTTTTAACCAGGTCTTCCCATTAACACCTGACCTGTCCAGAGGGTCAGTCAATGAGCTCGTCAATAGCTTCAATGCTAACATGTTAAATGTAATGGACACTATTGCTCCCATTAAGGTGAAGGTTATCTCTGGAAGGAAAAAGTCTCCATGGAGAAACTCCACACTGGTGAAAAATGAAAAAAGAGAGTGTAGGAAAGCTGAGCGCAGATGGAGAAAAACAAACCTCCAGGTTCATTATGACATTTATAAAGAGAAACTTCACAATTATAATTTACAACTGAGGAATGCAAGGAGGTCCTACTTCTCTGACATCATCACTAAAAACAGCCATAATGCTCGGGTCTTATTTTCTACAGTTGACAGGCTAACAAACCCTCCTGTGTCAGTGGCAGCTGAACTTCATTCAACCATGGCCTGCAATGACTTTGCCAAATTCTTCACAGACAAAATCCAAAAGATTAGACAAGCAGTTGGTACATCAACAGCAGATCCAGGATATGTACTGTGTCCACCAAAAAACTGTTTAAACACCATGAAACAGTTTCAACCTATTAACAGCAAAGACCTGGAGGACATCTTAGGTCAACTGAACTCCTCCTCCTGCTGTTTAGATGTCCTGCCAACAAGTTTTTTCAAAAAGGTCTCAAAGACTTTAGAGTCAGACCTGTTACAGATCGTCAACTTTTCTTTATTATCAGGTGTGTTTCCAGAATCACTAAAAACTGCTGTAATCAAACCTATACTGAAAAAGGACAATCTTGACAAGACACAAATGAAAAACTACAGGCCGATCTCAAATCTCCCGTTTTTAAGTAAGATCATTGAAAAAGCAGTTTCTCAACAGCTCAGTTACTTCTTAAAACAGAATAATTGCTACGATGCCTTCCAGTCAGGTTTTAGACAGAACCACAGCACTGAAACCGCTCTGACCAAAGTGTTCAATGACATATGTCTGAATACAGACAGTGGAAAAATGTCAGTCCTAGTTTTACTGGATCTCAGTGCAGCATTTGATACAGTTGACCACAACATATTACTCAAACGACTGGAGAACTGGGCAGGTCTTTCAGGAACTGTACTAAACTGGTTCAAAACATACGTAGAAAACAGGAAATACTTTGTATCAATAGGTAACTTCACATCTGAGCAGACAAGTATCACATGTGGAGTTCCCCAAGGTTCCATCTTGGGACCCCTTCTGTTTAACATTTACATGCTCCCACTGGCACAGATTATAAACAACAACAAAATAAACTATCACAGCTATGCAGATGACACACAAATATATATCACAATGTCACCAGGAGACCGAGGCCCTGTACAGGCTCTTGGTAAATGCATTGAGGAAATCAATGACTGGTTGTGCCACAATTTTCTCCAGCTAAACAAAAACAAAACTGAGGTAATAGTCTTTGGAGCCAAAGAAAAACGATTACAGGTCACCAGAGAACTTCAATCTATACACCTAAAAACCACAAACCAGGCGAGAAATTTGGGTGTAGTGATGGATGCAGACCTAAACTTAGAAAAACACATTAAGACAATAACAAAGTCAGCTTACTATCACCTCAAGAATATATCAAGGATAAAAGATCTGATGTCTCAACAGGACCTGGAAAAACTAGTCCATGCATTCATCTTTAGTAGGCTTGATTACTGTAACAGCATCTTTACAGGTCTACCTAAAAAAATCAGTCAGACAACTACAGTTCATTCAGAACTCTGCTGCTCGAGTCCTCACTAAGACCAAAAAAGTGGACCACATCAGTCCAGCTCTGAGGTCCTTACACTGGCTGCCTGTCCGTCAGAGGATAGACTTTAAAGTTCTGATGCTGGTCTATAAAGCTCTGAATGGTTTAGGACCAAAATACATCAGTGACCTCCTGACCCAGTATGAACCATCCAGATCCCTCAGGTCATCTGGATCCGGTTTTTTATCAGTTCCCAGAGTCAGAACCAGACACGGAGAAGCTGCATTCAGCTTTTATGCTCCTTATATCTGGAACAAACTCCCAGAAAGCCTCAGATCAGCTGAAACACTCAGTTTATTTAAATCCAGGTTGAAGACTCACCTGTTCTCAGCTGCATTTGAATAAAGCACCAAATCCACACTTTAAGCTTAAATTTCAAAACTTACATTTAACTACTGATTTTATCTACTGTTCTGATTTTATCTGTTTTGATTTTATATACTGTTGTTTGTTTGTTTGTTTGTTAATTAGTTAGTTAGTTTATTTGCTTGTTTTAATCAATTTTAAATCATGCTTTTTATTTGTTCTTGTTTCTAATGTCTCTGTAAAGCACTTTGAATCACCTTGTTGTTGAATTGTGCTATACAAATAAACTTGCCTTGCCTTGCCTTGCCTATATAGAACAACTTTATAGAATTATATTTGTTCACAGATGTTGGCAGCTGTCAGCGAATAGTTATCAGCTGTTTGGAAACAAAAAAAGACTTTTTATCCATAACAGCAAATGAACTGAACAACAGAAAATCCAAATGCTATTTATGGTCTCTGTTACGATATTGCTTCAGGGAGCAGACATGACACCGTCTTAGGTTTTAGCCATCACTTTTTTATTATCTCCACACCACCCTCCGGTGGCTTCCACATGAACTGCACCTTAAACAACAACTGTTCACTCATATCATGACAGTCTCCTCACAACAATGATAAGAAAAATAAACTGGGCCAATATGGCATGTTTGTTAATACAGAGACACACATGTTAATGTGATCTCTGGTCTCCCACTCAGACACACAGGTCTCCCAGTGTCCAGCATTCAGACCTGAGGACTCATGTGAGAGAAAGTCTGCTCACACAGACATGTAGAGCCAAACACTGTCAGTAAGGCCTCTGCAATGTTCTGAAGACAGTTAAACCTGTCAGGTAGTGACGTCTAGCAGGTGAACATGCAGCTCCATGAACACACGCACAGCAGTGGATTCCAGCTGCGTCTGTAGTTCTGCAAACTTTGACCCCACAGAGTGTAAATTCTGTCTCGATCTATGGATGTATCCGTGCATTTCCGTAGTGCTGATGCTGCGCTGAGCGGACAGTTCCTGCCAGCTAGCAACGTCCCTCTCACCGGTAGGCGAAGTTATTTTTAGCCAATTACAAGTTGAATCTGGTAGTTGGGGTTGTTAGCTAAGATACTGTCATTAAGAAGAGGCACAACTAATGTGTCTATGCGAGCTAATGTGCGATGTGCACCGCTGGCCCGGCCATTTATTTTTTAATGCACCTTCTCAGATTAACTCACTGCGTGTCGTGCCCAGGGCTGGACTGGGACAAAAAAACAGCCCGGGCATTTTGACGAGAGACCGGCCCCCCAGGTATTAAAGCCATAAAGCCTTTGAATGAAAACAGACGCTGTTGTGACAGTGATGTACAGTCTTGTTGGTATATGTATGATTTCTATACATTTTACATCAGAGAAAAACTTTGGTTGTAAGATTCAGATAATTATTTATTAAAAGCATTTTAAATGAGACTAAGAAAGAAAAGTATTTCTTTGTGCCCCCCTCTCCCTGTTAATGCCCTACCTGCCCCCCTGGCAGAACTAGACCCGCCCCTGCACAGTTACCAGCTGTCAGCTACTTAGAAAAGGATCCTGGTGTTATTTGTCTCTCAGAAACAGTTCATAACTTCAACTCATTCCTGTCACCTAAAAGGTAAACCTGTTTCTCCATCACCTGTTCAGCTCTGATGGTTCAGTAAGGACATCTCCTGGTTTCATCTTCATGTTTCCCTCTCACCACATATCCAAACCAACATCATGACCAGCAGCTTTACAGCTGTGGCTCCAGCAAACATCAGCTGATACTAGAAATTAATATTAAATAAATTCTAACAACAGCTGATCAAGCTTAAACGTGCTGCTGTTGTTTAGCGCGACATCTGCTGGTTTCCTCTTTCTGGCACAAAGTGGGCGATAAATAAACGAGAGAAAAGCCGATCGGCTGATCACTGATCAGTTTCATGATTGAAGTAGAAACAGGAGAGAGAGGGAGAGAGAAGAGGCAGCTGTGCAGCGTTACGACAGAATAACTCCAGCTTTGTGTCTTTTTCAGCTCAAAACGAAACGCGTAATATTTTCTCTGAATACGAGACGATTCCATTTTTTACGGAACATTTGGCAACTCTACTAACTAACCTTATGAATAAAATAATGTTCACCATCAGTAACATCATAGCACCACCCAGCTGTATAGAAACTCCGTCATGCTAGCTAGCACGCAGCACGAGTTATTGTAACTGACGGTAAAAAGTCAGCACAACGAAAATAAACTCCACCTGAACGTGGTTTATATCTGACCCAGAGAGACTGCAGGTCATAACTTCTTACCTGAAGTTCAGTTCACCTGATACTCGGACTGGCGGCCGCCTCGGGGCTCTCCTCCTCCTGCCTCCCCTTTCTCTCATCCACCTGCTGCCTCTGTGGAAGCTCTAAATAACTGAGTTATTTTTACACATCTGCCAGCATCTGGCCAATTCACCATCCCAGTATGCCCAATGGCCAGCTATGGCCGTGCCATCAGTTAACCCTTCGCGTGCCAGCTGTGGCGCGTGTGCCCAGGGTTGCCGACCCCTGAACTGCAGAGAGTGGAGCAGGCAGCAGTCTCTGTCGATCGGCTAGAACAGAAAATCCAGTCCAAGTTATTTCGACACTAGAAGACAGGTGAAGTACTACCTACAAATGATAACAATTTATTACTTTAAGATGAAGAAGTAAACCATGTTCCGGCTGTGTGAAGTGCGGCTAAACTACTGCATCTATGCAAGCACCTGCTATCTAAGCAAAGTCAAATTCAATCAATTACATTTCTAAATATAAACTTTCTGTAATACCTTTATGTATTCCTGGCAAAACAGTCGTACAGACTATACAAAGTCCATAAGCTGGTCTCCAGCATGTGATATGTGCTTCTGAAGAGCCTGATTTATTTGTTTTGGAGATTATGTATCAGAATTTCAGGAGCAGGACCACGCCTCCAAACACGCTCCTTCCTGTTGTCATCTATATAGGTTCCTCCAGTTCTGCAAGCTGATCATTCTTGTTTACGTGCCCCTCCCTCCCTCCTTGTTCTCAATTCTTTAACTTCTTCATTTCTATTTAGTGCATGAGGATCTTCCAGGCCTGGGAGCTGTCGCCAGTCCCCTTCAAGGCCTTCCCCAAACTGCAGCTCAATTCATGTCCAAGCTTCACCTTTACCTACTAAAATGCTGTCAAACCTCAAATGAGGAAGTGGGCCCAGCGAGTGAATTTAGAGATCCCATTCCTCCCTTTCATATACCAGACATTGTCCCTCTCCAGCTTCCTCCTCCAGGGTGGGGTAACCCTATCCCAGGGTAGGGTACACTGGTCCCTTGGTCTTATTTTATCTATAGCAGTGGTTCTTAACCTTGTTGGAGGTACCGAACCCCACCAGTTTCATATGCGCATTCACCGAACCCCTCTTTAGTGAATTTTTTTTTTTTTTTTCAAATTCAAGACATAGATATGTTTTTTTACTGGTGCACAAAATGAGCCGTACATGAACATCACCTTGTTCAAAGAACAAAACCAACACAATGCATGAACTTACAACAAATTACATACCTGCAAATCAGTGTGACTTCTGCTGTTGCCTTTGAGAGACCAGTTCAGATATGCGTGGCTTCACCTTGGCAAGTGCCAGTCTCATGTCATTTTCACAGAAAAGTCTGTTCCTTTTCTTCGTTTTTATGTCCAGCATCGTCGAAAAGGATTGCTCGCAAAGATATGTTGTAACAAATGGTATAAAAAAAATCCAGGGCTTTCTTAGCAATAATTGGATACTCGTCCATTTGTCGACACCAAAACGTTGAGAGTGTTGTTGTTCTGAAGAGTTGCTGTTGAACCTGGCTCTGCTGAATTTCAATGATTTCGTCAAGGTATTCATCATTGACATCTGCTGTCTCAACAGCAAACGTGAACGGCTGTCTCACCCATGCTGGATATGACTCTTGTAGGAAAATATCTGTCGAGAGACTTTGCAAGCTCATATAGGTGCGTTGCAATTGTTTGCTTCAGTTCTGTGGATACAGAAACATCTCCGATTCCAGACACATCTTCGACCTTACTTACACAGTTGTCCAGAAGGGGGAAGTTTGCAAAGTTGTTGTTCTCTGTTCGTCGTTTCCATAACGTTAGCTTTTTTTGAAAAGCCTTCAGGTGTTCTTCCGCTTCTATGATATTGACTCCACCACCCTGCATCTGCTGATTGAGATGATTGAGAGCTGCGAATATATCAGCCATGTACGCTAAAATGAGAATGAACTCAGGATTTTTGAAGCAATCTGCATGACAGTGTTGGTGCTCTTGCAAAAACAGGGCTAATTCCACACGCATGGCAAAAACACGATTCAGCACCTGTCCCCGGGACAACCACCGAACATTAGAATGGTACAGAAGTACCTCGAATTCAGAGCCCATTTCTTTACACAGCTCACTGAAGATGCGGTGCCTCAGAGCACTATTTCGCACATAGTTCACACATTCCACCACAGTTTTTAATACTTCTGCCATTTTTGGAGGCAAGGTTTTTGTTGCCAATGCATGCCTGTGCAAAATACAATGAGTCACAATGATGTGTGGTGCATCGGCTTTTACTAGCGCACCAAAACCAGAGTTTCTTCCCAGCATGACGGGAGCTCCGTCTGTACAAACTGCAGAAACCATGTCCCATGAAAGATTGTTGTCTCCGAAGAAGTCATCCACAAGCTTCTTCACATCGGCTGCCTTAGTTGTTGTTGTAAGAGGCTTACAAAATAAAAAATCTTCTTTTATCACGTCATCTTTCACATAGCGCACAAAAACAGTAAGCTGGCTTAGATTAGCAACGTCTGTGCTCTCATCGAGCTGAAGGCTGAATTTTGCCGGGCTTGAAATCAGATCGGCGACTACTTGAGCCAAGATGTCTTTACTCATGTCTTCTATTCTGTCGCTGACGGTGTCATTTGAAAGAGGAATTTGTGATAATTTACCTTCGGCCGCTGTTCCGAGTATCAGATTTGCCATCTTTAACGCGGCTGGTTTCACGAGTGTTTCACCAATGGTGTGTGGCTTGCCCTGCTTTGCGATCAGGTAAGCAACTTCGTACGATGCTGTGAGGATCGGTTTGTTAACGGGTACAAATCCAAGAGCAGGCAGAGTGGGCCTTTCATCGAATCTGGCTCTCTTCACCTTGAATTCAGCAAGTGTTGTGTTCTTGTATTCCCCGTCTCCATGCAGCTTCAAGAAGTGTTCCTTTAGTTTTGCCGGTGCGAGACTAGAGTTGCTCAACTTGGCGTTGCAAATCATGCAGATAGGACGCTCACTCCCATCACGTTCCGTGATACATGTAAATCCATACTGTACATATTCGTCCAACCACTTTCTTTTTTTGCCCGACATAGTTAGTATGGATTAAAATGTTAAAAAAAAAATCACGCGAAGTACTACCACGACATTCACATGTTGACTACTGCGCGCGCTACATTCCCCGCAGGCCTGATTGGCCAAGCAGTGTAGCATGATCGTCTGCAGCCAGTGATGGCCAGAAGGGGGCGTGTCATCACAAATTTACAAGATAATTCGGGCGTGGCTGGACCTCTGCGACCTCCGCAGTGGAGGCTCTGCCGAACCCCTGAGACCGACTCACCGAACCCCTAGGGTTCGATCGAACCCAGGTTAAGAACCACTGATCTATAGGGTTTGGGTGGCAGCCAGTGCTGCCCGATTCCCATCTATCAATGCTGGGTAGTGTCTGAGTTCGAGAGATAATGGCTAGATATAGTCGGACACACCTCAACACATGGCTTGTCTCTGGAACCAGACTCTGTTCCAGTATGAAGTTGCCCACAGTGAGAGGCGACAGACAAGAGTGGGCAAACCACAGTGTGTACAAAGCGACAGCATGTACGAGAATACAGATCAATGATCAAATTTATAATCGTATCATCAGATCTGGGGCCATGAATTATGGACAGCTGAGTAAAGAGAGTGCCTGAGCTGTCAACTGATCACCACTTGGTGGTGAGTTGGATCAGGGGAAGGGGGAAGATTCTGGACAGACCCGGCACACGCAAACATAAAGTGAGGGTGTGCTGGGAAAGTCTGGCAGGCCTTTGACAGCACCTGAGGGAGGCTCCGGACTCTGAATGGGGACTGTGCCTGTCATGGTGGTAATCCCCAAGCCAGACATCACAGGACAACAGAGGTGAAGAGAGCTGTCAAGCTGAAGGAGGAGTCATTGGGCTGGATTAGCTTGTGGGACTTCGGAGGCAGCTGATAGGTACCTACAGGTCAAGTGGAACCCGACTTGGGCGGTACCCGAAACAAAAACCCAGGTGTGGGAAGAGTTCAGTCAGACTGTGGAACAAGAATTTTAGATAGCCTTGAAATATTTTTAGCAAATCGTCAGGAGACTGATGAGCGGAAAGCAGTGCTCCAGTGACACAGTGTACAGTGGAAGTGGGCTGCTGGTGACTTCAGCTGAGGATATAGTCAGGCAGTGGATAAAAGACTTAACCCCACTGACACACCTTCAGTGTGGGAAGCAGAGTCCGGGGACTAGAGGGAAGACTCGCCCATCAAGGGAGCGAGGCCACTGAGGTAGTTAACCACCGGTCGGGGGGGTTCCCGCAGGCGATACGGTCTCTCAATCACACCACCACACAGTACTGACCCACACATACAGTTCTTACACACACACTGGACTTTCTGGACTTTGGTTTTGCACAACACTGGTCACTATATTCTTCATTTCCGGTTAATACTTGTACAGCTGCTGTTATTGTGTATATATTTATTTATATTTATATTTCTTCATACATTCTTATATAGTTCTATATTGTGTATTTTGTTGTACAGTTATTTTATTTTCAACTTTAATTTATATATTTATCTTTATCTTATTCTTCCCAGTTAAATTTACCCTTCATTCTAATTTGTGTTGTACAGTTATTTCATTTTTAACCTTAATTTATATTTTATTCCTTCCTAGTTAAATTTACCCTTTTTAATTTTTCATATTTATTTCCTATCTTATTCATAGCCTTTTCCTTTTTTGTTTTCTTTAGGTCACGAGCAGTTGTCCAAGCATTTCACTACATATCGTACTGTGTATGACTGTGTACGTGACAAATAAAATTTGAATTTGAAATTTGAATTTCCTTGAGTTCCTGTTTCGATGGCAACCAGTATTTGTTATTCATCGTCAGAAGTTCAGAGACTGCCGGAGAAACATTTGTAAGTAATACAGCGTATAAACAGCACGCTCGGGCTACTGGTACAGCAGCATATTAACACTGCTGTGGGAGCAAAATACCTTTAGTTGCTTTAAGATTTTGAATTTTAGCACATCTCCACAGTGTGACACTTTTTACCTGGTTCCCTCCGTCAGAGATTGATCCATTATGCTCCCTGCTGCGCTGGCTTCTTGACAGGGCGGCACAGAGAGGACGAGGCTATAGGTCATCCCACCACCTGACTCAACTTAACGTTTTCTCACCTTCTCTCTGTCTCACTTGTTAGTTACTCCATCGACCGCCGCACTGACAGGGGCCACCTCTTCAACGTCTATCCGATGAATGGATCTGTGTTCCTGCTCAAAAGCCTGGACAGAGAGACGACTGCATGGCATAATATTTCAGTTGTTGCCACAGAGCTGAGTAAGTCCAGCAGGGTCTGGGACTGTCTGCACTGCTCATGTGATATATTGATAAAGAGTAAAACTGTTAGAGGAGAGGCAGTAGAGCACAGTCTGCCATGGAGGGGTTCAACAACAAGAATCAGACCCCGGAGTATAGCACACTGAATGGGCTGATTGGAAGTTAAACCACAAAGTTTGCACATTTACAAATAAATGAACATGTTGCTCTCATTTTAATGGAGAGAGATAATATCTAGAACAAACATATTACACATTACAAAACACTGAAAGATGAATTGCGTGTCATTGGGTGAAATAAATATTCGATGCCCAAACAAAGTATGACTTAGTACCTGGTGGAGAAAGCGCTGCTGAAAAGCCCAGCGGTAAGATATTTTATGTAGTTGGCCTGCACACATGTCAGGAGGGGGTTTGGCTCACTCCACTTTACAGACACTCTCTTAATACTTTATGTTGCTTGGCCGCTGCTTAGCATTTTCCATAAGATTGAGGTTTGGAGACTGGCCAGGCCCCCCCATAACCTTAATGTTAGCCACTCATTTGTCTTGGTTCTATATTTTGAGCCGTTGTCATGCTGGAAGACCCATCCATGACCTGTCTTCAGCATTGTGGCTGAGGGAAGGAGGTTCTCATTGCAGATTTATGGTACATGGGACCGTCCGTTGGTCCCTCTATCCTGTGGCATTAGTAGAAGAGCAACACAACACTTATTCCTAAACCTTCTCTGAATCATTTAGATGTTCAATGGCAAGTTTAATACAAGCTCTGTTTTCTTAAATCTATCTGCAAATTGGACAGATTGCATTTTATGAAAAAACATTGACAACATCATTTAGTCTAATCAGCAGTTGCCACATGATTATCTTTATTGAAGTGATGTGAGGGTGTGAGTATTTAAAGGTTGTTCTGTTATTCAAGATGGCTTCAATGTCAAAATGTAGCTTTTTCATTGGTTCCCCCTAAATATTTTTTAAAACACTGATCACAAATCTGGCCATTTTTAAAAATCTCTTTTCGTATCCAAAGCTTTCTCCTTTTTAGAACTCAAAGAAATGTGTTGCCCTTGCCCGAACCAGTCCATTTACCAGCTCCCATGCCTGTATATGTGACATCTTGAACAGGGGGACCTTGCGGGTACTATTATAAAATGGCCTGCATTTGTATAGCGCTTTTCTAGTCCCTAAGGACCCCAAAGCGCTTCACACTACATTCAGTCATTCACCCATTAACACACACATTCACACACTGGCGATGGCAAGCTACATATTATAAGACATTATAACATAGCCTTCGTAAAGCACACAGCATCATCAAGGACCACAGCCACCCAGCACATCAGCTGTTCTCCTTGTTACCATCTGGCAGACGTTACAGGAGCCTGTCTGCTCGGACTACAAGACTTTGAACAAGAAAAACAGTTTTGTTTTTACCACCGTACGACACCTCAAGCACAACACTTAAACACACACAACACAGCACTCAGAAGCTACCTGCAGCTTCACAAGTACTCTGTTTAATCTGCACTGGTCACTCCACTTTATTGTCATTGATATTTATATTTAAAAAGTGCAATACTGTGATTTTCTGCTGCTCATTCCTGTGCAATGTCCCATCTGCCCTCCCGTCATATTTCTTTTCAAGATTTTCTTATTTAATCACTAGTGTACATATATTTATATTTATAGATACATATATATTTAGTCATCTTTTCTCTTTTACCACGTCTCTAATATTTTGCTCCTTACTATTTTTCTATTATTTTCCATCCATCCATCCATCCATCTTCATCCGCTTGGTCCGGGGCCGGGTCGCGGGGGCAGCAGCCTAAGCAAAGAGGCCCAGACCTCCCTCTCCCCAGCCACCTCCTCCAGCTTATCCGGGGGAATACCAAGGCGTTCCCAGGACACGCTGGAGAGATATAATCTCTCCAGCGTGTCCTGGGTCTGCCCCGGGGCCTCCTCCCGGTGGGACATGCCTGGAACACCTCACCCAGGAGGCGCCCAGGGGGCATCCTTGTCAGATGCCCGAACCACCTCAGCTAATAAAATAATAGAACCACCAGGTGGAGGTGGTTCTATTATTTTATTTTATTATATTTTATTATATTTTCTCCTACTGTATCATGCTGCAGAGTGACTGCTGCTCGTCAAACACATTTCATTGCAATGTTGACCCTGTGCTAACTTGCATATGACAAAAAAAATAAAACTGAAAACATACCAGTGGTGTTCTTAGTGACTGCAGTCCCAACTGTGAGATTGTTTTAAGTGTATTCTCTCTGAAGACACAAGTATAGAAATATCGCCCACCTGCCCCATTCAGTGTCTGTTATAGATGATGTCTTACAGAGTCTCATTACTTCTGATCATGGGAGGAGTTTTAAAATCCTCTTCATGTTTTTCTTTAGTTTTGATCAAATTTTCACCTTCTCTCTATATGCTGCACTGGATACAGCAGAGATGACAATAAAGTTTACTTTGAATATAAGCTTGGTGAAGCTGTTACATACAGACGGTTGTGAAGGTACTGGAAAAGTTGCAAAACCCCAAAGTGACAGATGTTTTTGTGCTTTCTGTGCCTCCAGATAATCCCCGTCAGAGCAGCAGCGTCAGTGTCTACATCCGTGTGCTGGACATCAATGACAATGCTCCCATGTTTGCCACTGTGTACGAAACCTTTGTCTGTGAGAAAACCAAGGCTGGCCAGGTACTCACATACTTCATGTGTTAGCTCACTGTGTGCTCTGGTGGCATCTTACTGACTTCAAAGCCTGATTAGAGCAGAGCGGTCCCAGAGCTGTATAAAGACTAGTGACTGAGCATCCAAAATGACACCTTACAGCTCTGCCTAATTTTTATATAAAACAGATGTTGCTATAATGATGGCACCCATTGGTTAGTGTGTTGTAATCTGACTGTGAAACAAAGAACGGCTACAAACCTGAGACTAGTGACTGTCACAACGGGACTGAACGGACTCATGCACAGGCTCTGAATTGAGAACACAAGAATCTTTATTCACAGCAACACCAGGTGATCTATTTACAAAGTGGGGGAATGACGGGCTCCGGGGATCCACACATGAACGGGGGGAAAGACGCTGGAAGTCCACACACACTCCGTCCATGCTCCACGCCTCACGCTCCTCCTCATACTCCACAGAAAACACGATAGCTCACTCCAAACCTCACACACTCAATCGCTCAGGTAACACAGGGGTCGGTCCAGGGAATCTGTTCACAGAAACACGAAGGGAAGATCTCTGGGAAAACACAGGAGTAAACTGAGCTGGGTTTACACTGACGAGAGTCGGCAACGGTCCAGCGATGAGAAACACAGAGCTGCCATCTTATAAAGGGACTGGAACACTGTCGGGTGATGAGCCACAGGTGTGTGATTGCGACCAGGTGCGTGGGCCAAGGGCAGGAGCCCACGGGTGAGCTCTGCCCAGGCAGAGGGAGGAGGGAAAGAGAGGGAGGGAGAGAGCAGGAACAAAAGCAAAACAAACACATGTAGCCATACTGAGCCGAGCGGGTAGGCACAGGGTCCCTGACGGTGACTGAGTGACTGGTTTCATCAGGAAGTCTTCACTAAAGCCATAAATCGAAGGGTGGTTTTCCCCCTGCTCTCCAGAACAGAAGCGTCAGTCACTTCTTCATCTTTGGGACTCATCTTTGCCTCAGTCTTTTGTACACAGTCTGTGGTTGTATTTGAACAAAGACCGAGATGGGGCGCTGTCTTGGCTCATGTTAGCTGCTAGTAGTGGAGCTTGAGTGATTGTTGTCAGTGTGATGATCACAGCAGCAAAGATGCCCCTGTGTGCACACAGAGGATGGGTCTTTTGATTTAACCTCTGCTGGTGTCTTTTCACTCAGCCATCTGACTATTTCACACTGTTTTCATTGTTAACAACAGACCAGGAAGCAAACGCACAAGAGAAGAGCAGACAATGACAACAAGTCAGCTATTTCATTACAACCTGCTTTAAACGCAGGTCATTTTCAGAGACATTCTCTGATTAACCTGACGGCAGAGGAGATGTAGAAAAGCTGCTAGTTGTTACCTCAGGTGACCCAGCAGGGCTGCACTGAAAGGAAACATGTATTAGATTTGAAATAAACACAACAATCAGGTACAAGCACTAAAATAGGCTCTGGCTCCATAGTTATGTCCTATTGTAGGGCTGATATTCGGCTTGTGTTGAAGGGATTGATTGGGGCGTAACATTTAAGCAGTTTTCATTTGTCAGTCCTCGTAACAATCACTGCATGCACACTGTGTGCTTGTAGATATCGAGTAAGCTTCTTCAAAGGTCCTTGAATGTGAGCACAAAAAATAAATGCTGGTTGTGGAATAAAATTTAAGTCACTAAAGTTTCTACTCTGAAAGCAAGTGGCAGAAAAATACACATTCAGATCGTGACAGGTTTTAATAACTGACTGGGTGGAAAAATCACAGACACACTTCCTTTCACATGTTTCGCATGTTTTCTGTTTAAATGATGAACATTTCACAGACAGTCATTTTCATGTTGACCTCTCAGTACGACTGAGATCAGACGGTGGGCTTGTTTACAGTCTGCCTCATAATCAGAATGATGTGTCGGTCAGCAATGTTCAGCGATATCAGATGTCTCAGCTGCAAGTGATAGAAAATAATTATTTAGGCCCAGTTCATGCTGCCAGTTAAAGTGAGGCAGCGGATCCTTAGCGTGCCCTTGGATGGTAACAGAAATGTGATGAGTGTTTACACTGTCCAGATTTATCAGCTGTTTATGAAAAATGGCAAATTCTGGAGTCGGTCCTGTAGGCTGCTGATAAACACATAACCATGAGTGCAACACACAGACATGATCCTCATAACAGGCATGTTGTATGACACTAGCTCAGTGTGGACCGGCCTCCCAAACCTCTCAGAGGTTGTGCTAGTCTGCCCAGAGCAGGTGGCACTGTACTTATGTGTAGTGATGGGCTTTTATGAGTAAATTGCAGGACATGAAAAGTTCCAGAAAGGCTAGACTGAGCACATAATCCCCTTTTAGCATAAAACAGAAGAGCACTGTGATTGCATGAAGTCAGCTTTTATTATGACAGCAACATTTAACTGGGTTTGATCAGTAAACATGGATAATTATAAGTAATAACTTGTTTGGAAGCACTGGTGTCCCCAACCACCACACTAACTTTAGCATTTAGTATAGACTTAGTATGTTTTCTCAACAAAAACAATGAAATTGAATGTTTTATGCAGCACTAGATGTAACTGTACTACTACACTCAACATGATTTATCACACAGTGTGTGTATCAAATGTATTAGTGATTAAAGTGTGATAGCTTAAAAGTGCATGTAAGGCGTGTGCACATTTCTGCAGCTGAGAAACTGAGCACTGGGGTTCCAACCTTATAAACAGGACATTTGTATAATGACTGAAACCAGCACCACTAAGGAACAATGGGCTGGGAGGTCATTTTAACCCATTTTAACCCACAAAACAGAAGAAGACGGCCGTAGTGATCGATGTAGCGGTTCCGAATGACAGCAATATCAGGAAGAAGGAACACGAGAAGCTGGAGAAATACCAAGGGCTCAGAGAAGAGCTCGAGAGGATGTGGAGGGTGAAGGTAACGGTGGTCCCCGTGGTAATCGGAGCACTAGGTGCGGTGACTCCCAAGCTAGGCGAGTGGCTCCAGCAGATCCCGGGAATAACATCGGAGATCTCTGTCCAGAAGAGCGCAGTCCTGGGAACAGCTAAGATACTGCGCAGGACCCTCAAGCTCCCAGGCCTCTGGTAGAGGACCCGAGCTTGAAGGAGAGACCGCCCGCAGGGTGGAGAGGGGAATTTTTAAAAATACATTTGTATATCTTGGTCTTGTTTTGTTTGGTCCATACAAGCCAATGATACAATAGCACTTAGTTTAAAGAGCAGGCAGTTCACCCACACGTTAAAGGTTATTTGACAGAATTATTATTACATGCACAGCATTTTTATCCCACATTATAAGACCATATGATTCTAAGCTTGTAACAGCTACAAGCTTAGAATCATTTATAGAAACAAATGATCTATCTGCCCTGCTAGAACATTGTATATCTGGAAGTTTAAGACAATATAGACCCTTCCATTCAGTGAGGTCTCCTTTTCACACAGAAGTAACAGAACTCTCTATTTCACTATTAGTATATTAACATGTTATATGTTCATTCAGTATGTTAAACCCACAGCACACGTTATACTCATAGTTTTTGAATTGGTTTCAGCCTGAAATTCATCGAAACTGCATGAAGCTGTGTCGGCTTCTGTTGCCTTACACCGATTCTCCACCCAAAATCTATCTTTGGAGTATGAAACTCTCCGACCCTGCAGACTTGAAAGGTAGCTGTGGAACGTTGGTGTCATGCTGCTACACAGTGAACAGCAGCTGTTCACAGATTGATTTCAGCTACAATGGATGTCAACAGTGGCAAGTGTACACTGTTGGATAAAACATATCAAAACCAAGAAAGGTCTCAGATTACAGCTGTAGAATAATCTCCTCTCTTCATTGAAATTCTCCACATGAAATTTCCCACTCGTGGGACTAATAAAGGTATCTTATCTTAAACTCGGTGTGATCCTACATTTGTTGTTTTCCTAACATAAAGTTAAATACTCTGCTTTTGTGTCCTGCTGTTACATTTTCAAAGCAGGAAGCAGGTATGTAGCTACATTTGAATATAAATTGGTGAGTAAAGACATTAGAATACCAAAAAGAAAACAGCTTACTTCCAAAGAAGGAAAGGTTCATTAGTGCTGCTGTTAAAGTGTAAAGCAGCAGCAAAAGTCTAAATGGAGGTATCAAGTATTTGTTTTATTTGTTGTGTGTGATTCGGTAAGCTAACCACTGTTTCCTGTTCTTTTTCAAAGTGCTGTTTAATCGACTGCTGTTGCTGACAGAGATATTGATGTAGCACAGGCAGCAATGAGCCTGATCTATCTAAGCTGCTCACTTTGGCAGCTTTACAGACTCCACCATGATGCTCGTGTTGATCAATGTTGATGTCTCTGGCAGCGGATCCAGACAGTGAGTGCTGTTGATGCTGATGAGCCATCATCCGGACACAAGTTTGCCTTTAGTCTGGCTCCAGAGGAGACTCACCACAGAAATTTCAGCGTCAGAGACAATGGAGGTAGGTGATCTGACACAATTATTCAAACTTGATTCTTGGGTATTATTTACTTAAATTGCATGAAACAAAAACTAAACCAAAATATTTTAGTAATGTAGGAAAAAATGCATAAAAACAATTTAAACAAATACAATGATATTTTTGCCTTAACTTGTTACTGATGAAGCATTTCATTTTCTTATAACAGTTGAAACTGAGAGACATACAGTGTAGGGCTCCTTGGGTTAGCCGCTCAGTCTACACCAAGGACCAAATCATATTTGTTCTGATTACTGTTGAATCCACATTGCAATTATGTGAGTGCACCAAAGAGCTTTACTTGACATGCCCACATCTGCCTCTGCCTCGGCTTGAGATTGATGGTAGCTGGGTGAGCATCTATCAATGCAGCACAGGTTGATTGATGTTAATCGTAGATATACATTTGAAGAGATGCTGCTCTTCATTGCATGAACACAGCCACCACCAGGGGAGCCAACTCAGATAATGCACGTACATCTGTTGAAGCAGAGGTCTATACTGACTTCATCATAACTTACTGCATTTTAAACCAGTGTTTAAATGGTTTGACTTATAACCCTTTACTCTAAACCATAATTCAGTCAGGCAGCTCATACTTGAATTGTTTTTGGCAGAACACAATTAAAGTTTGGCACCTATCATTCACAGCTTTTGCAATACGCATACAAATTGTGAATAATTAAATACCCCCATGAGGGTAAAGATAGATATTAGGGCTGGGTATCGTCACTGATTTCTAGAATCGATTCAATTCCGATTCACAAGGTCCCGAATCGATTCGATCCACGATTCGATTTAATTCGATTCGATTCGATTCAATTTAAATCTGGGAAATTTTGACAGTCAGAAATATAATTCAGATCAGTACATTTACATATTTTTGTATCTATAAAAAGGAAGCTGACACTCGCAAGACTTTATCCAAGCTGTGAGCATCACAGCAGATGCCTTTGTGTCAAAGTAGCTGAAGATAAAACACAGAAAAACATGAAGGAGATTTTCCTGGCCTGGGATTTTATAAAAAATATTCTGCAGTACATCAAAAACGAAAGAAAACCATTAATTAATGAACATTACCTCTGACGTTACAGCGGTTTTATTAGAGACACGGCTAAGCATTTTGCATTTTGAATAATTTTAAAAAGTTTAAATTTGTTCAGTATTGAACAGCAGAAATGAGGTTTTCTTTTCGGAAGAATGTAAAAGGGAAAAAAACAGCGGCCGACAGCGCTGTAAGCAACAGTAGACTTGTGCGTAACAAGCAAGCGAATAATGAAGAAAGCAAAACTGTTCGAGAGAGAGAGAGAAAGAGAGAGGGAGAGGGAGAGAGGGAGAGAGAGAGAGAGAGCTGCGCATCGCAATGGAAGCAAAACAGTAAAAGAGTGAATTCATGACGATGTTTATGTGAAGCGTTTGGATCTTCTTTTGCTGCTGGTTCGGTCAATATTGTTTGGAGAGAGATCAAACTAACAGCTTTAGAATCAGCGCATAAAGGGCGTGAACACAAAGCGCGGAGCCGGATCAGCGAGCTGTCGGCTTTCAGCCCCGACTGTGAGAAAGGCGACATCTAACTGATTCTGATCCGCGGGTCACGCCCTGTGTTTAAGTCTATGTGAAGAATCCCTGTACCTGCTCTCATTTACTGTTTGGTGGTTCTTGAAATTTTGTGAGATGTCACCAGAGATTCTGGCATTTCGGACAAAATAAATTTATATTAAAAAATCGATTCAGGATTTTAATGAATCGATTTTACGTTATCCAAGCCAGAATCGATTTTAATCGATGAATCGATTATAAAAACCCACCCCTAATAGATATCAATGTGATGGAGAGGCCAGCACTGCAGGGAGAGGTGGGAAAATGTGCAGCTTAGATCAATGTGAAGTTTTTCTATCATTTTACACAAACGTTCTGATCAGATCAGATCTGGTGTCTGGTTTTGTACAATGAAACTTTTGACAGCAGTCTTTTTCGCAGCTGCATATTGAATAAATGAAATAAACAGAAGAGAAAGGACCAGTGAGGTTGACCTATATACAGGCAGCACACAAATGCTGGTTTTCCAGTGAGTACAGAGCTTGTATTTACAGTGAATAAAGGTGACAAACATGCTACTGCTCAAAAAGCTCTGAGCATGGTGTGGTCCAGTCTCGATGGCAATCGCTCCCAGAAATCGCACCAACGTCAGCTCACCACTTACCGTCTCGTGGAATCAGAAACTTGCACACAGGGACAAACAGGTGAATACACCTCCCAAAACTCCGAAGGCGATGCTAGATGAATGGGACCAACTGCTTACCCTCTGTGGATGGTAGGAGAGGAGGCTGGTAGCTGAGTGAGGTTTCGAAGGGGGAGAGGCCAGTGGCTGCTGAGGTCAGCAAGTTGTGGGCGTGTTCGACCCACGCCAACTGGGAGCTCCAGGGCTCCAGGTTTGGGGCAGGGATGATGGTCGTAGCAGGTGGGGAGTGTAGCCTCTTTCAGTGACCTACTCACGCAGTGAACACTACTGCCAGTTCATGTGCACATGCGTTTAGGGCACGCCCTGGGATCCTATCCCCACCAGTTGACTTCTTGATGTCGATGTTAAGCAGGTTCCACTTAACCCATTAAACCAGTGGCAGCACCTGTCAGATTCACTGGTAGGAGTGTGAGCGAAATAAAAGAAACAATAAAAGGTGAATCAAATGGACCATTACGGCAAGGCTGGGATGGTCAATTTGGTAAAGTAAATCCGTTGGGCATCTTTCTTTGCCTTTAGACAACAATTCTGATGCAAAAGAGCTAAACGGGACAGGCAAAAAAAAAAAAAAAAAAAGGAGTGTGAGCGATAACGGATGGGTTGTTCAATTTGCATTTCATATTTTCTTGTGGCAGCAGTAATCCCTCCGCTCTGCAGCTTTTCTACAATGTCATATCATCATGTGGTCAGAGATTTTAAAAAAGTATTAAACACTTTTCTAAAAACAATAAAGAGTTATCTTATCTTAAAACAGTTCATCAGAGATATTTATTTAATTGTCAAACTTTTTGCACTATGATTATCTGTCCATCTGTCCCTATGTTATAGCTCCTTTGGCCGAAGTTGTAAAAGAGATTCCTGTCCATGCTTTGTTTCAACAGTGAGGGAGAACCTGTTAGTAATGCCTTGTTGCACTCACATTTCTCCTTGCACCCTGGTATCAGTGTTTTTTAACCTTGTATTGTGAGAGCACAGTGTCACGCTGCAGGCCATGCTGATCTTCTAACAGAACCTTCTCTAACTTAGACAACACTGCTGGCATCCTGACTGGCCGAGACACCTATAGCCGCCTTCACAAGAGCGTCTACTTGGTTCCTGTGGTGATCACCGATGATGACTACCCCATGCAGAGCAGCACTGGCACACTTACTGTGAGGGTTTGTACCTGTGACCATGAAGGCAACATGGAACTGTGTAAACCCGAAGCTCTGAGTAGCTCGCCTGGCCTCAGCACAGGAGCCCTCGTTGCCATCCTCCTCTGTGCCATCATACTCCTCTGTAAGTATGACTGGATATGCAAACAGATGTATATCCTGTATTTATATATCATAGTTGTACCATATCATACCATCTTAGTCCTTCCCCAAAGTGGAGGGCTGAGGAATTTTCAGTGACTTTGTTTACAGGAACACTCCGTGATTTCATCAGAACATTGAGATTGAGAGCAGGGGCAAACAAAAACCACTTACAGTTTTGGTGCAGACACAATTCTTTTCCCCGGAGACACCGTTCACTGTCCTTACAAGAAAACTCATAATGATCAGAAGTTGTTGCTGTAAAGTTAATATAGTTCAAAGACAGACCACAAGGCGGCACTATCTGTGTCTAGATTAAGATGTGAAGAAGAAGCAGATATACAGGTATGAGAGCTAGAAAGTGGTGGTATACAGTTGTTCTTCCTGCAGGCTAAGAATAAATAAGAAAGGCATGTAGCAGACCATAAAATGACTCATTCTTCATAATTAAGGAGACAAACAAAACAAAACTGTGTTTGTTGCTGTAGCTCAGGAGACAGAGCAGGTCAAGTTTGGCGATTTGATCCTTGGCTGTCCAATCTACATGCCAAAATATCCTTGGGCAAAATACTGACTCCAACCTCATCAACTCCCATCAGAGTCTGAATGTTAGAGGAAAAGCACTTACAGAGAAAAACATAAAAGTATGTGAATGAATGTGGGCGAAGTGAGAAGAACACACACTGGGCACTAGGGCTGGGTATCGTCACTGATTTCTAGAATCGATTCAATTCCGATTCACAAGATCCTGAATCGATTCGATTTGAATCTGGGAAATTTTGACAGTCAGAAATATTATAATTCAGATCAGTACATTTACATATTTTTGTATCTATAAGAAGGAAGCTGACACTTTCCAGACTTTATCCAAGGTGTGAGCATCACAGCAGAGGCCTTTGTGTCAAAGTCGCTGAAGATAAAACACAGAAAAACATGAAGGTGATTTTCCTGTTCTGGATTTTATAAAAATATTCTGCAGTACATCAAAAACGAAAGAAAACCATTAATCAGCATATGAACGTTACCTCTGAAGTTACAGCGGTTTGATTAGAGACACGGCGTTTTGCATTTTGCATAATTTTAAAAAGTTTAAGTTTGTTCAGTATTGAACAGCAGAAATGAGGTTTTCTTTTCGGAAGTATATAAAATAAAATAAAAAACCGTCGGCCCACAGCGCTGTAAACAACGGTAGACTTGTGCGTAACAAGCAAGCGAATAATGAAGAAAACAGATTTTTAGACGGGAAACTGTTGTTGAAGTACAGAGAGAGAGAGGGGGAGAGAGAGGGGGAGAGAGAGAGAGGGGGAGAGAGAGGGGGAGAGAGAGAGAGAGAGAGAGAGAGAGAGAGAGAGAGAGAGAGGGAGAGAGGGAGAGAGAGAGAGAGAGAGAGGGGGAGAGAGAGAGAGAGAGAGAGAGAGAGAGAGAGGGGGAGAGAGAGAGAGAGAGAGAGAGAGAGGGAGAGAGAGAGAGAGAGAGAGGGAGAGAGGGAGAGAGAGAGAGAGAGGGAGAGAGAGAGAGAGAGAGAGAGAGAGGGAGAGAGAGAGAGAGAGAGAGGGGGAGAGAGAGAGAGAGAGAGAGAGAGAGGGGGAGAGAGAGAGGGGGAGAGAGAGGGAGAGAGAGAGAGAGAGAGAGGGAGAGAGGGAGAGAGAGAGAGAGAGGGAGAGAGGGAGAGAGAGAGAGAGGGAGAGAGGGAGAGAGAGAGAGAGAGGAGAGAGAGAGAGAGAGAGGGGGAGAGAGAGAGAGAGAGAGAGAGAGAGCTGTGCATGAAGTGTGATTTTATCCTGGTGGAAGCAAAACAGCAAAAGTCAGAGTGAATTCATGACGATGTTTATGTGAAGCGTAGTTTGGATCTTCTTCTGCTGCTGGTTCGGTCAATGTTGTTTGGAGAGAGATCAAACTAACAGCTTTAGAATCAGCGCATAAAGGGCGTGAACACAAAGCGCGGAGCCGCCGACGCATCAGAATCGGCGAGCTGTCGGCTTTCAGCCCCGACTGTGAGAAAGGCGACATCTCACTGATTCTGATCCGCGGGTTTTGTCTTTGTGCAGAAGCCGTGTTCCTGCTCTCATTCACTGTCTTAGCTGTTTGGTGGTTGTTGAAATTTTGTGACGTTTCACCAGAGATTCTGGCATTTCGGGCAAAATAAATTTATATTAAAAAATCGATTCAGGATTTTAATGAATCGATTTTACGTTATCCAAGCCAGAATCGATTTTAATCGATAAATCGATTATAAAAACCCACCCTTACTGGGCACACTAGGGCACACTAAGGAGCGTACACAAATATCAAGGCTTGCTTCTATCCAAACTTCTAACCCACCACACATATAGTCGGTTTTTGTTGTCAGTCCATTTGCAGCACCTAGGCCCACTATAAAAATCTTTCACATTACAAGTGCATATAAAGTGATGATTAGGGCTGAAAATCGAGAAGTTCAATATCGATCTCACTATTGGTTCCATTTGCACTTGTGCTACAATCAGCTGATTTGAGTTCATGTGTAGGGTGAGGAAAACAGTGCTGCAGTCTGCAGCATGGATATGGACATTGTCATTTTGTGCAATAAAAATAAAAGTGCAATCACAACAACAACATGCTACACAACTCTGGCTTTTTGCAAGCACCTGCAGAGATAGCATGCTAAGGCTAAGCTAACCAAGAATCTAGCCCTCACGTCATCCTTTAAAAAACTTACGTTCATCACCCTAGGGATCGTTTTCTGCCACGCCCGAAAAAGTGCTATAAAAAATTTATATATTAATATTTTATTCCACTTTAAATTAGCCAATCTTTTAGACCTACTTCTCCTTGAAATATTCATGTCAAGTTTTAATTACATTTCGCGGATTTTAACCCTTTATATCCCGGTTTCGTCACATGAGCGCACTGCTTTTTTTGCCCCAAAAAACAAAAAACTTGAATATTTTCCAAAAAAACCATTTGAGGTAATATTCAATTGTTATTATAATTAGGCCTTTAGATGGACTAAAGATTGGCACCAAGAGTCATTTCGATCGCCTTTTATTTTTTTTCCAGGAGCGCATTTCATAAAATGCACACTATCGACCACGCCCAAAAAGTGCTATAAAAAATTTATATATTAATATTTTATTCCACTTTAAATTAGCCAATCTTTTAGACCTACTTCTCCTTGAAATATTCATGTCAAGTTTTAATTACATTTCGCGGATTTTAACCCTTTATATCCCGGTTTCGTCACATGAGCGCACTGCTTTTTTTGCCCCAAAAACATAAAACATAAAACATAAAATATTTTCCAAAAAAAACATTTGAAGTAATATTTTATTGTTATTATAATTAGGCCTTTAGATGGACAAAAGATTGGCACGAACATTAATTTCGATCCGGTTTTAATTTTTTTTCCAGAAGCCAAAAATGTCCCCAGGCGGCGCTGCTGCTCCTGCTCCCCCGGGGAGGAGTGCCTCTGCCGCGGGTGTGTTTCGCGCAGCGCCGGAGCATATGGTTCGGTTCCCGTGTCTGCAGCACACACTTCCGCTACCACGTGAAAACAAATACGTCATTTCCTGTTGATTAAAAAAAAAAAAAAAAAAAATCAAACGAACCTAAGGGTAGAAAATGGTCCGGAACGAGCAGCGGGCCAAGCTGCTGCTGTACGCGGGAAATTAGTGTGCCTTTTCCGGGTATCTGTCTCGAGCAGGCCGCTGGAGAACATGTGTATGTTCCAGCAGGCGTCACATGTGGAGCAAGGGCGCCACCCGGTGGACAAATAAAAAAATTACAACTCTAAGGCCTGTAGTCCAAAACGAAACCTAAGCTGGAGACCTGATGATCGATTTGACCGTAATTTTTTTGCCGTGAAAAATAGCGTTTATAATGGGTTTCAATGGGGCACAAAACGGTCCCTAGGGTGTTGAGTGTGAGTATTTTTGCTGCTAAGCCGTGTTAGGCTGATGTAAGAAAATCAGACTGAAAATTTGAAGATTTTACAAAAACGAAACCGGCTGGCAAGTTTGGCTATGCTACACCCAACACAGCGGAAATGGCGTTCATACGAATGAAAAAAGTGGCACAAAAAGAGCCCAGTATGACGTGAGCTAGAGCAGGGGTCGGCAACCTGCGGCTCCGGAGCCGCATACGGCTCTTTAGTCCTTATACTGCGGCTCCGCGTGGTTTGGGAAAATAAATTAGAAGTATTTAGCTGAAGTGTATTTTATTTATATTAGTTCTTTTTTTAACTTGTAGTTCTAAATTGGAAGATTATTGTGATATTGAAATATAAAAATAAAATTATATTCTATTAGTTTTTCATCACTCAAAATAAGCGTCACACTCGCAGAAGCCAGTGTAGCCGCCGAAACGCCTGCATTTATCGAGACTTTCAACCCCAGGTAGGCCAGTTATGCACCTTCGGATCCACATTATGTCAGCAGCTCCACCGCGAACTATGTTAAAGACAAACACGCTCACGCCTCACAGACGACAGCTTACAGTCCTGCGTGAAGATGAAAGTACAGCCTCGATCTGCAGACGCTGTGCGCAGAGGTTCAGGAGCAGAAGTCCCATCTCTTTATTGACCACTTTTCATATGTGGTTGCTGTGCGCACACAGCTGGCGCTGCAGACCACGCCCCGCTACACACATTAACCTGGTAAAATACATATTTAGGCAGAATTTTGCAAATATCTATTTTTTATCTTTCAGCAGCATCGAGCTTTTTTCCCCAGTTATTTTTTAAAAGTCAGGTCAAGGCTCCAAAAGCCCAAAGGAGATATAAGGCTGGCGGCTCACAACAGTTTTTGTTTCTGGATCATTTTAGTTCAGCTTTCCTTTTCTTATATTTCTTTAAGAGTTCAAAATGTGTTCATTACATAAATAAAATGTAATTTTCTCTGTAGCACTTCATGGATTTCATAAGCAACACACTTTAGTTGTTCACACAAAGCATAAAGGTAAAAAAACAATATATACAGTGTTGTCTTCATTTTAGATGTCACAAAGTATTTGCAGCTGTCAGTGTTTTCTTTTGCGTGGAAACCAGCTCCAAATGGCTCTTTGGGTGCTAAAGGTTGCAGACCCCTGTGCTAGAGTGATGATAAAGCTAACAGGAATGAGTCATGGGTCAATTTAAAGTGACAAAAATGAAACAAAATAAACAAAAACTCCTCTGAAAACAGACAGCTACAACAATTAAAGAATGGTGAAAAAGCAGCTGGTGTTCATGGGAAAACTTTCAAAGACTTCAGAAAGCCTGGGGAACTGCTGCCAACCACCACCTTCAAAATGACTCAAGTCTTGCTCCTTGGAAGCCAGATTTTGCACAACCACACATCCTGAAACCCGCTTGTATGTTTCTTCTTATTCTTTGAGCTCCTTGAAAGAAATAACACGAAACAAATCGTGATTATTGAGTAGAAATCTCCACACTACAGCTGAAAGGAACACCAGGCTTTATGTATAAAAGTGCCAATGACATTTATTGATTTAACTGGTCCCAGAACAGTGTTTCACATTGTTCTAGCCCAGGGGCGTCAAACTCAATTGCACAGGGGGCCAAAACTCAAGGCACACTTTAGGTCGGGGGCCAAACAAGATAAACATTTATTGAAGACACTAAAACTGTTTTTTAAACATAAATATGAATAAAAACAGACAGGAATATTATTCCAGATTAAATAAACTTAAAAAAAATAAACTTTAACTTTAAATATTTTGCTCTTCATAAAAATATATCCTGTCAAAATTATGCAAGTTAGAAATATGAACATGCTGCCAAAACCCCCAGAAAAAGTAAATGAAAGCAAACACAAGGTTGGAGCCGCATGTAGACGGAGCTGGGCGCTGCTGCAGGAGTGGAGCTAATAAACTGTGCGGGACGTTCAGTGTCGTACTTTCCCTGAGTGCATCATTACACTGCAGCTGCATCTGAATCTGCACAGGTGCAGCTCAGCAAAGTCCGCTGACTTGGTTCAACATTACTTGGCAACAGGGGAAGTGAGGCAGGCTGCACTGGTGCATTAGTGACAGCTTGAAACGCCTTCACCGCATCATACATGTCCATGAACTGACAGGTTTCCTTGCTGAGCTCAAAAACTCTGTTGAGAACTTTTATCCCAACTCAGCCAGCGGAGCTCTGCATGAAGGAATGTGGGCAAACTCTGAATCTATTTCCCACATAAAAGACTGAAACTGACGGTGATTTAAACTTTTAGCTCAGATAAAATGTACGGTCTGCATCACGGTGATCATTACATGCTCCATTTTTAGGACCACACAGCCTTTCCTGGTGTGTGATGCGGTGATATGCTGATAACTCACCGGTACATTTCTCCTGCATCTTTACTCGCATCCTGCTGACTACTTTTTTCACCGCACAGCACCGGCGCTCCATCTGTTGTAAGTCCAACAAGTTTGTCCCAGGACAGTTTCACGTCGTTACACTTTGACATGTTTTAAAAAATGTATTTTCCTGTCGTTGTCCCGTGCATCGATTTAATGTTCAATATTTCCTCTCCACGGATGAAGATGGCCAGCTGTGCAGTGTCCATCATGTCTACTTTCATCCACAGCAAGAGAGTATGCAGTGAAGTTTTTGCTTCTTTCACACAACTGTGTTCTTAAATCAGTGGCTGTCTCACAAACCCGATCAGCAATCGTATTTCTGCTCAGGCTCACATTTGCCTAAATCTGCGTTTTGTCTGGACGGAAGACGTCACACAGCTTCATCCTGCAGCTCTTCAGAGTGGTACCGGGCTCATTTGGCTCCTCTGCTACAATAAAACTTGCTTTCACAACAGCTTCAGTTTGTGATTTTGCTCTGGTGACAAACGATTCTACTTCCTGTAGTTTCTGCATTTAGGTTTTTCAGCTTATCCTGACGTTTTGTCTCGTAGTGCCGTCTTAAACTAAATTCCTTAACTACAGCCACATTAGCTCCACTAATAAGACGCACGGCTTTACCAGCATGTCTGTAAACATATATTCAGCCTCCCACTGGTGCTGAAAGGCTCTGCTTTCAGAATCAACTTTTCTCTCCACCATTGTAAGCGGCTAGCTTCGCAATCCGGTCGTTAAGTGATGACGTGACGAATCCTACTTCTGGGCCTAAAGTAGTCTGCGTTTAATATGGCTTTTGTGTTGTTAACATGTTTAATGTTTTGTATTTTCTTCTATTTGATCTCAAAAAGCCCCTAAAACAGTCAGTGATCACTGTTGACCTCCCTCGGCTTTTATTACCGCTAATCATTTATTTAAGCTCAGTTTTTAAAACCTTAGGATGTAACTACAGCCCAGACCATGCAGCAGTATATGAATGACTAACCTCGTATTGTGGATAGATTATCTCAGTTGTTCTCTGGCTGAAGTTTGGTCCTTTTACAGCATCCTGCCATGCGATTACATTTGTTCCTGACCACCGAGAACACTCACGTTAACTTTTATCCAGTGGAAAAAAAGTTAGCTTGTTTATATTATGCTAACATAGCTATGTCGCTAGCGGTCACGTAGCACATCATTATATACCAGCTAGCCAAACTTCAGTAACCCTACAAACGTCACTGCTGTTTAGTTTTCTGTCTTCATTTATGTTGGAAGTGATAACAGAGCTGTACGTTTGAATTTGTTTCCAAAACCCCGCAGTCAGGACATGCTATATTGTATTCAGATAGAAGCTAGCGAGCTAACTCCCTGCTAACTTCTAACTCCGTTAAATGTCATAACTTCCGTTTTCATGGATGCCTGGATGTTAAACTCAATTGTTACACCTGGTAGAGCAGAACGCTGATCATTTTATTAAAGATGAAAGACTTTAGACAGTTTTTAACTCTCAGTAATGCCACAGTGATCGTTTGATATATGGACCTGCAGCGGAGTTTAGGCCCAGACACGGCTAGTGACGTCAGACTGAACAATTGGATAACAGAAGTTTGACTTGATTGAGGTGGGAATGTTCCCAGTTAGCCTAGCGGTCAGCAAGGATGCTGCAGTGCTGCATTATGGGATCTGTAGTTTGTATATTATTAGCGCCTCATATCGCCGGGCCATGCATAACAATAACAGTACATCTATATAAAATGATCTCGCGGGCCGGATATAAATGTACGCCGGGCTTGGATGTGGCCCGCGGGCCTTGACTTTGACACATGTGTTCTAGCCCATTTTAACTCTGTGTGAATGATGACAGGTATATCCTGTTTAACTGCTCACTTCCTTGTTTAAATCACACCCAGTGTTGGGAAGGTTACTTTTAAAATGTATTCCATTACAGAATACAGAATACATGCCCCAAAATGTATTCTGTAACGTATTCCGTTACGTTACTCAATGACAGTAACGTATTCTGAATACTTTGGATTACTTAATATATTATCATGCTTTTTACAACAACGTGAATGTACTATTGCTGTGTGATTTATTACTATTACTGAAGGTCCGCGACTCCGAACTGTAGTAAAGGGACCTCTGACTAATACGGCGGGGTCCCTGTCGGCTCGTAGCCGAAAAATAGCTTTACTTTGTTGTGTGGGTCAACTTTTCTTGCGACAGACAGAGAGAGGCGTTGAAAGACTGCTCCAACGGAACTTATTGTTTCGGAGGAAAACAGGAACACGGTGTACAGTCGAGTCTTAATAGCTTACTTACAACTGGGCTCGTCAGGCACTCTTCTTGGCTGCAGTGGTTATTATTATATTTACATGCTTCCAGCTCCCGTTTTTTCTCAATGACAACTCGTACCTTTCCACTCGCCTTTTTCTCCCTCCTCGCGCTCACAGACCCATAACGTGTATGGCAGTCCATTCTCCCTGCAGCACGGACTACACTGCCCATGATGCTGCATTCTTTAGAGCTATGCTTGTAGCATTCTGCCTGTTAGCTTAGCACAACAACAACGAAAATGCGCTCTCTCACCCAGGAAACACACAGTCGCAGAGAGAGAGAGAGCGTCGCCCTGTAACCATGGCAACCGTAACGCTGCCGCCTGGAACAACAGAGCGTAGCTGTCAAACAAAACCCAAACAGTCCTCACCCGCGACAACATGAAACAGGAAAGTACCGCAGTGTAATCCATTTATTTCAACAAAGTAACTGTATTCTGAATACCACCTTTTTAAACGGTAACTGTAACGGAATACAGTTACTCATATTTTGTATTTTAAATACGTAACGGCGGTACATGTATTCCGTTACTCCCCAACACTGATCACATCCAACTGCTTTAGGACTGTGAGAGGCAACAGGGTGCCTACCACATAACAGAGTCTGATTTTACCAGTAGATAAAGGGCTTCATTTGTTCCCAGATCTCAGCAACTATTGTGAACAATGTTCATCATAGGGCATAACAAAGAAACACAAAGTGACCAAAAATGAGATCATTTAATTAAGCAGCAGTGGTCCTTATATCTGTTATCTATGGTGGCTGGTTGTTTAAATTCATGCTCCACTGGGACACGATTATAATCTAATCCTGCATCGTTGTTCTCTTTTCTACAGTGGTTGTGGTTCTATTCACAGCATTAAGACACCAAAGGAAGCAGGAACCTCTTATTATCTCCAAAGAAGATGTCAGGGACAACGTGGTTAGCTACAATGATGAGGGTGGTGGCGAGGAGGACACCCAGGCTTTTGATATTGGCGCCCTGCGACACCCAGCTGCTGCAGCTGCCTCTGATGAGGGTGCTAAACAGAGGCGTGACATCATCCCTACTGATACTCTGCTGTATCCAACAACTCGCCACCCTGCCCCAGCTCCCTCCAGCCTGCTTATGCCTCCAATACGCATGGCTGCACGTGATAATGGGGATGTATGCGAGTTCATCAACCAGAGAGTGATGGAGAATGACTATAGCCCCACAGCGCCACCGTACGACTCACTGGCCACGTATGCCTATGAAGGAGTGGGGTCAGTGGCCGAGTCGCTCAGTTCGCTGGGCTCGGCTTCATCCGAGGCTGAACAGGACTACAACTACCTGAGTGACTGGGGGCCCCGTTTCAGGAAACTAGCTGACCTGTACGAGGCTGAGGACAGTGACTTCTAACAGCTACACCATCTGTGTCAAAGATGAGTTCAGGTGACATTTAGACCATTGCAGATCTGAGGATAGCAACATTCAAGCTACTAAACTGAGAGAGCTGCCTCTTAAAATTGCTTTAAGAAAATATGAGCACTTGAGCACACATAGACTTCATATAGAACCCAACAGATGTGCTGGTAGGTGCGAATGCCTATAAATAAAATTTGAGATCACCAGCTAAGCTTTGATCTGTCCTCACTGCACACCCGTCCAGAAACAGTTTACCAAGTCATTTTCAAAGGTGATAAAAGTCTTAAATCTCTATTTTTGGAATCTTATGTAGAAATGTTAATCAACTATCACAACGGTGAAGCCCAAATATCTTCAGCTCTAATCATAGGAAACTTTCAAAGACTCGTGGCAGGCCTAAATGAGGTTTGAGTTCTTTTGCTTTCATTCTTTCTTTCAGCTAAGTGCCCTTCTGCTGCCCTGCAAACAGAACAGTGGACGCCTGTTGGAGGGGTCGACTTACTCTTACATGATTGTTTGTCTTTTTTGCTTTCTTGTTCTGGTGGCAGAACTGTGGTTGAACTCATTATACTGGAACTATAATCAGTTGCGTCTTTAATTTCTCCAGAGTCTTTTCCTATTACAAAATACAAGTTTATATAACAAAAACAGTTGTCGAGTAATGTTTTCTTTGACAGTATGCTTTATAGTTTCCATCATGTACATGGAGAGTCCATGCCTTCACAGCAGGGGTGTCACTCTTCATGCCGCGATGGAGAGAATGATTGAAATCAAACAAAGCTGCATTCACCATATTTTACATGTAATGTTAAACATCAAATCTCCAGGAAAATAATCATAAAGTATGGCTACAGACAGGTGCGTTCAGCAGTCCTGTACATCTCTCTCAGGAGCTGGTGAAGACTCGGACACTCTTAACATCAAGACACAGTTGAACATAAACCCTGCGTCACCAACTGTATGCTAACACATCCACCATACCAAGAACACTGTAAATAAGATGCCTTGTCCAGTGTGTAGGATACAGGGGAATCTGTTGTCAGAGATGTGAGTGCAGAATGCAAAAATGTGTTTGCATCAGTATAATGTAAAAATATTGATACAAATAGAGAACATAGACAAAGACCTCTTAAATACTCTAGAATTCTGCTTGTGTGATGATCTAGAATGAATGCTGCTGTACAGCACCATAGTGCCGGGGTTACTAATACATGCTCATACGAGTAACCCTATGGTTACGAGTAACTATGGTGCTGTAACCCAGAACTCTTCAGCGTTTTTTTCCTGGAGACTTCCATCACGTTTCGATCAACGACTGTAGAAGGTTTCGATATTCACTGGTGATCACAGCGACAGCAGCCGCTCCTCTGCAGCCTGTATTTGGATTTTAGCCACAAAGCAAACAATGGTAGAAAATCTATAACAGCAGCCTCCTGCAAGCTTCACCTTTAACCACCTCAACCAGATGGAAGTGTCCGACTAACATCTAGTTACCATTTGAAAGCATGTACCAGAAGGAAGCGTGTTGATGTAAATTCTTAACGAACCCATTAGCATGCATTAGCAGAATGCTATTGATTTTGAACAAAAATCACTTATAAGAGTAATGAAAGTACGTGAGTCATTCTGATGTGAACAGAGAATTTAAAATGGGGGCTAATATTTAGAATCAGAGGTAAATAGCAAATTACGCTCCAATTAGTTTAATTGAGAACCATGTTGGGAGCTCCTGCTTCTGCACCCTGACTGAGCTGAAGCCAGTTTCTGTAAAGTGGAACAATCAGGAACTCAAGACTCCAACTTTTCTTTACATGGGCTAAAACAGCAGGGAAACAGCCTTACAGTAACATCAAGAAATTCAACGTAAGTATTTAGCTTGTCACCAAAGTGTCAATGAGACAGCACAAATGAAGGAATTTCACTTTACAGGGTTTGTTAGACTTGTATTCAAATCAATGGTAACAAACTGTTCCAGGTGAATTTGGTTCAAAGGTGAAAAGCAGCCCTGCTTCAGTCAACAAAGCCCTCGTGGGTTTTTTGGTGACTGGTTACCTTGTTTTCAGTTTCATATCTGTTGTCGTCTCCTCTGTAGTTCATAGTTTGATTATGATCAAAATGTTTTTGCCCAAAGGTCTTGTGGCACAGATTTCACCCACTGGTTTTTGTGGATGAGAAAAAGGAAACCAGTTTGCCTCCTTCACTGGTTTATCTGCTTGCTTCTTCAGCTTTTGTTTTTAAATGCTGTAATTAATAGGGGTGCAACGATACACAAAATTCACAGTTCGGTTCGATACAAAAAAATGTTCATGCCTTTTTAATTTGTCATTTATTACAATTATAAATATATATTTTAACTCAAACGTACAGTTTTTAAATTTAATGTTGCTGAAACAACAAAATAATTTAAAAAAAAAAATCTATCTGATTGAGGAATCCCTCATCTTTGGAAAAGAGAGTTTATTACAGAGAAATGGCTCTTTCAAAATAAAAGCTATACTATACGCTTCTTCTGGGCTATATTCTCAGCAGCATATTAAACATATCAGGTCCCCATAAGGAGAATCCTGTGCTAACGGCTGTCTAAATGACTCGGGTAAAGTTTCTAGCATGCTGCTTGTTGTTTTTGTCTGCTTCCACTTGTCTTTGCACTAGGATGCTGTCGGAGTAAATGTGCAGTCATATTCGTTGTGTTCCCACTAGTGCTGTCAGCGTTAATCTGAAATGACGTTAACGCCACAATACGGCAAATCTCCGTTAACGAGCTACTGCGGATCGCCCCGTGCGTGGGGCTGGACGGCCAACAAGCTAACAAGCTAACTGCGCTAACACACTAGTTCCCACCCATGTAATTGAGCATTGCGTGGCACATCCAACATACTGTTTTACTTTAGTCCATGACTCGCTTACCTTCAGGGTCATACGTCACATGAAAACCAAAATAATTCCAAACGCCAGATCTGAATGAGGGTGGGGGAGGTTCAGTTTGCCATGTTGCAATGAGCTTAGTTTCTGTCTTGCTAGCTTGCGCTGCACTCAGTGGATCTGCGTTCGACAGTGCAGCCTAGGCGGATAAGTCGAACGCAGATCCACTGAGCGCTCAACACAGACAGCATCGTCAGAAGAAAAGTTGATAAAATAAATTAAACATTTTGTATTGTTCGATACATATGCGTACCGAACCGAAAGCACTGTATCGAACGGTTCAATATCGATACGAGTATCGTTGCACCCCTAGTAATTAAGTAAAACTGGGGCAGTGAATTTGTCATTAGCACTAATTAATGAAGCTGAAGGTGAAATCACAACCGCCAACCTCAGTGATACATGTCATGATTTTATATCAGGGGTTTTGTATTGTGTGTCTCACTAAAAGTATCAGTTTGTTCCAGCTGTGTTTCGTGACCCTGCTCTGAAGGCTTAAAACGAAAATGTCCACTTGTTTTTCCTTTGGCTCCGTATATTTACAAGACACGATGATGATATTCTGAGAAGGGAAAAACCTCAAACGCCACCCAGCTTCACTGTCTGAAACTCACTGTGGGCAGTCTACTCTCTGTATACGATGATGTTTTACTGCTTTTTTAATTTGATGAAAATAAACTTTTGTATTGAAGCTTTGGTCTCTGTCTTACACTCCAGTAATTTCGATGCATGATTACTACAGTCGTTTTACTAAACACTGCTCTAATGCAACAGGAAAGTCCTGCTGCAGACATTTCTTCCAAAACATTTCTTCTGGAAAGCAGGACAGCCGCCGTAAGCGGAGAGTCACACCTCAGTGTTTGGACAATTATGACATTTTTGTATTCAGATTTTGAATAAAAGTGGCTGTAACTCCTGAACAGTTTATGCAATACTTTTGTTAGACTTCCTAAATTTAAGCTGAAAGTCTGTACTTTATATATTCTTTAAAATCCACTGAGGTTATCAACTTATGGACGGACTCTGCAATGTTTATAAAAAGTGATTCTAATGAGCATGGATATCAGGAAAGTGATCAGACTCGGATGTAGTGATGGGAGATTTGCTACAGTTTAATGGTGCACAGAGCGCTGTTTCAGGAAGGATGTTCAACAGAGTGGCTTTATTTTAAGCTCTGAGCTGATGAACTCTGAGGACAGCTGGGCTCTGTACGATGAGGCAAGTTCAACCCACCCAGGTTATCTGTTAGCTGCTTCCACAGGAAAAGGAGGCATGGAAACTTTAGGATGTTTCTGGAACTTTTAATTAACTTTTTCTTGTCGCTTCTACAGGCGGTTAAAATGTTCTTGCAACCTGAAGTGTAAACCGCGGTAAAACCCAAACGTCCCACGAATGCACAACACAAGCACTTTACCCTCCTGACAGGGAAACAGAATGGCACGTACCACCTAAATAAATCTGCCATTTCTAAAAGCATATTGGAAAAAGCAGTTACCTTATTTTAACAGCTGAGTGTAACAGAGAGCTTGTGCTACGTCTTTGACCTTTTCACTTTCGCAGAAACAAGAGCAAGCTGGGCTTGCTCTTGTTTTCTTCCCACGCACAGCGGACACTAATGTTTTTGTCACTTTTTATGGAATCAAACTCAAAGTAAGGTCAGTACTTCCACGCTTTAAACGCTGCACGCTCACACTCTCTCTGCACTCGATATATGATCCATTGTTGATCTGCACACAGCTGTTGTCACGAACGTCGCACTCGCTTACGTCACTGTCGTGAGACATTCTCGCAAAAAAAATCATGGTTTTAGTAACGCAGTAACGCAGCGTTCCTACGGGAAGTAACGGTAATCTAATTACCGTTTTTGCAATAGTAATCCCTCACTTTACTCGTTACCTGAAAAAAGTAATCAGATTACAGTAACGCTTTACAAGTAACATGTTACTGCCCATCTCTGGTCACATCTCACTTTGTGACTGGGCTCCCACATCTGGGTAAAGGAGGTCCCCATCAGCAGCTCAGCTGGGGTCAGACCTGTATCAGGCATGATGTCTAATCTGATACTCAAAGGAAAACAGTAAAGTTTCTGTTCTAGTAAAAATGTTCCTCCACCTTTTTTCAGTGTCTCCACTGCACCATTCTGCCATTGGAAGCAGGCAGGATGTGCTACATCAGTCGGACATCAGTCGTGCCTGGACTGTGATGTTTGGCACGATGTGATCTTCCAGACATTTTGAATGTCAGTCCACAAACAGGAGGAACATGTGTGTCATGTGTAGAAGGTGAGGACCCAGAGCAGACAGTCAGGCAGGTTTGCCTTAAACAGAGAATGAGCCAATTTAATGAAGCTGATGACCAGTACACAAACAACACAGAATAAAAAAGGAAAACTGAAAACTTGATACTGCGAGACATGAGGCCAGTTAAAAAATTCCTGATCCATTTATACATTTTTCCTTTAATACCAATCTGATGCAGCTTGATCAGGAGTCCTTCTTTCCACATCATCACTCTGAGTTACTCTTACTATCAGGATTATTTGTTAATATGGGTCCTGGGCCCTCGATTTTATTCTATTTTATTGTTTTTCTTAGGTTTTGCTGCTCGTAACTTTGTGCTGTCCACTTTCTGCCATGGCCAAACTCTTTTCCATGTGTGGGACTCATAAAGGTTCATCTTATCTTGTGCTGTGAATCAAGTCAGTTCAATTCAATTCAAATGTTATTTTTAAAATGCCAAACCACAACGAGTTGCCTCCAGGTGCTTTATTTTGTACGATAAAGCTCCGAGAATAATGCAGAGAAAACCCCAACAATCAGACCAAGCACGTGATGACAATAAACTCTGTTTAACAGGAAAAACCTCCACCAGGATCATCTGCTGCGGCCAGTTTGTGGGTGACGGGAGGAACACAAGATAAAAGACTCACTGTGGAAGAGAGACAGAGGTTAATAAGAAATGGTTTAATGCACAGTGTTGTATAAACACAGAGTGAGTAAAAACAGTGAGGCTTTGATGCTGTGCCATTTCATGACATTGGAACAGCTGGATCTCCAGTTTTTACCATGGATGTGTTATTGTAAACTCATGACAGCGCCATAAAACAAACAGCATCTCTTACTGGTCTTGCCATTTTGTCATTGTGAAGACGGAAAAAGTAAACACTGGTGTTTTTAATTTTACTGAGGAAAATCCTCAGCATAGTCTTTGCACCAGGTGATACAAGTGCACTTGCAGTATTCTCACTAGAACTCAAAATAGAGTACCGTAACATCATGTTATCATTAGAGATGGCCCGATACCACTTTATGTCTGATACTGATACCGATAAATTTGGATATCTGCCGATACCGATATGAATCTGATATAGTGTATTCTTTGATCAATAAAATAGTTTTTTTTTAAATATCTTGCTGTTTTTGTATAAGTTCATACTCAAGTTAAAAAAACAAAAAAACTAAAGCTATTCTGTTAAACCTGTATGCAAAAAATACACTGCACCTAAAATATTTCATAGTTCAACAACACTGATCAATCTAATAAACTTAAACCTGCTCCATCCTCCCTATTCTGGTATTTTGAAGAGTACTTAGCAGAAATATTAAGCAACCTAACTAATAGGGTTGCAAACTCCCAGCAAAAAGAAAAAAAGGGAACCACGCCCCACCCTCCACCTCATGATGCTTAATCGACGTAATCAACTTTAATTTAATGTATGTGCAAAAAAATTGGACAGAAATCAATTATTTTTCTACAATAATTAAATAGATTCAATATCTTCGTTCAACAGGATTGCAGACTGCACAGATGATACCCAAAGGAAAAAGTACTATAGCTTACTAAGTTAAAAATTTGATTTAATAGTTCTGATATATAATAATGGATTTCTATACATTTTATATCAGATTAAAACTTTGGTTGTAAGATTCAGATAATTATTTATTAAAAGCTCGACATGAGAGTAAGAAAGAAAAGTATGTCTTTGTGCCCCCTTTCCCTGTTCATGCCCTATCGGCCCCCCTGGCTAAACTTTGCTAGATCCGCCCCTGCACAGTTACAGCCGTCAGCTGTAGAAAAAGATCCTGGTGTAGAAAGTAATATTAAATAAATTCTAACAGCAGCTTATCAAGCTTAAACCTGCTGCTGTTATTTATCTGCTGGGATAGTGAAAACTTCTGTTTACGTTTGTTAGTCACTTGGCTATGATAGTAAAGAGTAGACACTGATGTAGCTGACTGGATCTTCTGGACTGTGTTCAGCACAATATTAATTAGTCATTGTCAATTGTTGATTTGTCCTGTTCTCATTGTATGACAAATTATGATGGCAGTTTGTTAGCTGATTGCATACTATGCATACTCTCTCTCTCTTCATATATATGTGTACCGGGGTGGCGGGGGCGCCAGAGGGAGTGTTTCCCCGAGGGGCACCAAACAGGCTAGGACCTCCACTGGCAAAGGGCCTTTGTGACATTCATTAGTGCCTTCACTGACACACAAAACAAAACAACAACTACACGACAGGCTAACTGTACACTCCATGCCAAACGTCACAAATCTCCCACATCTAAAAACTCTCTGTCTCGCTGTCTTTACCGTCACTCCCAAAACTTTCCCCTCTTCCTAAACAACCAAATCCCACGTGTTGACTTTTTCAAAAATTGGTTGACATGGTCCACTTTTCCACCGATAGAAGACAGGTGGCATTTTTTCTTTCTTTACTGTTGTCGAGCTGTCCTTAGAAAACGCTTAAAAAAGAAAATCAAAAGTATTTTTTTTTAAAAAGCGTGGCTTATATATATATATATATATATATATATATATATATATATATATATATATATTATCATAACTGTGGATTTACTGGCCTGTAATTAAAATTTAAAAACTTTGAAGTCCGAACTTTCAACATGGGTTGAAAGACTCGGTGTGGCTGCAGCTTGTTGCTGTGTCAGCTTAAATCAATCATGTGATTTGGAGGTGCAGCGTGTCCGTGGACCCCAGAGGGTTAATAACACTCACCTTCCTTCCATTTCCAGAGTGCAACAACTAACCACCTGTGTGAAATCTGAAATTCCTATGGTGTTGTTCAAAATGTGCTCTGGCACAGTCATAGGAATCGCTGGCTACTGAAAACAGGAAAAAAGCCGGTCCTGCTATGGGCTGAACCATTTGTTAATGGTAGAGGGGGGAACACTATGCAATATTTTCAGTTTTAGCATTTATATTCATCATTCACATATATTCAATTATATTTATATTACAGTGTGAATGTGTGTGAATGGGTGGATGACTGAATGTGTAAAGTGCTTTGGGGTCCTTAGGGACTAATTAAAGCGCTATACAAATAAAGGCCCTTTACCATTTATATTCACTGTTAACAGTAACTCCACTCAAAGTGTTAATGCTATCTTATTTTTATAAACAACACTGTCATATACAAAACTAGGGTGGCACGTGGGGTGGCAAGAGATCATTTTAGGGGGGCACTTGCCACCCCATGCCACCCTTCTAGATCTGCCCCTGCTGCGATAGCTTCCTTGGAGATGAAATGCTGGTTTGGTAGCGCTCCAGATGCTCAACTAGACCACCGACAGGCACTCCACAGCCACTCTATCACGTGATGCATACTGCTCCGACGTGCTAAGGTGATGAGCGGCCAGCTTTTGTGATATTTAATGGATCGGATTACATTCTTTTAATCAGAAAATGATGGTTTTGTTTAGAGCTCTGTCTAAACTTTGGTGCATGCAGTTTGAAGCCAAGCACAATTTATTTTAAAGACACATTCAGTTTGTCACTTAAAAAAATGTGTCAAAATTATGAGCTTTTAAATTAAAGGTTCAAAGTGACACTAAGGACATGCTCAGTCCTCCACTCTTGTTAGTGTGGGGTCATTGAAAAGCAGATGTCCTGTAGGCAGTGTTGGGACTAACGCGTTATTAAGTAACGCGTTACAGTAACTACGTTATCATTGTGGTAACGAGCACGGTAACTAGTTATTATGCCAAAATCAGGAACGCGTTACTCGTTACTGGGATTTAGATAGGGTCGTTACTCGTTACTTCGTGTGGTGGCTATCGCGGAGCTTCCACAGATTCAGTAACATTAGCAAGTGGTGGAAGCCAGCAGGTGGATGAAGGAAAAGGGACGCGGCCGCCGGTCCAAGTGTGAACTGAACTTCAGGTAAGAAGTTATGACCTGCAGTCTATCTGGGTCAGATATGAACCAAGTTTAGGTGGAGTTTATTTTCGTTATTCTGACCTTTTCCGTACTGCGTGCTAGCTAGCATGACGGAGTTTCTATACAGCTGGGTGGTGCTATGAAGTTAATGATGTTAAACTTTATTTTGTTCATAAGTTATTAGAGTTGCCAACCGTCCCGTCTGGTATTCGCGTTTCTTATTGAGCTGAAAAAGAACAGTTTGTCCCGTAATTCAGCTACAATGAAAACGACACAAAGCTGGAGTTATTCTGTCTTTGCTGCACAGCTGCCTCCTCTTCTCTCATTCTCTCCCCTCCCTCTCCCGTTTCTACTTCAGTCATGAAACTGATCAGTGATCAGCTGATCGGCTTTTCTCTCTTGTTTATTTATCGTCCACTTTGCGCCAGAAAGAGGAAACCAGCAGATGTCGCGGTAAACAACAGCAGCACGTTTAAGCTTGATCAGCTGTTGTTAGAATTTATTTAATATTACTTTCTAGTATCAGCTGATGTTTGCTGGAGCCACAGCTGTAAAGCTGCTGGTCATGATATGGTTTGGATATGTGGTGAGAGGGAAACATGAAGATGAAACCAGGAGATGTCCTTACTGAATCATCAGAGCTGTGATGGAGAAACAGGTTTACCTTTTAGGTGACATGAATGAGTTGAAGTTATGAACTGTTTCTGAGAGACAAATAACACCAGGATCCTTTTCTAAGTAGCTGACAGCTGGTAACTGTGCAGGGGCGGATCTAGCAAAGTGTTGCCAGGGGGGCATGTAGGGCATTAACAGGGAGAGGGGGGCACAAAGACATACTTTTCTTTCTTATTATCATTTAAAATGTCTAGCTTTTAAAAAATAATTATCTGAGTCTTACAACAAACTAGGGCTGCCACAAACGATTATTTTGATAGTCGACTAGTCACCGATTATTTTTGCGATTAGTCGACTAATCAGATCATCATCCATTGGACGTACAGCGTACAGCTTATTGCACCAGCAGCATCTGGTCTTACATAACTATCATTAGCTTACAGCTTGAAGTGTTTGTGCTAACTAAAAATAAAGACAAGATGGTAGTTTATTAATTTTTAATGAAATTTGCAGATTGTTTCGGTGAAGTTTAATAAACTCCTTGCTTTCTAAAATATAACAGGACACCGGAGTATATTCTCCAGCGTCTCACACTTCTGACAATCAGCTGTCTGCTTGACAGTTTTAGCTGTGCAAAAACTATAACTTTAATCTCAGCCAAACCGATTTACTCAGGAACAAATAAAATACTAAAGAAAGCCAAACTAACATTTTTAAGTTATCTAAGTGACTCATATATATGTTTAACCTGAGTAGCGAAAGACGGCGGTGGGTTTGAAAACGATTTGCCGGGAGTCCGGTGTTCTCACGGCTCTAGTTAGCCTTGCCCCCGCCTAGCTAACGAGCTAGTGGGTAACAGACGTCTCCGAAAACGTCGGAGCGCTTTTGAAAATATGTGGTGTCTTGATAAACTGAGCAGATATTTGAGGTTTCCACAGCTACATTCAAGCCTGAAAATATGTTAAACGTTTATTTTGTGCCCCAGAAAGAATAATAAGAGTAAAGTTAAAACTAACTAGCTGCCGCCATTGTTGGAAACTAAGCTGGGCCGCGCTATGAATTCTGGGACACAGTTTCTTCTTCGGGGTTTAACGGCAGCTGGCATCCTTGTACATGCAGTGCTGCCATCTTCTGTTTCAGTCCGTTATTACACTCTTAAATCCTACTACCGGTACTCATTCCTGCGTCCTTTGTGATCTTACAAAGCTTCAAACGATGCGTCGACTATTAAATTAGTCGTCGACGATTTTAATAGTCGCAGCACGGTGGCACGGTGGTTAGCACTGTTGCCGCACAGCAAGAAGGTCCTGAGTTCAATTCCAACATCAGGCCGGGGTCTTTCTGTGTGGAGTTTGCATGTTCTCCCCGTGTTTGCGTGGGTTCCCTCCGGGTACTCCGGCTTCCTCCCACCGTCCAAAGACATGCAGCTTGTGGGGATAGGTTAATTGGATAATCCAAATTGCCATTAGGTGTGAATGTGAGTGCGAATGGTTGTCTGTCCCTGTGTGTTGGCCCTGCGACAGACTGGCGACCTGTCCAGGGTGTACCCCGCCTCTCGCCCTATGACAGCTGGGATAGGCTCCAGCGCCCCCCGCGACCCTGAAAAGGATAAGCAGAAGCGAATGGATGGATGGATGGATTTTAATAGTCGACATAATCGTGGCAGCCCTACAACAAACGATTGATAGATTGATGCATATATACCATCAGAACAGTGAACATCACTGTCACAACAGTGTTTATTTTCATTCAAAGGCTTTATGATTTTTCCTATAATGGCGGCCGGTCTCTAGTCAAAATGCCCAGGACGATTTTTCTGTCCCAGTCCAGCCCTGTATGCAGCTCATCTGCAGTCTGGTGTTACCTACATCTTCCTATTCAGAAGGCAGAATTTCCGAGTTCTGAGTACAATCGAAAGCACCACGACTGCAGTTTTTGTGTTGGATGTAAAAAGCAGGCTAGGATAGAATCAGGCGTGGGATTTCTCTCGTGGAAATGTGCACATTATCTTTTCCTTTCTATTGGTAGGTGGCACAGTGCACTGTGGCAAGTAAGCAAGCTAGAAGACTGGCAAAGTTATGGAAGCAACACATTAACAAGAGAATTCTGAGTAAAACCAAAGTTACTTTCCCTAGTAACTAGTTACTTTGAAAGTAACGAGTAACTTGAAGTAACTGAGTTACTTTTGAGAGAAGTAACTAGTAATGTAACTAAGTTACTATTTTAAAGTAACTTACCCAACACTGCCTGTAGGACAACTTGAGGTAGCTTTGAACATGACTTTCACTCATCCCACTTCTGTGTCTCACAGTGTGGATGTGTGTGTCCAGACTTTGCTACGTTTGTAAGGAAAAGTCACATTATTTCTTTGAAAGTCGTGTACTTTGATTACCATTTTTATGCCTAAGCAATATAAAAAAACAGCAAAATAATATAAACTGATTACAGTGGCTGACTCTTCTGTTTTATGACAAGCTTTGAGACTAGTGAGCTGTATTTGAGCCCACGGTACAACAACGTGGATGATGTGCTCAGTAAACTGTAAGGCAGGCATTTTGTGAACTGATCCTCTTGCGTTTGTGTTTCTGGGAGTTCCTTTTCAATAAAAACAAACTTTTAATGTTTTCTCCTCCGTTCGTCGCTGAATTTCTATATGCCGACTGGAATCGTTGCTCTATTGACTTGTTTCTACACGGACATATAAACAGTGCTGGTACGAGTTCCGCTGGTTCTGAGTCATAACTTGTTACTCGGTGGGAATTTCATACATTTCAAACCACCGTTTTCAGACTATGTGCTGGAAACTAACGCAGTGCTAGCGACCTCCAATGAACCTACATACCGAGGGTTCAGACGTTAGCTCCCCGCGGCCAGAATGAGCTCTGTGCCGCTGAAGAGGACCTACAAGCAGCTGCCTGTTTGTGTTGTGGAGGACCACCACGACGTAAGCCTTCTCCGTGTGAACACAGCAGCGAAACACAACCACATAGTTCTGCTAAAGCTAACGAACGAGACGTTCTTATAACAACAGTGGACCTCCGTTTGTATATGAACGAGATAAATCCTCCCAGTGTTCAGAAGCAGATTAATGTTGATTATTCATATCATATTACAGTCAGACAAATGGTGAGCTGATGAACTCAGTGATAGATTTGTGTTTCTTATCAGACTTTTAATCACTGTCAGGTCCGTCCACGTGACACTCATGACGTCACTGGAGTAAAAACTGAAGTTGTTATAGAGAATTTTTATTATTGTTACAGATGCATTATTGTGTATTTTATAACTTTACACAAGTTTATCTAGTTTACTTCGTCTTAACTGCTAAAACACTGAATCCCATTCTATGAACGAAATAGTGATTTGTCCATTTAGTGAGCCGGTTACTCCTTTGGCAAAACCTTAAATATGTCTTTTGGAGTTGAGCAGTCTCATCTGCTCTTGTAGCAAACGTCCGAGCTCGCTCACTCAGATTCCGGGTGAAGCACTTTGTCATCTGCAGGAAATAGGATTGTTCAACATAACAGGTTACTGCAAACCCATCACACCATCTGCAGACGCAGGTTTCTCACTGGAGCTCGATCAGGAGTCGTAACAGCATGTCTCCACGTTGCTTTTCATCACTACCAGTATGAAGGAATCCACTCAGTGACATAATGTGAGATATGAATGTCTAAACCAAAACAAAGAATAAGGACTGTTTCTTGTAGTTGTTGGTTGTTTGTTGTGTTCTGGTCCTTCACACAGACATAGTCTGTTTTTACGCTGGGTTCTCCTCTCCTTAACAGACTCATGGTGAACATGGACGGTATATCCTTGGTTTTTAACATAGCCATAGCAACAACAGCTTGACACCTCCTCACACTGTTCAGCCAGTGTGGTCTAATCTACTGCCCAGGTTTATGTTTTGTACTCCTTGTTGAAAAACACACTCGCACTGCGCCAAGCATGTGAAGCAGTCGTGTAGTGAGTCAGGTTTGTCCATTGGCTGGCATCAGTCAGCGAGGGCTAGAACAGACCAGGCTCATTATATGAACCTCTGTAATAATCCTGCGTTACTTATTTGGCTACATTTTCATCTCATTGTGCTTGAAGCAGGAGAAGTTCGGCCACAGCAGGACTGACCCGAGGCACATCATTTTGAGGGGTTGCAAAGTTAAACGTGTAAATGGTTCCATGCTTTGCTTTTGTTTCTCATGTTCAGCAGTGTAATCTGATCCTGTAACGTAGAAATGTTCACGAATGATGTCAGTCATGTTGAAATCCTTTCCAAAGAAGATTTTGTGCTTTTAATGATAATATTAAAATTATCGTTCACATTAGCTTCACATTGCTAATCTCACTGTTTCTCAACCAGGTGGTGTGTCACATCTACCGGGCCATAGCTTCGAGGCATCTGCCAATGAAGAACATAAAGATGATTCATTTGGACTCCCACCCTGACCTCCTCATCCCTGTCAACATGTCTGCTGACACAGTGTTTGACAAGGAGAAGCTGTTCGGGTACGTTATGGGTCAAACTGTGGCTTGTGTTGGTCAAAGCTCCTCGTAGGTGAGAGCTGAAAGAAAGTATGAGACGTAAACATTAACTAGACGTGCTTCAGGTGATGACGTGATATTAGTCTCTGCACATGTTTACAACAAGATGTGAAGGAAGGCGACTTCTAAAAGAGGCGCAGTCGTGTTCTCAGCACTTGACTAATGTTGGCTGTGAGTGTGACTAAGTGACAGCTACGATCTACCTACAGTTTGCTCCCACAAGGAGTCCAGAGTCCCTCAGATGGGGACTGAAAATGCTCCAAACATGGAAACAAACCAACCCGACCACAGAAGGCGCGACAATCTGCTCGTTCTTTCAGGTCAGCATTGTGGAAGTGTTCAGGGTGAGGGTCCAGGATTAGACTGATGCAGATATATAAATACATGCAGCCTTTCAGTAGGAAGTACATCTGTGTGAGTTGGGCCATGTTTACATGTATAAAGCACAAAGTCTTGGTTAATATTGTAGCAGTTTGATCCGTATGCTGAGCTCTGACAGCCAATGAAAGGTCCCTGTTAGGTGGTGTGGAGGAGTGTTTGCCTCCTCATCTCCTCTGCTGGTGCCTCATGACAATAGTCACACTTAGCATTGTGAGGTATGTCATTACTGCCCACAGCTCCTGGAAAAGGATGGAAAATACCAGTAAATGCCTGCACATGTAAGTGTGACTGTGGGTATATGTGCAGGCACGGGGGGCTCTTCAAACAACACGTCACACGTCGTGGTGGTGAATGAATGAGCCTGATATGCATGTAAAATGATTTAAATAATAAATTAGTCAATCATTCGTAATGAATAATCTTCTTTATTGTTCCGTTAAAACAAAATGAAATCGACTTTTTGCCTGGATATAAACTTGTAAGACTCGCTTCCACAGACAGTTTTGCAGTGAAAAGTTCAGCTTACAAATGCTCACATTACAGATGTGTTGCTCAAATTCATTGTTGGAAATAGAAGCTACAGACGTTTGGAAGCAGGTTAGGAACAGGAGAGACGATCAGTCTGCAGCAGTATGGAGCGCAGTCGTGATGACGTGTAGAGAAGGTCTTCTTTGGATAAACAGTAAACGTATCATATGGTGCCAAGAGAGGAGCCGTTGTACTGTATGAGGTGGTCAGGAGTGAGGGTGGTGTGGGACGTGTATGAGGACAGCCTCCGTGGAGCCGCTGCGAGGTGTCGAGGATGATCTGTGACAGCAGGGTAGCAACAAGAGTGACAGGGAAGCTTCATAACACGCTATGATGCTGTGTGATGGAGGAGGACGTTGGGTGTAGAGCAGGGGTGGGCAACTCCAGGCCTGGAGGGCCGGTGTCCTGCAGGTTTTAGATCGCACCCTGGGTCAGCACACCTGAGTCACATGATTAGTTCATTAGCAGGCCTCTGGAGAACTTCAGATATGCTGAGGAGTCATTTAGCCCTTTAAATCAGCTGTGATGGATCACGGACACATCTAAAACCTGCAGGACACCGGCACTCCAGGCCTGGAGTTGCCCACCCCTGGTATAGAGTATGAGCTACAGCGACACCTGCAGGGAGCAGCTGAGAGACGTGAGCCCACTGCAGCCGTGGACTGTGTGGGTGGATGTGGGTGAACTGATATTTATGTCACCCCAATCTTGCATATTTTCCTTTTTTCAGTGAACTGAGTATAGAAAACTGGATAATGCCGATGGTGTACGCCGGTCACGTGTCCTCTGTGGTGTGGCTGCATCCATACTGGGCCCAGCAGATTAGAGAGGGAGAACACAGCATGACTGTGGGCAGAGACTCATCCACCACCACCATCAGGTAGGACAGGAAGAAGAACGGTACAGCAAGAGACATCTCTGTCCCTCCTTGATCTCCTGTCTTCGTCCTCTCCTGTCTCTGCAGAGTGACCAGTACAGACAACTACTTCCTCAGCGATGGTCTTTATGTGTGCGAGGAGCAGCTGGACAACCCAAAGCATTTCAGCCTGAGCGTGATCCGAGTCGATCCCGTCAGAGCAGGTCACGGCTCGCTGACAGGTACTGCGTGTGATGGCGGCGACACATCTCAAAAAAGTTGCAACAGAGGCAGCAAAAGGCTGGAAAATGAAGTAGTACTAAAACGATGCAGCTGGAGGTGCTGGGTGACACGACCGGGGAGAGCAGAGGTTCACCAGTCTGGGAGAAACTGTTCGGAATAATGTTCGTCTACATAAAATCACAAAGACTGTCTTATAATACTGTCGAAATACTGTGAGGATCTGCAGAAGTGGCTGATCTTTGGGCCTTCAGGCACCTCTGCATTAAACCAGGCCTGATTCAGAAATGTCTCCTCTGGGCTGCCGCTCATTTATAATGGGATGAGGTGGAAAATTGATCAGACGAATCAAACTGTGTCATCCTGACTGGAAAACCCTGCATTCCTTAAACTAAAGATCAAAGAGACCATCTGAGCTCGTGTTTGGATATGTTTACTTTGCTCTTGATGAGATTTGGAGTTTGCATGAGGTAACAGCAGAGGGCGCTGCTATTGTCCAATTGAACCTTTCTTCTACTTTTTGATCTGACATTTAATTTCAGAGCAGAGAACAGAAAAGGACACAGAGGAATGTTCAGTCAAAAGAGCGCGAGCAGAGCGGAGGAAGTCCGGAGAATCCAGCAGCTCACAGCCTCCGTCAGCAAACACTGACTCGCTGCAACCAGCAGAGGGCAGCACAGCCGAGGATGGAGCTGACGGCGATGGCGCAGGAGGAGGCGGTGTCGACGATGAAGGATCAACCAGCTACATCGTGAAGAGAATATCTTCATTTGTAAGTGAGACGGAGCCGTACATTCTGGACGTCGACCTGGATTTCTTCTCCTGTAAGAACCCGTTCAAAGAACTGTACACACAGGTACGCGTCCACTCTGCTGCTTCCTCAGGGACTGAATGAAACGCTGTTTCAGCTTCTGCTCATAAGCTCGTTTTACTGTGAAACATTGTTATTAGTCTGTTGAATTAAATTGGTCTCTTAAACAACAACATCAGTTTAAACAATAGCAAATATGAAACGAGCTCATGGGTTAAGATTGTAAACAACAATAATGATGATAAAAGATTTTACAGGGGGAAAGGTATGTTCTGGCCTCCAGTTTGGATTCCAGTAAGATGAGTGTGCCGGGCGCCTGTGAAGCGTATCTGAGTGGATTGAACTACAGTGGAACCCGACTTACGAAATAAATTCGTTCCAGAGGGTCTTTCGTGAGGCCGAATTTTTGTAAGTCGAGGCACCTTTTCCCATCGCCCTTTGAGTGAGGCGCTGCTGGCTGAAGACGAAGTTCTTGGTGGAGGAAGACCTCGCTCACATTTATCAATAATTTCTCTCTTTGTTTCCATCGAGAGCACTTCACGCTTCTTCTTTTCACTCCAATCACTTGAAGTTTTTTCAGCCCCATTATCAATGAACGATAGGTTAATTGCAAACGTAAAGCACACGAAATAGCGCTGCAACAACAATACGTCTTTCACGTGGAACAGCAAGTGCGACAGCCATGGGGTTATCACATGATTCGGAAGGCATCGTGGGCGTTTTGCTGCACCACGGGCAGCAATATTGAATTCCTTCATAACTTGAATGTTTCGTTAAATGGGGTCTTTGTAAGTCGGGGTTCCACTGCATTAGACGTTTGTCCGGCTTTAGAATCACTGTCATTACTGTCGATTGGCACGCCTTCTGCTGTTTTCCAGAGCACAGACAGAGTTAGCCTCTGAAGAAGTGCTTTTTTGGCCTTTTGGTTCTTAGTGTAAATCTTTAAGGCGTGATAAATGTACGGTATTTATCCCTAAAGCTGGAAAACATAGTGTCTACGGTAACTACGCCTACGGTAACAAACATAAGTCAGCCTGAGTAAAGCAGAATCGTTCAATAAAATAAATAGAAGCTGAAAAAGTTCAGTGAGATGAAGCTGAGGCAGAATCAGGAGTACAGTTAAATAAAAGAATACAATTGCATAGTTAACAGAATAAAGAGTTATAGATGCAGGTGTTCTGATTTTCTGTCTTCGTCTCAGTGGAGGTGAAACATGTTTTAGAGTTGAGCTGCATGTAGGCGGTGCAGACGGAGCAATATATCCATCCATGTGATGGGTCACATGTTGCTAGCACCACCCTCTGTAACTTAACTCAGCGTCTCAGTGTGGTGTGATTGTCCTGACTGAGTACTCCCAGAGTTACTGATGTCCCTGTATCGATATCTGCATACAGAATATCACAGTGCTGTCCGGACTTTGTTTCCCAGCCCTACTGCCTCAGGGTTTCATGGAGCAGCTGATCTAGGGGGCACTGTGTTCCTGACGCTTCGTCCTGGATCCTCACCCTCGTTCTTTCTGTGGCTCGTACAGCTTCAGGCTGCTGGGTGTCAGGTGGACATCCGTCCATCTCCTCTTGTGGTCAGCTATGGAGGCTGTAGTTTTAAACCCCACAGCAGACCGAGTCCAATAGTAGCAACAATCCCACTGCTGAGGCATTTTTAGAATGATCTCTCTTCTAGCCAAGCAGCTACTGGTAGCAGGAGAAAGCTTTGTGAATACAGGCCAGACGTTAACACTGAACTAATACTGAAAGAAGCTGTTTTAGTTGGAGACGTCCTCATCTTGTGTCTGTTGGTGAAAAAAACAAATGGTCCTGATGTTGATTCTGGGCAGGATGAGGCAGAAGTGTCTGATTTTTATTTTCTTGTTTTTATTTGTGTGGTTGGTGGTTCGCACTGCTGCCCCACAGCAAGAAGGTCCTGAGCTTCTCCTGTTGTCCGTGTTTGTGTGGGTTCTCTCCGGCTTCCTCCCAGAGAGCAGAGACATGCAGTTAGTGGGGTTGGGTTAACTGGTGATTGTAGATCATGAATGGTCGTCGGTGTCGTAGCCCTGTGACAGACTGCACCCCGTTTATGCTCCATCCGAGTTAAGACTTCTTCATGGGGCTGCATGAAAACCATTTCTAAATATATAGATTTAATGAATGCAACCTGGAGCCAGACGAAGCAGCAGAAGAGAGTTCATTAATTAACCAATAAAAATGAACGTGTGGTACAAACCCTGTTAATGTGTTAAGCAGCCTCCTGCAGCACAGTCCACACACACTGGATCCATTCTGTCATGTAATGTGTTACACTGGCGGGGCGGCTGTAGCTCAGGAGGTAGAGCCCACCTACTGATCGCAAGGTCGGTGGTTCGATCCCTGGCTCCTCCAGTCTGCGTATCCTTGGGTAAGACAATAACCCCAAGTTGCTCTCCGACGCATCCATCGAGTGTGGTGATGGGTGAATGTGTGTATAAGAATCAGTCCATTTAAAACATCTGTTCATCTTCATTACACAGTCACCTCAGCTACATGCTGTCTGTTTGTCCAGGAGGAGTACGCCATCCTCCAGGAGCTCTACAGCTTCAGAGGGCCCCGCCTGGATGCTGATGAGGTGAAAAATCCTTTGAGTCACAACATTTCTCCACCAAGCATCCATACAGTCCATAGATATTTGTGAATGACACAGAAGAGAGTGAAACACAGACTTTAAACTTTAATTTAAGGGAATTAATAATAGTGTTAAAGAGGAATGTAAATTAGTACAGAACACACATGTGAGTGAGGAAGACACCAGAGCTGATTCCAAAAGTGTGTTTGTTAGCTGTTGCTGTGGAGGAGTGGAGTGTGACGCTCCACTCATGTACAAATACACTTAACATCATCAACGACAGCACCGCGATGAATCCTGACCTGCTGCAGCTGATGCACGGCCGTAATGATGTCCCCACCTGTGACATGGACGATGCAACCATGATTAAAAGGTCCCTAAGAGACACTTAGGAGAAGCAGTAGCAATGTCTGCTGTATCCAGCAGGGGGAGCAGTGTGGAGGCGCATTCATTTACAGGCTTGCTGCGTTGTATAGTTCTATAACTTTGTTCAGGGATTCTGATTATGACAGCTATTGGTATATCTGGAACACGTCCTCAGCCATCGATGTGTTTTACACTTTAATAAAATGAATCACATTAAATTTTTGCGTTACTGTTAAAATCCCATTTTTAAAAGAATGCAGTACAAGTACTGGTTATCACAGTTTGCTGCTGCAGGGCAAACAGTCGGTATTTGCAGTGTTGGCCCCACCTCTGCAGTCTGCCCTGTCGATCAGCGTCTGACTCCTGACTGAGGTGATCCGTTCTTTAATCGAGGCTTGGAGTTCGTCACAGTTAGTGGGTCTTCGTTGTCTACCTGCCTCTGGAGGACTGGCCCAAAGTTTTCCGTTGGATTAAGGTCTGGGGAGTTTCCTGGGCCTGGACCAAACATTCAGTGTTTTATTCCCCGAGCCACTTGGTTATCACGTTGGCCTCACGGCCCCGCCATGTTTAAACAGGCTGTGTGTTCTTCGGCAGACTGTTCTTGGAAGAAGTTGCTGTGGGAGGATGTTTTGGTCCCGTTCTTTATTCATGGCTGTGTTTTTTGGCAAAATTGTGAGCGAGCCCACACATGAACGTTCTCAGGATGCTTTACTGTTGGCATGAGACAGGACTGATGGTGGCGCTCACCTCTTCTTCTCCAGACAATCCTTTTTCCAGCTGCCCCGAACAATCAGAAAACTGCGTCATCTGAGAAAAGGACTTTAGCCCAGTCCTCAGCAGCCCACTCGCTGGACCTTTTGCAGACTGTCGGTCTGTCCCTGATGGGCTTTTGGAGAGAAGTGGCTTCTTTGCTGCCCTCCTTGACACCAGGCATCCTCCAAAAGTCTTCGCCTCACTGTGCGTGCAGATGCACCCACAGCTGCCTGCTGCCATTCCTGAGCAAGCTCTGCGCTGGTGGCACTCTCATCCCATCTTTAGGAGACGGTCCTGGCGCCTGCTGGACTTTCTTGGGCTCGTTTTATGCAACACAGTGATGGCTGCACATGTTTATTTGCAGGTAACCATGGTTAACAGGAAGAACAATGATTTTGAGCATCACCCTCATTTTAGTGATAGCAGTCAGCATGACATGAGGATCTCCAGCCTGGTGCTCGTTAGTCTCAGCAGGTCCTTTTATGCAGTGCAGTGGAGATGGCTTTGTTGGTTCATTTTCATGGCAAAGAAAGACTTTGTGTTTCTCTGACCTCTCTTCATCACATTCTGCAGGATATGCAAATTGCATCATAAAGACTGAAGCAGCAAACTGTCTCAAAACTCATTTTTGCGTCATTCTCAAAACTTCTGACCACGACTGTCGTAGAGACTCGTTTTTAGTTTCTTTTTAATCTTCTAATGTCCCGTTTTCCTGAAGGCACCATGAGGTTGCTGTTTGCTCACATTTCCAAACACCCAGCCTGCCCACATGAAACGCAGTGCACATCTATCAAGCTAACGCTGCTGAAAGAACATTACCTCTAAGGTTCGAGGACAGGACCGAAAATGATTTAAAAAGCAGTCGGTGTCCGTAGAACGACTGTGAGATGCCTCCATAAAGCCCAGACAGAAGGTTTGTATACAAAACACAGAGGATTATGGGTCGCTGAAGACTTTTGCACAGTGTGCACAATAAAATCTAAAGAATAATGAAGGATGTGTTTATAATTCAAACAGAGGCCTGAAGAAGTAACGACCCAGCAAACATCTACATGAAAATGAAATTCTACCCGGCTCAGAAATAACTTCCACATCTGGTTTGGCATCTACGAGGAATATTATTATTAAACTGTTTCCTGTCAATAGTTTTGGTGATCTGAGCTGTAAATGTCTGAACGGTCAAACTGACAGTAAAGTTTGATCCATTTATTTCACATTTTCAAAACTTAACTGGAAGTTTTGATGGGCGACGAGGTTTACGGTGAACGCTATCCAAATTCAGTGCAGGTTTGTTTACATGGCACCAAATCACAGCAGCACTCATTGCACTTTATATTACAGGACAGCTCGTACAGTTATACTGAGAAAATCATCTATAGCTGACTCTTGGTGACACTCTGCAAAGCAGATGTGCCCCAAGGCGACTCCAGCAGCTGGCGGCTGCAGCTTTGAGCGGCTGTATCTGTACAAAGACATCCGAATACTTCAGCTAATTGTAGAAATGCAGAGTAGAAGGAGAAACAGAGAACGTACCTGAACACTGACCAGCACAGGCAACGCTGCGTTCCTTAAAGATGTTGTGCTTTTAGGAAAGTCTCTTGTGTTGTTATTGAGCAGAAATCTTAACGCTGTGCTTTCATTAAAGGCAAAACAAATAAACACTGAATGTGTGTTTGTGTGCTTTTAAGGAGGAGCTCGGTGAGTGTGTAGATCATCGTATACGCCAGTTAGAAGACCTGGAAGCAGCATTTGCTGATCTACTGGATGATGATGGAGAAGAGACGGTTACACGCTGGGCCACAAACCCTGGGTAAATCAATCTTCTGTAACAGACACTTGAAAGTTAGAGGCGTAACAAAGGAGGAACGAAAGCTGGGGAACTTTGTGCGTTGGTCAAACACTGAGCTGTTTGAAGGTAAAGCTGAAAAGTTGTGAATGTGTTTTTATAATGTCCCAGCTGGCTGTCCCTGTGCTTTATGCTCATGAGAATAGGAAGTACTTTCTTTATCCCTGATTTTGTTCCAGCGGGTGAAACGTTCATAAAATACTAATCTGATAATCCGACAGACGTCTCTGTGCCAGCAGAGGATGTTGAAGGTTTTCTCTGTCCGTGAGACGGGGCTGGAGCCGTCTGTTAGAGAAGCTGCTGGGGTCGTGTCCATGGTGGAAACAGAGGAACAGAAGTGTCCTCATAACCACAGATCAGCCTTATGGCTTATTTAATCTGTCTCATGAGTTTCATGGCTGCGCCTCACCAGACCACACTTACCTCTGCTGATGGGCCATGATTCTGCTGCAGACACTGAAGGACCTCACGCTCCCTCATAAACAGCCTTTTTTGTATGTAGCATCTTTGCTGTTGAGGAACATGTTCATCCATGCTCTCCAAAAACGGTTTCAAATTTAAATTAATGTGACCATAGAGCAGTTTTCTAGTTTGCTGCAGACCATCTTATAAAACCTTTTTTCCACATATGATGGCATTTGTAGTTCACATGTGGCCTTTTCTTTGCATGATAACCTGTATTTGTATGTGACACAGTGAACTCTGTGCACAGGCAGTAAGTATTAGCACGCAGTGATTTCCATAATAGAATCAGGCCTGTGTTAGTTTAGGGTTTTTGCCACTTTGGAGAGTAGAAATCACCATGAAACAGAATCAGTCCATTTCCCGTTAAATACCATCATTTTCACTGTCTACACCAGGGGTCGGCTCTTTAGTCCTTATACTGCGGCTCCGCGTGGTTTGGGAAAATAAATTAGAAGTATTTAGCTGAAGTGTATTTTATTTGTGTTTAGTTCTTTTTTAACTTGTAGTTCTAAATTGTTAGATTATTGTGATATTGAAATATAAAAATAAAATTTTATCTTATTATTTTTTCATCGCTCAAAATAAGCGTCACACTGGCGGAAGCCGGTGTACCCGCGGAAACGCCTGCATTTATCGAGACTTTCAACCCCAGGTAGGCCAGTTATGGATCTTCGGATCCACATTATGTCAGCAGCTCCACCGTGAACTATGTTAAAGACAAACACACTCACGCCTCACAGACGACAGCTTACAGTCCTGCGTGAAGATGAAAGTACAGCCTCGACCTGCAGACGCTGTGCGCAGAGGTTCAGGAGCAGAAGTCCCGTTGTAAACATATCACGGCAGACCTGACGATGTTTGCATGAACACGCTTTACAGCTTCTCTTTATTGACCACCTTTCACACACGGTTGCTGTGCGCACACAGCCGGCTGTAGCTTTGCAGCTCACAGCCCGACACACAACAGCAGAGAGAGCACAGACGTAAAGGCGGCGAGGCGTGACTGCGGGTGCCGCTCAGGTGCGTCCGCCTCCCCTGCAGCGGCGCTGCAGACCACGCCCCGCCACACACATTAACCTGGTAAAATACATATTTAGGCAGAATTTTGCAAATATCTATTTTTCATCTTTCAGCAGCATCGAGCTTTTTTTTCCAATTACTTTTTAAAAGTCAGGTCAAGGCTCCAAAAGCCCAAAGGAGATATGAGGGCGGCTCACAGTTGTTTTTTTCTGGATCATTTTAGTTCAGCTTTCCTTTTGTTATATTTCTTTAAGAGTTCAAAATGTGTTCATTACATAAATAAAATGTAATTTTCTCTGTAGCACTTCATGGATTTCATAAGCAGCACACCTTAGTTGTTCACACAAAGCATAAAAGTGTTTTCTTTTGCGTGGAAATCGCATCCAAACGGCTCTTTGGGTGTTAAAGGTTGCAGACCCCTGGTCTACACAGATTAAATCATGGTTGTATTTAAGCTGAACACTGAGTCAGATACAAAGTCTGAGAAATTAGTTAGAAACTGTGAGTGAGCAGTAAAGAGATGATAGATGACAGAAAAGTGAAGTTTTGCAGCTGTGATGGACGCGGCCTCTAAGGGGGCGGGGTATGGGGGTGCAGAGAGGCGTGGAAATGATTGCATCGCTATCCCGAACAGATCTGGTCTGGGTGTTTGTTCTACAGCTGTGCCAACATTTCCACGCACTGTGTGTTGACATTCGCTCTGAAGCTCGTCCTCTCCACAAATTCAGAACGAATCTTCAGAGGAGCGCGGCTCTGTCCTGATTATTGTCGGCACAAGCTTCGATCATCACAGCCCCACCCGTGTCACCCATTCGAATGTACACCAGCCTTTTGAAAGCTTTTGAGCCAGCTCCACCTTAAATTTCTTTGAAGCAACAAACACCCCTGTGATTACAGTTGTTTAACCAGTGAGTGAAAGAATCTGTTTGCCTGGGATGAGCTAGTGTGCCTCTATGAGCAGCCCCCACATCGTCTTACTGTTTCTGTGTTTTTCAGCATGGATTCACTACCTCAACTGGTTTCCAGTCTAAAGGCAAGAAATTCATGCCCTGACTATGAAATGGTAATAATAATTGTATATAATAATAATAAATAATAGCAATAAAGTTATATTTAGTGAACGGGAACATATAAATAAATATGAATAAACTCGCCTCATCACTCCTCCCTCAGGTTCACCAGGCAGGGTTAACCTGCGACACAGTCGAGCTTCCTCATCACATCAGCTCTGATGAAGAGATTGGCAGACTTCTCTCAGCTGTGCAGCTCTTCCTGAAGGTCCTTCCCAAACCCACACTGGTGACATTGTCCAGGTAAATCAGCTCCACAGATGGTTAAATGTCCTTTAACAGTGTAGTGTCACAGAAAGAGGGTCTAACTATCTTCATGTGTGTTTTCAGGTCCAGTTTGGATGAATACTGCCCAGTGGAGCAGGTGGATTCAATCCAGAGGAGAGTACTGGCTATGCTGGAGGGCCTGTATGGAGCACTGGACGTACACAAAGACTATGACAACAGCAGCACAGAGACTGGAGAGCAGTTGCCACAAGGATCCTAACAGATACACAAAACCACATCTCTCATTGGGATGATTTTATCAAGATAAACACAGCAGATAAAAACTAACACATCAGCATGTTAGTGTTGGAAGCAGGACAAATAGTTTGGAGATTTCCTCCCACATTGTGTATAAGTAGGGTCTGGATCCTTTGTTTGGGAATTCCCCGGGACAGTGCAGGAGAGCCTTGTTGTGACTGAATTCCTTCTTGCAAGAATAAACTCAAATATAACTCTAACAGCGTGACTTCTTTTATTTAATGCACTGAATTTCCACAACAGTTTGGTGCCAGGAAGTAAGAGTGACCAGCAGATCACACAGGGCGGAGTGAATGGGTGATCGTTACAGAAGCTGATTCTGGCTTTGGAGAGAAACGGGGCTCGCCGTGCTGTCCTGAGCCGTCGCTGTGTGACTGTTGCTTATCTTCGGCATCACTTGTCTGAGGACTGATACAGCTTATCATGACCGTCCAACTGTGCTGAATACAAGTGATTCTTATACCCAGATTGTGTGCATGGACGTGACTCGTTTTCGATCTTGGCAGATTAGTGAAAGATGAGGAATGTGTCACCAACTCAACATTATACATGATTCTGAATAAGAGTAATGTTACCAAACGCTCAGAAAGAAAAAGGTTTTCTTTGCACTTGAAGTAATACAGGTCTGTTACAGTGAAGGTTCATGTGAAAGTGTGCTAAAGTGTGCTAATGGGGCGACCGTGGCTCAGGGGGTTGGGAAGCGTATCTGTAACCGGAAGGTCGCCGGTTCGATCCCCGGGCTCTGTCCTGGTCGTTGTGTCCTTGGGCAAGACACTTTACCCTACTTGCCTACTGGTGTTGGCCAGAGGGGCCGATGGCGCGATATGGCAGCCTCGCTTCTGTCAGTCTGCCCCAGGGCAGCTGTGGCTACACCTGTAGCTGCCTCCACCAGTGTGTGAATGCTAGAGTGAATGAATAGTGGCATTGTAAAGCGCTTTGGGTGCCTTGAAAAGCGCTATATAAATCCAATCCATTATTATTAAAGACAAACTGAAGTAGAAAGAAACATGTTTCCTACATTAGGGATAACAAGGAAAACCCAGTGAAGTGATTTTAAAGTTTCAACTTGGTGTTGAATCATGTAAGTCAGATGGAGAGATGGATAAGGTGAGGGTGGACAGTGGACGATAAGACAACTTGTGAGACTCGGGGTTCTTCCCTTTTGTCTTCTTCGAGATGAGCAGTCCAGAAGATTTGATCCAAGACGTTCACAGTTAAAAACTGCAGCCCAACCTGTGGCTGTGCAAACTGGTTTGGTAATTTTGGGCTTTTCATCTGCTCATGTTAGAGGCTTCATTCAGAAGGATTTCCATCATACTTCCACTGAATGTGGCGCAGAGATAAGTGCATCTTCATATTTGGTCGTGCCGTCCTTTCTCCAACATCACCAAAGATGGAAACAAAGTCAGCATCAGGTCAGAGGGATTTAAGTAATGTTTGCAGATTATTTGATTCGCTCTTACTATGGACCTGCCTAAATGTTTTAATAAAACTTCCTGAAATTAAAGTCTAAATTATGCATTCACATTGAATGTCCATATGTTTCGTGGACTTGGAGAAGGTATTTGACGGTGTCCCTCAAAGTGTTCTGTGGAAGGTGTTTCAGGAGTACGGGGTCAGTTACGAGCCACAGCTGTTGCAAGAGCTTGGCCCACCTAGCAGGCAATAAGTTGGACTCTGCCAGGGCTGCCTTTCATCACTGATTCTATTCATGATTGTTATGAACAGAATCTCCAGACACAGTTAGGTGGCAGAAGGCTTCCACTGAGGCGGTCCCAGGATCTCTCAATGATGTGGTTCTGTTGGCTTCATCAGGTGGTAACCTCCAGCTCGATACGGAGGGGTTCACAGCCGAGTGTGAAGCAGCAGGAATGAGAATCAGCACCGCCATGGTCCTCACCCAGAAAGGGGGAGGAGTGCCCAGTCTGGGTCAGGGACGAGTTCCTGCCCCAAGTATCTCAGTTTCATGGGTGAAGGGAGATCGACAGACGGGTCGGTGCTGCGGCTGCAGTGATGTGGAAGCTGCACCACTCCGTCGTGGTGAAGAGGGAGCTGAAGCGCTCCATTTACCGGCTGATCTACATCCCTGCCCTGCAGAAACGTTTTGCCTGCCACAGCCTTGTGTGCACTCAGAAGCTCAAGTTATTGCAGCACATCCAACATCTGCAACAGGTTTTTTCATGTTAATGTGATGTTAATTTATATACAACAATAATATTAAAGACATTATTATTTAAAATGCTACAAATAATTCATTTTTAGGTGTCCTAATAAAGTATTGGAACCCCATTCTTTCAAAAAATATAAACTTTTTTGATGGGGAAGTGTTTCTGTATATATTTTTGCCAGACTTTTGGCTGCTGGGAAATGAATGAGATGAGCTGATGTGAGTAGTCAGCCTTGTGTCCATACACCTGCCATGTTTACTCTAACTAAAAACAAAACCACAAATCGTGTATTTGCTCCAAGGAAAGAAAAGAAACGGCAGTTTTGTGTGCCAGACTGTAAATATGGTGTTAATGGTTCTATATTAGACAGTGACAGTGAATAAGATCACAGGGGGTTAGCTCAGTGTTGGAGCCAACAGAGAACATCTCCACAGTTTTTGGCATTTTTACTTTCAAGCTTATTTTTTCAGCCTAAGCTGGTCAGCTGGGATTCATTTGCTCCCTCCTCCCTCGCTCTAAGGCAGAAGAAAACAAAGTCACCCAAATCCCCGACAACCATGTACAGCATAACACGGCTAGCAGGTGGTCCGTAGGTGACGTGCATTCAGGTTTCCCTTAATGTTGTCAGCTATCTGTATCTCTTTTAAAGCCTTTCAAGAATCCTGTCACTCCCAAGGTCTCAAAGACTTTAGAGTCAGACCTGTTACAGATCGTCAACTTTTCTTTATTATCAGGTGTGTTTCCAGAACCACTAAAAACTGCTGTAATAAAACCTATACTGAAAAAGGACAATCTTGACAAGACACAAATGAACAACTACAGGCCGATCTCAAATCTCCCGTTTTTAAGTAAGATCATTGAAAAAGCAGTTTCTCAACAGCTCAGTTACTTCTTAAAACAGAATAATTGCTACGATGCCTTCCAGTCAGGTTTTAGACAGAACCACAGCACTGAAACCGCTCTGACCAAAGTGTTTAATGACATATGTCTGAATACAGACAGTGGAAAAATGTCAGTCCTAGTTTTACTGGATCTCAGTGCAGCATTTGATACAGTTGACCACAACATATTACTCAAACGACTGGAGAACTGGGCAGGTCTTTCAGGAACTGTACTAAACTGGTTCAAAACATACGTAGAAAACAGGAAATACTTTGTATCAATAGGTAACTTCACATCTGAGCAGACAAGTATCACATGTGGAGTTCCCCAAGGTTCCATCTTGGGACCCCTTCTGTTTAACATCTACATGCTCCCACTGGCACAGATTATAAAGAACAACAAAATAAACTATCACAGCTATGCAGATGACACACAAATATATATCACAATGTCACCAGGAGACCGAGGCCCTGTACAGGCTCTTGGTAAATGCATTGAGGAAATCAATGACTGGTTGTGCCACAATTTTCTCCAGCTAAACAAAAACAAACTGAGGTAATAGTCTTTGGCGCCAAAGAAAAACGATTACAGGTCACCAGAGAACTTCAATCTATACATCTAAAAACCACAAACCAGGCGAGAAATTTGGGTGTAGTGATGGATGCAGACCTAAACTTAGAAAAACACATTAAGACAATAACAAAGTCAGCTTACTATCACCTCAAGAATATATCAAGGATAAAAGATCTGATGTCTCAACAGGACCTGGAAAAACTAGTCCATGCATTCATCTTTAGTAGGCTTGATTACTGTAACAGCATCTTTACAGGTCTACCTAAAAAATCAGTCAGACAACTACAGCTCATTCAGAACTCTGCTGCTCGAGTCCTCACTAAGACCAAAAAAGTGGACCACATCAGTCCAGCTCTGAGGTCTTTACACTGGCTGCCTGTCCGTCAGAGGATAGACTTTAAAGTTCTGATGCTGGCCTATAAAGCTCTGAATGGTTTAGGACCAAAATACATCAGTGACCTCCTGACCCAGTATGAACCTTCCAGATCCCTCAGGTCATCTGGATCCGGTCTTTTATCAGTTCCCAGAGTCAGAACCAGACACGGAGAAGCTGCATTCAGCTTTTATGCTCCTTATATCTTGAACAAACTCCCAGAAAGCCTCAGATCAGCTGAAACACTCAGTTTATTTAAATCCAGGTTGAAGACTCACCTGTTCTCAGCTGCATTTGAATAAAGCACCAAATCCACACTTTAAGCTTAAATTTCAAAACTTACATTTAACTACTGATTTTATCTACTGTTCTGATTTTATCTGTTTTGATTTTATATACTGTTTTGTTTGTTTGTTAATTAGTTAGTTTGTTTGCTTGTTTTATTCAATTTTAAATCATGCTTTTTATCTGTTTTTGTTTCTAATGTCTCTGTAAAGCACTTTGAATCACCTTGTTGTTGAATTGTGCTATACAAATAAACTTGCCTTGCCTATCAGATCCTAATTCTTTTTGTCCTGCACAGGTGAGAGAATTATCCTGCAGACATAAATCTCCTGAAAAAAGTGATATCAATTCACAAATTGAACTGTGAGTAAAAACAAACAACCTGTGCTCGGGACTGTTTGAAGATTTTGGAGAGTCCTGGATTCTGCCTGGACTTTGTGGAAGCCTCGAGGAAACTGGACCATCACAGCTGTTTGTGAACTGTGTTTAATATGGACTGTAGACACATGCACTGTTGTCACTTGGTCCTGCGTTTGAGTCCTGCTTTTACATCGGTCACTTGGAAAGCTGATGACAGCGATGTAGTGAGTAGAAGAGGCTCTAGTGATAACACGAGCAGCTGAATTCTGGTCAGGAGAGGCAGACAGTATCTAGCGATGCTAACGAGCTCTAGATTTATTTTTGCAATACTTATATATAAAACTATGTTAGTTTGTCCAATTAATTTTAATCCTCTGAAAATATAAGAGTAGGTAATAAAAAAGGTGTAATTCTTAAACAGTTAATGCAGTGGTCTTGTTTAACCCTTTGATTAAGTCTGCACACATGGACCTGACAGTACAGAGTACATACTGGAGAGTAGCAAACCAGTACAATATGATAGAAGACCCAAACTTGAAGGCCATTAAATGTTCTGCATTTGTATATTGATGTTGTCCCAGTCCTGTTCTAGGACACACAGCTTGACAGCAAGCGTGAGCCCAACCCAGCAGACACAGAGGACGGCCCCCAGGTAAAGGCTGAGAGAACGAGAAACTGTTCTCAACCAAACATGATAAAAGAAACTAAAACAAAAACGAATCTGACAATGTTCAAACAATCAAACTGGTGGTAGAAACAAACGAAAATTAAACGTGAGCTAACATGATGATAGCTGTGGATGTAAGTCTGGTCTCAGCCCTGGAACAGAGCATCCAGCTCTATGACTTTACTCTTGATAACTGACATCATTGCTCACAGCTTCAGAAAGGCAACACACACAAGTCCGGATAATAAAGTTAGAATTTTATTTTATTAGCACTTATTATAGCGAAGACAAACGTGGGAGCATTTTGTCCGTGGATGTTTGTCTCTGGCAGAGTCTGAGCTGTGCACTCAGGTTTACTCGGTCAACAACATTCTGCCTCCTCAGCTTTTGTCAGGTTGCTCCATGTCATCTGCTCTGAAACTGAACGGTTTATCGTAGCCCATCAGATGATTGTAGTCGTGCGGGACGGGGAAAATGTCCGGGTTTACCAGGAACCCCACCTGTCCGGCGTAGAAAGTCGTGAACATCTTACTGACGGCCGGGATCCTCACCTGGCTCTGGTGGAACACGCTCTCTTTCTCGGTGAGGAACACGCTGTAGGTGACTGCTGTGTAGACATCTTTGTCTGGGTTGTGGTACAGGCGGATTATGTAACCCTTGGTGATGATGTGAAGAAGGATGGGGGTAAGGAAGGTAAAAACGCCAATGACTCCACAGAAAGCTGCCTGCAAGGCAAAACTCTGGACTCCGAGTCCAGTTTTCAGGAGTATTTGTGGCATGAGGAAGAGACTGGCTGCACTAGTGCTGTACGAGAACATCTTCACCCCTGCCAAAAAACAAGAGTCACACAACCCGTGTTACTTCCAACAACAGTCCACACGTCAATGTCTACGTAAAGCATGCCCCACTATCAGAGCCATGTTACATAGTTACTTTCACAATTCAGTTTTATTGTGAATTACTGTAAAGACCCTACAGAAGACAGACGGCAGACAGACAGCCCAATCTGGACAAGCATTCAGACACAGCGGGCAGAAAGAACTCCCTGATAGGAGTCTTGTTCAATGCGTCCCCTCTTTGTCAGCATCTGTGCCAACACTTCCAACACAACAAACAATAGTGCGTATGCACTGTGTATACAACAGAATCAAGGCGTGCTCAGCAAAGGTCCTGTAGGAGCTGACCAATCAGAGCAGAGTGGACTTTTTTGTAGGTGTCCACCTGGCTTGTTTCTTTTTTTAAAGAAAACATCTGTTGAATTTTTAAGATTTTAAAATAAATCTCAACAGCTCTTCACCAACAAACTCACAGGCATCCAGTTACTAACCAAAGTGTTTCAACAGCTTATATAACTCGACGTCATGGTTTCCTGGAGTAAATGAAGTCAGTCTTATTATCCTTTCTGACATTAGTCACAATGAGGAACATCCACACCAAGACTCAAACTTTGCCTAATGAGGGCTTGAAGTTTAACTGTGTTTGTTTTTGTCTACAGGCTTACAGTTATTGGACGCACTGTCACTGAGACCTGTGGTGAACAACAGCTGTTGTTGTTATGATATTTCACAACAAGATGCAAGTGACTGACCCCGAACAGCTAAACCCAGGCTGCCAGCATAAATGAGGTTTCCGTGCTCGGAGGGCGGTGCTGTGGAGATGACACGGGTGGACGGACCGTGGGACTGCATCTGGTCAAAAACAACAAAAGGAACAAAATGTGTTTGGCACTGGGAGACGACTTTACAACTACAATTCCTCCAAAAACGGGACGTCGTGCAAGATGTAAATAAAACCAGAATGCAATGTTTTGCAAAACTCATAGCCACATACCACATCCACAGTACATAAAATGTTTAAGATTAGAGAAATGTTTCATTTTATGAATAAAAAGTCATTTTGAATTTGAGGACAGTAACACATCTCAGAAAAGGACTCGGCCGGTCCCTTACACACAGGTCTGTCAGAACCATCTGAGCTCTTTGTCCAACTTTACTTCTGAGAAACTCATTTTATAGTTTTATTTTTTTTAAATATATATATGTACACTGCCAGTGAAAAGGTTGGACACACCTTCTCATTTAATGTTTTTCTTTATTTTTACAACTTTCTACATTGTAGATACAAACTGAAGACTTAAACATATTTAGAGTTACTTACCATTGTTTTCTTTGCTCCATAGTTCCATATATACTTACTTACTTCATATATTTGATGATTCCACCCTTTGCTTTGTTGACAGCGCTGCAAACCGTCGGCCTTCTCTTAGTGAGCTTCCTGACACAGTCACCTGAAATGGTTTCCCCTCACAGGTGTGCCTGTCAGGGTTCATCTGTGGACCCCAAACACACCTCCAGGCTGTGTCAGGGCTAACTGACCAAGAAGGAGAGTGATGCAGTGCTGCGCCTCCACAGTCACCTGACATAAACCCAGTGGAGATGGTTTGGGATGAGATGGAGCGCAGAGTGAAGGCAAAGGACCAACAAGTGCTCAGCATCTCTGAACTCCTTCAAGACTGTTGGAAACTGTTTCAGAGACGACCTCATGAAGCTCATGGAGATAATGCATATATATATATACACACACACATGAAAATACACATAATATATCTTGCTTGATATATTTGATGTCTTCAGGTTGTATCTACAATGTACAAAGTAGTGAAAATAAAGAAAACCCATTAAATAGAAAGGTGTGTCCAAACATTTGACTGATCGTGTACACACACACACACACACTCTCCATTTAAACGTCTGATATATTTTCTATGTTGTACTGTCAATAAAACATTTATGACGTATAGAAACCGCCACTCGTCTTTCTGTCCATTTTTTTATTCGAGCCTGGATTATACTTGTGTGTAAATGTTTGCACTTCATTAAAGAGCCAAAACACATCAAAGTATTTTCTACAGGCGACGGTCAAATATGATGATCACTCTTCAAGAGTGGCTACATTTCACTGTGTGTTATACTTGTATAACTATGCATGTGACAAATAAAGAACCTTGAACTTGAAGAACAACACAACTCTGCAGTTCCAACCAACGAACGAAGGATCCTAATGTAACATATGTGTTAAATACTTGTGAATTTCACCCAACTAACATGTATCAGCTGAGTCTGTAAATGTGTAACGACGTGGTTACGGATACTCAGACATGTTCATGTCACCGTTTATCTATTTATTGATGAGTGGAGTATCCACGTGCTTTTGTCTGTTATGACCTCTGTAAATGTTCACGTCAGACAATCTGTCACATGCTTCTGTTACCATCCAGCTGACATTACCCTCCCTGGGACCGCCCACGTCACTGTTCGGCTCAGCTGACACATTTACGTCACTCACTCAAAATGACGCTTAAACTTTCAGAACAGCGGTGCGCATGTCACTGTAGAAACGCCGGTTAGCTGTTAGCTGGAGCAGTGCAGCATTGTTACTCATGACATCATCAGCGTAGCTTAAACGTATGCAGTAAAGCGTCGCGATGCTGACGCTCATGTGTACCTGACGGTTAAATACCTCGTTGAGAGCCAGGAGCGAGTGCCTGAGAGTTAGCTGCTTCCTCCTCACTGCGCTCACGCAGCACACGGAGAATGGCGCGCGATGCTGCGCGAAGTTAAACTGACCGTTACTGAAAATCCGGGGAAGAGCTCGAGACCGTAACCGCAGGAAACGCGCAGACAGCATCTTTGACGTTTTCTGTACTTTCTTTGTTATTACTGCTGAAAGCGGCTCTGACTCTCTGACCTACGAACTCCACACACGCTGCAAATCTCGCCTCCCGTTTCTTCTTCTTCTTTGTGTTTAACGGCGGTTGGCAACCAACGTAAAGGAGCATTACCGCCTCCTACTGTTCCGGAGTATGGGTCAGACAGTGAGTTTACAATTTGTATCAAAAAAACCCTACACTCTTTCATAAACACCTATATCCTTCAGAAACCCCACCAGTTCCCTCACCTGTGCCCTACTACCCTCCAACACACTCTTCAGATTAAATTCCCCGCTCCGTCAACCTATTCTGCAGAACTGTCCTCTCCACATCATAACCCTTGCACCGCAGTATTATATGCTCCACTGTCTCCACCTCCTCCTGGCACACTCCACAAAGCCCCGTCTCATGGGTCGTGTCCAAATTCATGGGCTGCATCCTCCTGAGGACCCGGCCTTCGCGGTCTACGTGGGCTGGGTCCTCAGAAAGTCGGGTAGGCCGGAAGTAAACGGCCGTGAAATTGGACGGTCTCGCCTTCTGATTAGCGTCACCGCTGTCTCGGTGGAGTTTAATAAACTCGGCCGTCTGCTCCTTGCTATCTAAAATATAACAAGTCACTGGCGTAAATTCTCGACTGTCTCATACTTCTGTTTAATCAGTTTTCTGTTTGACGTTTAGTCAGCTGTGTAAAAACCGAGGAACCCACCCGGGGGATTAATAAAGTTTTATTTTATCTAATCTAATCTAATAACTTTAATCTCAGCCAAACCGATTTACTCACGAACAAACAAAACACTGAAAAAGCCCAACAATAACATCTGTAGGTTGTCTAAGTCAGCGGTCCCCAACCCCCGGGCCTCGGACCGGTACCGGTCCGTGAGTCGTTTGGTACTGGGCCGCGAGAGTTGAGGCTCAGGTGTGAAATGTGTGGTTTTCAGGGTTTTTATCGGTTTTCAGCGTTATTTTGTTATCGTTTTTATCGTTTACTCGGTTTTCCTGGGTCTTTTCACGTGTGTTATGAACAGTGTTGGGTAAGTTACTTTAAATTAGTAACTTAGTTACATTACTAGTTATTTCCATCAAAAGTAACTCAGTTACTTCAAGTTACTCGATACTTTCAAAGTAACTAGTTACTAGGGAAAGTAACTTTGGTTTTACTCAGAATTCTCTTGTTAATGTGTTGCTAACTGGATACCCAGCCAGACTGCCAGTCTTCTAGCTTGCTTACTTGCCACAAGTGCACTGTGCCACCTACCAAAGGAAAAAATAATGTGCACATTTCCACGAGAGAAATCCCACGCCTGGACCGTCATTGACTGCTGCCATGATTCTAGCCTGCATCACAGCGTCATGTGTGCTTTTTACATCCAACACAAAAACTGCAGTCGTGGTGCTTTCGATTGTACTCAGAACTCGGAAATTCTGCCTTCTGAATAGGAAGATGTAGGTAACACCAGACTGCAGATGAGCTGCATACAGGGCTGGACTGGGACAAAACCACCACATATCCAGCTTTACAGCTGTGGCTCCAGCAGACATCAGCTGATACTAGAAAGTAATATTAAATAAATTCTAACAACAGCTGATCAAGCTTAAACGTGCTGCTGTTGTTTAACGTGACATCTGCTGGTTTCATCTTTCTGGCGCAAAGCGGACGATAAATAAACAAGAGAGAAAAGCCGATCAGCTGATCATTGATCAGTTTCATGATTACAGTAGCAACAGGAGAGGGAGGGGAGAGAATGAGAGAAGAAGAGGCAGCTGTGCAGCAAAGACACAGAATAACTCCAGCTTTGTGTCTTTTCCCTTCTAGCTGAAGTCCGGGACAAACTGTGTTTCTTTTCACCTCAATACGAAACGCGTAATATTTTCTATGCATATGAGACGATTCCGTTCTTTAGGGAACGGTTGGCAACTCTAATCATTAACCTTATGAACAAAATAAAGTTCAACATCAGTAACATAGCACCCACCCAGCTGTATGGAAACTCCGTCATGCTAGCTAGCACGCAGTACGAAAAAGTCAGCACAACGAAAATAAACTCCACCTAAACTTGGTTCATATCTGACCCAGATAGACTGCAGGTCATAACTTCTTACCTGAAGTTCAGTTCACCTGACACTCTCGGACGGGCGGCCGCTTCCGGTCTCTTCTCCTGCCTCCCCTTTCCCTCATCCACCTGCTTGCCTCCACCACTTGCTAATGTTACTGAATCTGTGGAAGCTCTGCGATAGCCACCACACGAAGTAACGAGTAACGAGCCTATCTAAATCCCAGTAACGACTAACACGTTCCCGGTTTTGGCATAATAACTAGTTACCGTGCTCGTTACCACAATAATAACGTAGTTACTGTAACGCATTACTTAATAACGCATTAGTCCCAACACTGGTTATGAATAAATCTTCTTTTTTTCGGTACCGGTACTAGTTTTATTTTGTTGTATTTATCCGCGACACCTTAAAGGCCGGTTCATGAAAATATTGTCGGGCATAAACTGGTCCGTGGCGCAAAAAAGGTTGGGGACTGCTGGTCTAAGTGAATTATATATTACGTTTAACCCGAGCAGCGAAAGTCCGCGGTGATCTGAAAATGATGTGCCGGGAGTTATGCCGTTCTCGGCCGCATCAGTGACCCTCGAGCTCCCGGCTAGCTATCGAGCTGGTGGGTAGCAGACGTCTACGAAAACATCGAAGCACTTTAGCAAATATGCGATATCTTGATAAACCGAGCAGATATTTGATGTTTACACAGCTACTTCCTCGCCTGAAAATATGTTAAAAGTTTATTTTGTGACCCAGAAAGATTAGTATGAGTAATTTTAAAACTTAGTAGCGGCCGCCATTGTTGGAAACTGGAGTTTGGCTGGGCCGCGCTATGAATTCTGGGATATGGTGGGCCACGAAGGACACACCCGACCCATCTTTCAAATTCGGGGAAAAGGAGGACGCATTTGTCGGCTGCATTCGGAGGAGTCTACGAATTTGGACAGCCTTCGGCGCGTCGCTGTGACGTAATCGGTCTACAAATGCGGCCTCAGGAGGATGCAGCCCATGAATTTGGACACGACCATGGCTGTATCCCAATTCAGGGTCTGCAGCCTTAAAGTACGCAGCCTCAACGATCCTCTAGGGCCGCGTACTCAAAGACCGCTAAGGCCGGAAGTGCGAGGCTTGTGAAATGGGACGGTCTAGCCTCCGTTGCGCTGCCCAGGTTGCCTAGCAACCATGATACTAACAGCTGGAAACGTGTCATACAGCTGTGTTTGACAGAAATGAAGGAGACAATCTTTTGTTCATTTGTTTGTTTGTTTCTAAATGAGCTTTGATTATTCTCTGTAAGATTAAGCTCAGCTATTGAACGGCGTATATTTTAAAGTAAAGGCTTTAAAACCAAGTTAGTACAAACGTCACTAATGTCACATGACTTTGCCGACATGTGGCCAACAGGAATGTTTAATGTTCTTCGTTATTAAACATTTGCACTTAAATAAGTGACATAATATTTAGTACTTACTTAAAGTTTACTCTTCGGGCGCCCCTCATCCGCCGTTTTTTTTTCGGCAAAATTATCCACACCCACCGCCACGCTATGCATTCTGGGATATGTTGGGCCACGAAGTCTACACCGCCACAGCCTTAAAATTCAGGGAAATGAAGGACGCATTTGAGGGCCGCATTTCGAGCAGCCTTCGAATTGGGACAGCCTTCGTCGCGTCGCTGTGACGTAATCGGCCTTAAAATGCGGCCTTTAAGGCTGCAGACCCTGAATTGGGATACAGTCTATGTCTCCTTCTTTGTGGTTATCACAGTAAACACAGAAGCCTTTTCTCGATATATTTTCTTTCATAAATTGGTTTGTTGTTCAAATACAGATTTACTAACAAACTGAAGCAGCTTCATGTGTGTTAACACAACACTTCATCACATTCACAGCTTGTTGTCTAACATTCTCAAACTTTTCTCAAAGATGCTCTCAGATGTAATTAGCAGTTCTCAATATGCTGATTTGGGTTCAAGTGGTCCCCTTTCTTATAAGTTTGATACTAATTACTAACATGTGAAAGTGATACATAGCAAGAAGAATGGTTAATTGATTCAGGAGCATCAAAACATATGACACGGAATAAAGAAGCTCTACAAAACTACCAAGAGTTTTCAGAACCACGAACAGTGAAACTCGGTGATGGCAGAGTAGTTGAGGCTTTAGGTCTGGGCAACATAACAATGAAAATGTCATTCAGAGTTAGTGATGGAAAAGATGTCACAATGTATGATGTGCTGTATGTTCCCAAATTATCAATGAACCTTTTCTCAGTGGGAGCTGCTGCCAAGAAGGGAAACAGTGAAGTTCAAAAGGACTCATTGCTACATAAGAGGAAAGAATGGAGCTCTCCATGGAATGGGAACACAAAGATCTGACGGTTTGTATCAGCTGGATATCGAGGGAAACTGCACAACTTGTCATGGAGCGTCAACTGCATCAGTTCCAGCAAGTATGTGGCATCAGCGCCTAGATCACACTACAAATCTGAAAAAACTCAAAAACTTGGTAAAAGGAGTTAGCTTTGCAAAACAAGAGGAGGACATTTTTTGTGAAGCTTGTGTTGAGGGCAAATTATCAAGAAAGCCTTATAAATCAGTGGGAGAAATACGATCGAAACGCAAGTTGCAATTAGTGCATAGTGACGTTTGTGGTCCGTCACTACACCGTTAAAAAAAAAATCCTAGAAAAACAGTAATATTCCGGCAGCCGGGGCACCAAAATAATACCAGAAAACAACAGAAAATAACTTTCTCACAAAACTATGGTTATTTTGAGTAATGACAATACAGTTTGTTGCCCTAATTTTACATGGGATTTTGCCTTTTTCAAGTGCTTTTAAACATTAAATTAGGAACATGTTAATGTGATTAAACAATGAAATTACCTATAAACAAGGTCAATGAATGCGGCAATATGAATAATAATACTTGAATGTACAGAAATATACAGTTAACAGTTGGTTTAAATAATAATAATGGATTACATTTATATAGCGCTTTTCAGGACCCTCAAAGCGCTTTACAGTTCCACTATTCATTCACTCTCACATTCACACACTGGTGGAGGCAGCTACAGTTGTAGCCACAGCTGCCCTGGGGCACACTGACAGAGGCGAGGCTGCCATATCGCGCCATCGGCCCCTCTGGCCAACACCAGTAGGTGAAGTGTCTTGCCCAAGGACACAACGACCGAGACTGTCCGAGCCGGGGCTCAAGCGTGAGAAGAGGTCTCTTTTTTTCCTCTTGTACTTTTTCCCATTGTTGTGTAATTTTTCAGTGTTTTCTCTGCAACGCTGCCGATCTCCGACTGTATTCCCATGTGATGTCTTTGTTGTGTGTGTAAGTCGGGGGGGGGGGGGGGGGGGGGGGTCCTATTCCTCTGCGGGGCAACCTGCATATGGCCAATAAAGCAATCAATCAATCAATCAATCAATCAATCAATCAATCAATGTAAAAAAAGTTTATGAGAATCATTTTATATATTTTTCCATTGCATTACATTTGAATTTAACAGTTCAATCTTTCAAATAACGAACAAATATTTGTGCAATTATGATACATTTGTGAATGTACAAATGCATTTAAAAAACAAGAAAATTATGTTTTATTACATTTACAGAGATTTTACGTTAATTTACACTTGAAATGTAAAATCACAGTCTATTTATGTAAATTTAATGATATTCTAGAAAAACAGTACAAAACTGTAAAATACACAGTAAAATACTTTTATATTGCAATTTTTTTGTACAGTGTAGGAGGAAAAAAGTACTTTGTAACTTTCATTATTGACTACTCCAGATGTTGTAAAGTCTATTTCATAAGAGAAAAAACGGAAGTCCTGAGCAAGTTCAAAGAGTTTGAAAGAACCTTCTCAAATGAATGTGGGCAGGAAGTAATAAGACTCAGAACTGACAATGGTGGGGAATACACATCTAAAGAGTTTCAAGAATATTAGAAAGCTCAAGGCATCCACCATGAAATGACTGAAATGACACCACAGCAAAACGGTGTTGCAGAGAGAAAAAACAGAACTCTAGTGCAATCAGCTAGAAGCATGCTATCACATGCAAAGTTGCCAAACACATTCTGGGCAGAAGCTGTTGCTACTGCAGCTTACATACAGAATAGGCTCCCAACATCTGCTTTAAAGAACGAAACACCCTATCAGAGATGGTATGGAAAAAAACCAGACATTAGCCATATGAAAGTATTTGGATGTGTTGCTTATGCTCATGTTCCAGACACAGAGAGAAAGAAGCTGGACAAAAAGGCAGTGAAAGTTCCTGGGATAAGATAAGATAAGATAACCTTTATTAGTCCCACACGTGGGAAATTTGTTTTGTCACAGCAGGAGTGGACAGTGCAAAAGTTATGAGATATGCAACCAATGCAAAAGGCCACCGACTGGGATGAGGAGAAAAGAAAAATACTGATTCGACGAGATGTGGTCTTCAATGAAACAGATTCTCAATACAAACAAAGTGAAAATGATCTCTGTTTGGGGAATGAGGTGACACTACACACGGGTGAAAGACAAACAAGTACTGAGGAGACTGTCACCAGTGAAGCTGCAAAAGGAGATCAGCGGATCAGAAGACCTCCAAACAGATATGGATTTGAGGAGTTTGCTGACGTAGTTACAGTTGATCATTATGCAAACATCTGTTGTGTCACAGAACCAAATACACTGGAAGAGGCTATGTCAAGTCCAAATGCAAAGGAGTGGAAAGAAGCAGCTGGTTTGCAATATGAGTCACTGCTGGAAAATGCCACATGGGATTTAGTGGATCTACCAAAGGATCGCAAAGCAGTTGGATCAAAATGGGTCTTTAAAGTTAAGCATCACAGTGATGGACAAGTGGAAAGATACAAGTGCAGACTTGTTGCCAAAGGCTATTCACAGATTTATGGTGCAGACTATGATGAAACATTCTCTCCAGTCGTACGATTTGGTTCAATTCGTACACTGTTATCATTTGCTGTGCAAAACAATCTAAATGTGCATCAAATGGATGTTGTGACTGCATTCTTGAATGGACACCTGGAAGAGGAAATCTACATGGAGCAGCCAGAGGGTTACATCAAACCTGGGCAGGAACATCTAGTGTGCAAACTAAACAAGTCAATATATGGACTGAAGCAGTCGCCACGTTGCTGGAGCAAAGCTTTTACAGAGTTCATGAAAAGCATTGGTTTTACACAGAGTACTTCAGATCAGTGTGTGTTTGTTAGAACAGGTCAGGAGTTGGAAATATTGGCTGTGTATGTTGATGATCTGAGTTTGATTACAGAATCAGCAGAGAGCATGAAGACCTTAAAGGACACTCTGAAGAAACACTACAAAATGAAGGACATGGGTGAGCTATCCTACATTCTGGGCATCTCAGTGGTCCAAGACAAGGACAAAAACCATGTTGCGCTTCATCAGAGACAGTATATTGAAGACATACTACAAACGTATGGAATGGACAGTGCCAATCCAGTAGCAGCTCCAGCTGACACAAATGTCAAATTAAGAAAGAGTGATGATGTCATTCAACCTGTAAACCCAAGCATGTATCAGTACATGGTTGGACGTTTATTGTATGCAGCCATGGCCACATGACCCGATATTGCACAAGCAGTGAGTGTGGTGTCAAGGTTCAATGCAAACCCAAACACTACACACCTGACAGCTGTGAAAAGAATCCTGAGATATTTGAAAGGAACTCTAAACCTGGGACTCAAATATCAAAGAACAGAAACAGGAACCTTGGTTGGGTATTCAGATGCTGATTGGGCAGGTGATCAGGACGATCGAGCAGAGGCAGAGGCTGGCCCAGGCGTAGCAGAAGCACAGGCAGAGGCTGGCCCAGGCGTAGCAGAAGCACAGGCAGAGGCTGGCCCAGGCGTAGCAGAAGCACAGGCAGAGGCTGGCCCAGGCGTAGCAGAAGCACAGGCAGAGGCTGGCCCAGGCGATGACGAAGCGGTCGCAGATGGCGGCTGGACAGGCTCCTCGGGCCCTCCAGCTGATGCGGCGTGAGGCTGAACGGGCCCCTCGGACCCTCCAGCGGAGACAGGAGGCTGAACGGGCCCCTCGGACCCTCCAGCGGAGACAGGAGGCTGAACGGGCCCCTCGGACCCTCCAGCGGAGACAGGAGGCTGAACGGGCCCCTCGGACCCTCCAGCGGAGACGAGGAGTGGCTGGAGAGGTTCTCCTGAACCCACAGTGGAGACGGATGCAGAGCCAGCAGGTGCGGAGACTTCTGGCTGAGGGGACCCTAACTGTGGCTGCACAGGGCAAGCAGTCTTATGCTTAGCAGGCAAGGGCAAAGCAGAGTTTACACAGGCAGCGTCTGAGTTAGCTCTTTCGAGTTGTGGCACAGAAAAAACCACAGCCTGAGAAAGTGACGAAGCAACATTGGGAGTCACAGGTACAGGAGCTGGTGTAATGATTAAACTGTTCATAGCAGAGGAATGGATAATGGTCTCTGTGTCGCCTGGCTCAGGCAGAACACTAGGAGTGGATGTTACATTGGCTTGCTCAGCAACACAGGTCTCGTTCTCAGTAACTATTTGAGAAGCCGAGAGAGCAATGGCTGGTTGAGGAGTTGGCTGGGGAACGTCAGAAATGTCTAAAGACAAAACAGGCTGGAACATGAAACAGTCACTAGAAGGAGCATCAGCAATGGAACACACAGTTTCAGGGGGTTTGTGCTCCTCAGCATGCACTGTTACATCCTGAGCTGATGATGGGGGTGTGTGGCTGAGCTCAGACTGAGAAACCTCAGAACGTACAGGCTGAGTAAAATGGTTCTGCGGTGCTGCAATGCTAGTAGCAGTATGTCGGTGAGTCTGGTGTAGAATAACAGTCTTTGGTTCCGCTAACTCTACGGGTGAAACGTTCATACTGGCTAACTCAGAGGAAATGCTGCGAGCGTTACAAGAACCTGATTGCTCTGGAACACAAAGATCGCTAGGTAGGGCGGTCGGTGAATAATTTGGCACCAAGGTGTCACTCGGAATAAAGTCTTTAGAGTCCAAACACACAGTGGCGGAGTTATCCAAGTCAGGCAACACAATGGCAGGCAAAACAGAGTTACTCACAGTGGTGGAACAGTCATGGGGTCCGGGACCAGACAACTTGGGCTGAGTGTGTGACTCACAGTCACTCTCTCCTACGGGTGCAGCCAGCTCAGCTGTACTGCGGTGTTGAACTACTACAGGGGACTGCACTGAAGTCTGCACAGGGGGCTGCACTGAAGTCTGCACAGGGGGCTGCACTGATGGCTGTAGCGATGGTTGTGGTGAGAGTGGAGTAGGTGACTGCACAGGAGAATGAACTAGAGGTGACTGCACAGAACACCGAGCTAATGGTTCCGTTGCAAACGTAGCTGCTGATGATGGAGCAAACGGCTGTGCTACAGGGAGCTGAGACACAGGAAACTGAGCTAGTGGTGGTGGTGGTGAAAGAGGAGACTGGGCTGACCGGACGGGAGGAGAGTGGGATATGGGCGACAGAGTGGCACACTGAACTGAGGGCGACGGAGCTACAGGGGACTGGAGGACTGGAGACTGGACTGCAAACTGAACAGTAGGAGAGTTAACTGACTGGGCTGGTGAAGCTAATGGCTGAGCAGGGGTTGGTGAGGCTAATGGCTGAGCTGAGGGTAGATTGTAATCCACAGAGGAAAACACTGCTTTACTCTCGATGGGTATGCTATCATGATGTCTGGGATCTGAATGCTCGAGCGGAACGAGAAAAAGACAGTCACTCTCACCAACGGGTGCAGTCTGCTCAGCTGTACTGGAGCGACGGCGGTGTGAACGGCGTTTTCGCCGAGAAGGGGGAGGAGATGAACCGGGCCGCGAATTCTCCAGCGGACCGGGCTGAACGTCCTCCGACTCTTCATACAGGAGAGGCAGTTCCGGGCAGATGCCTACGGTGGACACGAGGAAGTCCCGGATGTGGGGGTGTAGCGCGCCGAATAACCAGGGGAGTCCGGACACCATCCTCTGTAGGCGGATGGCTACGGTCTCCCGGTATTCTCCACTTGGCAGCGCTACCCACTCCTGACAGTGGTATTCCACTGTGTAAATCAGGTCCTCACGGAGCTCGGTGGAGGGGTTGTGAGCTGCTGGGTCCATGTCGTTGGTGACGTCGTTCTGTCATGAATCGCTGTGCGGCAGGCAGGAGTTGGACCCAAAGTGTAGGACTCACAGACTCAGGGAGGTGAACTCAAAACTCAGCTTTATTTGCTGGCAGGGAAAAAACATACAAACTAATCTAAACTGGGAACTTGGAAAACTCACAGAGAGACACACAGGGAGATCCACACAGCAAGAGGGACGACGTCACGCTGAACAGAGGGAGACGCAGACAGAAATACACAGAGGGTTAACGAGGAAAGTGGGAACACACGGGGAACACAGGTGACACTGATAATCATAACGAGACAGGGCGGGGTGAACTGAACATGACATGTACGGGCGTGAGAGTCACAAGGTAAACAGGAAGTGCACAGAGGTTCAGACAGGAGGAGAGAGAGCACGGGGAAAACACAGACATAACGGGCTGGGGAAACATGAAACAACCACAAAGGGAGACGAGGGCTCATAAATACATAGAGGGCACACAGGGGGAAGAGTCATGAAGGGAAAACACTTAGGGAACAACACAACAGGGCAACTCAGAAAACATGGCCTAAGCAAGGAACAAAATACAAACATACAAGGAAACTAAGAACACTGGGCCAACATGGCCCAGGACCATGACACAAGGGGTCGAAGGAGAGATTCTTTGCCGTTTGGGATACATTGCTAAAACATTTAGAGAAAATTAAAACCATACCCACCTGATAGACGCTTGACAGCTGCTGTACATCCTTTTTCTGTATGATTGTGATTAATTTTGTGCAAATTATTGCCCTTTAAGTGCACATCTTCAAATATGGTGAATTTCCTTGTACGTCATTTAAATTCTGGATCGGCGTCCAACATGTTCTTGGGGTGGGGTAAATATATAAAAAGGAGCATTGTGGCCTTGCTACATGTATATCTTTGTACTACCATTGTTGATGCTCAATAAAAAAATGTCAGGCATATTGTAATGCAGAATAATAGTTTTGTCTAAGATGGACACAGTACATTTTTTTTCTTTTGTGTGAGTTCAAAACAAAAGAGAAAATGTTTTATTTTCTAGTAACACTGTGATATAGGTGCATATTTTTTGGGGAAAGAAATAAACAATGCCAGTGAAGTAAGTGAACTCCATGGTAAAATTAAGTGGGAGTGTTGTAATAGTAATTTTACAATGTATGTTGAAGGGATATTACTGCCCTCTGTTGGTGTGTCTGTGCATTACATGCAATAAAAGGTGTTCGTTAAAAACATCAAACGCAACCATCGTCGGCCTGATCACTGCTGGAGAGGAGACGGCTTACAGGGAAGAGATGGCTCAGCTGGTGTCCTGGAGCCTGGAAAATAATCTCTCCTTAAATGCTGAGAGGACTAAGGAGATGATTATTGACACAAGAATGAGGAAAGACCAGCACGCCCCACTATGCATTAACGGGACTCAGGTGGGTGAAGACATTCAAACTCCTCGGCACCCACATCAGTGAGGATTTCACCTGGACTCATAACACACGGTAGATCATCAAATAGGCTCAATAACGACTCTTCTTCCTAAGGAAGCTGAGAAAATTTGGACTCACCTCAAAACTTCTCAGTAACTTTTACAGATGCACAGTGGAGAGTATCCTGACAAACTCCATCATAGTGTGGTACAGGAACAGCATCACTCAGGACAGGAAGGCTCTCTTAGCATGTTGGCAAAACTCATCTGTGGAGTACCACTCCCACCACTACAGGACATTTACAACACTCCTACCATCTAGCAGACGCTACAGGAGTGTGAAAGCAAGGACAACCAGACTAAAAAACAGTTTCTATCCACAGGCCATCAGGCTACTGAATCACTGACTATGTCGAACTGTTTATCCATAACTGTAAATTTGCACTTTTGTACACTTATACACAGCATAATACAACTGTAATTACCCCTAATCTGTAAATTTGCAATTCTGTACATATCTCTACATATACACTGTTGGGATTAAGTAATTTGCAGTGCCTCAATAATGCTATACTTTTTATTAATAAGTGTTATAAAGTTATATAGTGTAGTATTAAGTGGACACAGCCCTGAAAAATAAAGGTATGAGACCATGTGTCGCTCACGCTTTCCTGGGAAAATGTACATAAGAGGGGAGCATCTCTAGTGGAAAGTTACTGAGACACTGTTGTTCAGACTAGAATGAGAGAGCTTCTGTAATAAAACTGCTAAGTGCGCGTCACCATTTTGAGATCCGCGGCAACGTGTCATGCAGGACGCATCTCCCTCCTAGAAGTAATGTGAAAGAGAAATAAAGTGTTAAATGGTCTAGTGAGCAGTGTTTTGTCTTTCATCGGATGCCTCTGAGGAATCAAAAGAACTCGGTGAAGTGTTGATATTTAACAACACCTTAATATTGCATACTCTGTATAAATTATCACTGTGACATTGTTGCAGCCATTGCTGGACTGGTCATCGGGCATACCGGGTATTTATCAAGGAAGGTTTTGAGGAAATTGGGCCTTGCATCTTATTTTTAATGGATTTATCATTGTTAGTGGGCTGTGTCCCGACTGCTTTTAAACATGCGGTAGTGCACCCTGTTCTTAAAAAAAGTAATTTTGATCAGAAAGACTCTGCCAATTATAGGCCAATCTCGAAGCTTCCGTTTTTATCACAATTTTAGAGAAAGCCGTCTTTCTCCAAATACAGGCTTGCTTAGTTGCAAATAATATTACTGACAAATACCAGTCTGGCTTTAAGCCACACCATAGCACTGAAACGGCCCTGCTAAGAGTCTATAATGATCTTCTTGTATTTGCTGACTCTGGTCGCCCTGCCGTTTTAGTTTTATTGGATCTGTCTTCAGCCTTTGACATGGTTGATCATAATATACTCTTGAGGAGGCTAGAGCACATTGTAGGCATCACGCGTTCTGCCCTTAACTGGTTTAATTCTTACCTCACAGATAGATCCTTCTCTGTTGTGATGGGAGGATACTCTTCCTCTGTTGCCCCTCTCTGTTGTGGTGTGCCCCAGGGGTCTGTATTGGGTCCTTTATTATTCTCTTTGTATATGCTACCCTTGGGCTCCATATTTGAAAAATACAATATTTCTTATCACTTTTTACCAGTGTTGGTCAAGTTACTTGAAAAAAGTAATCAGTAATTAATTACTGATTACTTCCCCAAAAAAGTAATCCCTTTACTTTACTGATTACTTATTTTCAAAAGTAATTAATTACTTAGTTACTTTTTAAAAACACGATTTACAACCTGAATAGGTGATAAAGCGATAGATCTTTCAGCCCAATTCTACTTTTTCTGCATAATCCATCATACAAAATGTAATCAAATGGAAAAGTCTCTTTTTAAAACTTGTTTTATTAGTTTTAATCTTTTAACTTTATGCATCAAGCAAACATTTAATTATATGCAACATTCTCTGACTGGAAGAAATTAGTTTAACATTTAAACCTATTTTCTGCACATTCCAGCTCATAAAATAAAATATTTTTTGTGTTTACACTCAGTCTTTCAAATAGATGCAAGTAAAACACAGCAGAAAATAAATAAAGTCACAGACTCAGCGGTCCTGTTGCTCTATTTTCACCTGTAAAGCAGGAGTGGGGCAGGCGGAGGTTTACCCTGGTGCAGGTGTGCCGCGGTCAGTGGAAGAATCCGCGAGTTTCTCTGTGAGTTTCCCATTACGTCGTAGCTACTCGGTGCTTGTTGGAAGTTTAGGGGTTTTTTCGCTGTAAAAAGAAGTTTTCTTCCCACGCACAGCGGACACTAATGTTTTTGTCACTTTTTATGGAATCAAACTCAAAGTAAGGTCAGTACTTCCACGCTTTAAACGCTGCACGCTCATACTCTCTCCCACACTCGATATGTAATCCATTGTTGATCTGCACACAGCTGTTGTCACCAACGTCGCACTCGCTTACGTCACTGTCATGAGACATTCTCGCAAAAAATCACAGTTTTAGTAACGCAGTAACGCAGCGTTCCTACGGAAAAGTAACGGTAATCTAATTACCGTTTTTGCAATAGTAATCCCTTACTTTACTCGTTACTTGAAAAAAGTAATCAGATTACAGTAACGCGTTACAAGTAACGCGTTACTGCCCATCTCTGCTTTTTACACTGATGACATTCAAATCTATTGTCAACTGACTGATGATTTGGCAGCATCACTGACCTCCCTGAACGATTGCCTGAGAGAGGTTAAAGATTGGCTGCCAGAAAATTCTCTCGTTTTAAATAAGAAAAAAACTGAAGTTATGGTGTTCGACAGCCATGTTCCTCGAGACCAGCTTGTTGCCCTGCTGGGGCCCCTTGCTAACTCTCTCCCTGATTCTATGCGTAACCTGGGTGTCTGTTTGGATAGCTCCTTTAAGCTCGATAAGCAAGTATCATCTGTAGTTAAATCTGTTTTTTTTTTCAACTTCAAATTTCTAAAGCTAAGCATTATATACCACACAGGGACCTGGAAAAACATATCCATGCTTTTGTGACCTCCAGGTTAGATTATTGTAATTCTCTCTACTGTGGTCTCCAAGCCTTCTCTCTTCGAAGGCTGCAACTCGTTCAGAATGCTGCGGCTCGCCTTCTTACTGGAGCTAGGAAATTTGACCCTATTACTCCGGCTCTTGTTGATCTACATTGGTTACCAATCAAATATCGCATTGAGTTTAAAATCTCACTGACCTCCTCAATTTGTACACTCCTTGTTGCGCATTAAGATCATCAGGTGAATTACTCCTGGCCCAACCTAAGTTTAGACTGAACACCAGAGGCTATCGTGCCTTTGCTTCAGCTGCACCCAACCTTTGGAACAGCCTCCCTGCTTCGATTCGAGCCTCGGACTCTATCTAGTCCTTTAAATCAAGATTGAAAGCATATCTATTTGACTTGGCTTTCCTGACTAGTTAATACCCTTTTAAATCTTTTAAATTTTAAACTTCTAAATCTTTTATTAAATTTATTATTTTATTATTAATTTTACTGCTGTTTTTGTCTTCTTAGCGGATTTTGTATTTATCTAACTCTTCTGGTCTGTTAGTGCCTCTATCCTGTCTGTGCTAGTGCCCGATTTGTACCCTGTTATTGACTTATGGTGACTCTCCATATTACTGTGAAGCACTTTGGTGTGCCTTCGGGTTTTTAAATGTGCTATATAAATAAAACTGTATTGTATTGTATTTGCCGACGTGATTTTTCATTTTTATGGGCCGATGATTTGTTTTTGTTTGTTTGTTTGTTGTTTTGGGTTTTTTTTATAACAGTATAAACAATGAAAGGTGGTGGATTGGCCAGATGCTGGCAGATGTGTAAAAATAACTCAGTTATTTGGAGCTTCCACAGAGGCAACAGGTGGATGAGAGAAAGGGGAGGCAGGAGGAGGAGAGACCCGAGGCGCCCACCAGTCCGAGTGTCAGGTGAACTGAGCTTCAGGTAAGAAGTTATGACCTGCAGTCTATCTGGGTCAGATATAAACCAAGTTTAGTTTATTTTCATAGTGCTCACTTTTTACCCTCAGTTACAATAACTCGTACTGCTACTAGCTAGCGAGACAGAGTTTCTATACAGCTGGGTGGTGCTATGATGTTACTGACAGTGAACATTATTTTATTCATAAGGTTAGTCAGTAGAGTTGCCAAATGTTCCGTAAAAAATGGAATCGTCTCGTATTCAGAGAAAATATTACGCGTTTCCTTTTGAGCTGAAAAAGAACAGTTTGTCCCGAACTTCAGCTGAAAAAGACACAAAGCTGGATTTGTTCTGTCATTATGCTGCACAGCTGCCTCTTCTTCTCTCCCTCCCTCTCCTGTTGCTACTTCAATCATGAAACTGATCGATGATCAGCTGATCGGCTTTTCTCTCTTGTTTATTTATCGCCCATTTTGTGCCAGAAACAGGAAACCAGCGGATGTCGCGCTAAACAACAGCAGCACGTTTAAGCTTGATCAGCTGTTGTTAGAATGTATTTAATATTAATTTCTAGTATCAGCTGATGTTTGCTGGAGCCACAGCTGTAAAGCTGCTGGTCATGATGTTGGTTTGGTTATGTGGTGAGAGGGAAACATGAAGATGAAACCAGGAGATGTCCTTACTGAACCATCAGAGCTGAACAGGTGATGGAGAAACAGGTTTACCTTTTAGGTGACATGGATGAGTTGAAGTTATGAACTGTTTCTGAGAGACAAATAACACCAGGATCCTTTTCTAAGTAGCTGACAGGGGCGGGTCTAGCAAAGTGTTGCCAGGGGGGCAGGTAGGGCATTAACAGGGAAAGGGGGGCACAAAGTAATACCTTTCTTTCTTATTCTCATTTAAAATGTCTCACTTTTAATAAATAATTATCTGAATCTTACAACCAAAGTTTTTCTCTGATGTAAAATTTATAGAAATCATACATAGACCAACAAGACTGTACATCACTGTCACAACAGCGTCTTTTTTCATTCAAGGCTTTATGGCTTTTCCTATAATACCTCGTCAAAATGCCCGGGCCGATTTTTGTGTCCCAGTCCAGCCCTGCGCACGACATGCAGTGAATTAATCTGAGAAGGTGCATTAAAAAATAAATGGCCGGGCCAGCGGTGCACATCGCAAATTAGCTTGCATAGACACATTAGTTGTTCCTCTTCTTAATGACAGTATCTTAACTAACAACCCCAACTACCAGATTCAACTTGTAATTGGCTAAAAATAACTTAGCCTACCGGTGAGAGGGACGTTGCTAGCTGGCAGTTTTTTCAAGCGATGTTAAAATTTTCACATTCCAACACTTCAAATGCTTCAGGAGCATCCATCAGCATGCCATCAGTTAACCCTTCGCATGCCACAGCTGGCACGCGTGCCCAGTCCTGTCCTGGACCATGGTGCTGACACTCACCAGTCCCCGGCCCCCTTCCTTCCGCTTAGCGTACAGCCTCAGGGTGCTGGACTTGGGGTGAAACCCTCCATGCATGGTTAGGAGTTTCCTGGTCTTGATGTCAGCGGCTTTTATCTCTTCCTTTGGCCAACTTATTATCCCAGCAGGGCACCTGATCACGGGCAGGGCGTAGGTGTTGATGGCCCGAATCTTGTTCTTACCATTCAGCTGACTCCTCAGGACTTGCCTGACCCTCTGCAGGTACTTGGTGGTTGCAGCTTTTCTAGCGGCCTCTTCATGGTTCCTACTCACCTGCGGGATCCCCAGGTACTTGTAACTGTCCTCTATGTCTGCAATGTTGCCTTCTGGTAGTTCAATCCCCTCAGTTCTGACTACCTTCCCTCTCTTTGTTACCATCCGACTACACTTCTCCAGTCCGAACCACATTCCAATGTCATTGCTGTATATCCTGGTAGTGTGGATCAGTGAATCGATGTCTCGTTCACTCTTGGCATACAGCTTGATGTCATCCATGTACAGGAGGTGTCTGACAACTGTTTCATTCCATAGTCGGTACCCGTAACCAGTCTTGTTAATGATCTCACTGAGGGGGTTCAGGCCTATGCAGAACAGCAGTGGGGACATTGCATGTCCTTGGTAGATCCTGCACTTGATGGTGACTTGTGCTATGGGTCTTGAAGATTCCATAGGTCCCTCATCCTATTAATGACTGTGCCACATTGCAACAACAATGTTGCAAATTCTGTTTATTCAAAGTGTCTTTACTGCCTTCTTCTTAAATGAGAAAAAACATCTGCTGTTACAGATGAGAAAGCACTTGTTTTAACCAACACCTCGCACAATGTCAAGACATCTTACGATTGCTCACTTTGAGACCAAGAGTTTAATGAAATGAACCAAATTTATTCTATAATACTGTCTGGAACGTAACCTTTCAGAAGGTGAGTCGTGATATTAAAAAGTCCCTGCATGTTATAAATGAACTGTTCCTCATTTTAAAAAGAATTTGAATGTCCCTGTCTGGGACCCATTGAAGACTAATTGCTTGCAGCTTCAAAATGTAGTATGTTCTTATTTATAGTATGATATCGTATAATATAGTATGTTATTCTTACATAATTTCTTTATGAATATTTATTGTTAGAATACATATTTTGGATCACAAAAACAAGTACTGAACACTTACTATATCATCATTTAGTTATGATGATGCTCATTGCTACAATAGTCATTTTCATATACATTTCCTAAACATCATTTTGAATTCGTATTGGAAAGACTCATTTTGGAAAGCCTTGTAAAAAAAGCAAAAAACCATTTGTACTTCACTTATATAGCACGCTTGACAATACTACAGATAATGTTTACACATCTTCAGTAAGCTAGCCTCACACTGAAACACAGTTTATATAATTGAACAGATACAAAATGAAACAGGTTCTAAAACATTAAAGTCTAGTTATCAGGGAGAAGTCTATGGTTTCTTTGCATCATAATTCAAACACTACTGAGGTAGAAAGAAAATTACCAGATTTAGACAGTTACATCTCTGACATGTATTGACAAAAAATACACTTCTGGAATTTTGTACATGCCATTTTTCAATAAAAATAACATTTAAAAAGTTTGTTTTGCTCTCATAAAGAAAACAAATCCTAAATGTCATGCAGTCATGCAGATGCATGCCATAAGCTGAAGAACTCTCACTCTTTTCTCAATTTTATTATACAGCCAAATTTCCATCATTACTGAAATTTTTTTTAAAAAAATTGGGGGTCATTAACTACAGGACTTACATTGCCGGTAACCTGGTAATAGATTATAGTAGCGAAAACAAGCCCAAGGTTTAAATCGTTGAATCTAGGACAACATTTTAAGTTAAAGTTTAGACCTGTTAACACACACACACACACACACACACACACACACACACACACACACACAAGCTTCTTTATATTTTGTTTACAAGTAAGGCAAAATCAAAGTTTTTAGGAAAAGTCCTCCAGGCTGATTGAACAGCTTTAAAAAGCTTTTGTTTTGATGTTGGCTGCCTTTTGTTTCATTTGCTGTCAACACAATCCCTGGATTCTGGGATTGTGCTCCACTGTGTGCTAACCAGGTATGGTTTTATTGGTTTATTCACTGGTTTGGAATCACCGAGCCTCATTTACAAACAGTGCAAATGCACAATTTTTTACAGGAAAATCTGTGATTTATCAGTATTTTCATAACTGAATTTCTTTGTATTTTGCAAACAAATGTTGTAACCCCTCTGACAATGGATAACAAACAAATCACAGCCTGGCTGCAGTAGGAATTTGAATTTGCTACAAAAAACAATAACCCCCCCCCCCCAATTATTATAGCCTTATTTACAGTTTTCCAAATGATCATATACCACAAAATAAATAGCACAGGTAAAGAAAACAAAAACACTAAATGAAAACAGTGTATTCAGCACATGTATAAACTGACAGCTTAGAGTACTCAGCCTTCTTGGAGTACCTGGGTGTGGTGCTTGAGGGTCGTCCTACTGCGAGACTGCAATGCTCATGTGAGCAACGAAAGTGAGACCTGGAGGGGCGTGACTGGGAGGAATGGCCTGCCAGATCTGAACCTGAGCGGTGTTCAATTCAATTAAATTCAATTTTATTTATACAGCGCCATAACACAACAGTCACCTCAAAGTGTTTCATATTCCAAGGTAGACCCTACAATAAGTGTTGTGTTGACTTCTGTGCAAATAACAATTTGTCCATTACAAACACAATGTTTGAACATAAGGACAGACTGTGGCACCAGGACACCCTAGGCCGCAGGTCGATGATTGACTTTGTAATCCTATCATCAGGGTGGCTGTAGCTCAGGCAGTAGAGCAGGTCATCTACTGATCGGAAGGTTGGTGGTTTGATTCCTGGCTGCCAAATATCCTTGGGCAAGATACTAACCTTCATACGCCGATGGATTCATCAGTGTATGAAGGTGTGTGTGAATGTTAGTTAGAAAGCACTTACGTAGAAAATGTGTTTGTGTGAATGCTTTACAAGTTGTGTAAAGCGCTTTGAGTCCACGGAAGAGTAGAAAAGCGCTATATAAGAACCAGCCCATTTACCATCTTTGGCTATATGTTCTGGACACTCAGGTGAAGAGAGGCGCTGATCACCACCTGGTGAGTTGGATCAAGTGGTGGAGGAGATCTGTGGGGCACATGAATATATTTTGATGTTGTGCTGGGAATGCCACATCTTCAACTCCCACATTGGGCAGAACTTTGACAGCATTCCAAAGGATGCTGGGGAGAAGAAGGAGGAGTCCTATTGGGATTGATTACCCTGTGGGACTTTGGATTTAATTTTTTTTGATTGATTCGTACCAACGGGCCAAGTGGAAAAATTGGACCAGTTCTTTATCCTCTCAAGGATACTTGAGGGTGCATGGGAGTTTGCCCAGTCTACATGTGTTTTGTGGACCTGGAGAAGGCATTTGACTGTTTCTTAGTGTTGTGTGGGAGGTGCTTCAGGAATAAGCGGTGTCTGGCCTGTTGCTATTCGCCATTCAGTCCTTATACGACTTGCAATTGCGCGGTCCACATTGCCGGCAATAAATCAGACTTGTTCTCTCCAAGGAGAGAAGTATTGAAGTCTTGGGGAGAGGGGAAAATGAGATCGACAGACAGATTGGTGCTGCGGCTGCAGTGATGTGGACGCTGTACCGGTTCGTAATGGTCTGCGTCCCTAACCCTCAACTATGGTCACAAGCTTTGATGGCGGAATAAGCTTTCTCCAAAGGGTGGCTGGCTTCTCCCTTAGAGAAAGGGTGAAGAGTCTGGCCATCCGGGAGGGACTCAGAGTAAAGCTGCTACACCTCCATATTGAAAGGCGGCAGTTCAGGTTGTAAGGGCAGCTGACAAGAATGCCCCCTGGGCGCCTCCTTGGTGAGGCAGAGGGGCAGACCCAGGAATCCTAAAGAGATTAGGAGGAGGTGGCTGGGGAGAGGGAGCTGCTGCCCCCCGCGACCCCGGATAAGCGCAAACAAACAAACAAAAAATATATGGATGCAAAGAGGTGTGGGAGTCAACCTTCATCCACTCATTTTCTTCCACTTATGTGGGACAGGGTCATGGGGCAGAGGCTTAAGGAGAGCCGCCTAGACCTCCCTCAATCCTGCTACCTCCTCCAGCTTATTTGAGGGAACACCAAACCTGTCTTTACCACAACAGAGTGGCGGGCAGCATCCACAGCCTCATCTATTAATTTAAAAATATTCCATTAATCTGTGTTTTATTGTTTCTTAAATGTTCTTATTTTTCCACTGAAAATGACTTCTACCATTGCTGGATGTGATCATTTACAATATATATGTTTTTGGTACTACACCCTTGATGCTGAAGAATCTGGATTTTCTGTTTTCATTGCATTGAGCTTTTCATATGAGGCTGACAGATTACTCCATGTGGTCCTTGTCCTCCGTCTGTTAGTCATAGCGCCTTTTTCAAATTTTCTTTCTTACTTGAGCGAAAATAAGTGTTTCAGGGGAAATGAACTCCTGCATTTCAGACTCAGTATCGCTTTTTATTTATTTTTAAAAAGTCATCACTCCTGTGGAAACACTTTGGAAAGCTTCCACCTTGGACCTCAGACATTATTATTTAATTTTGTGCAGTCACACTTTCTCCTTATTTCCTGCCTAGAGGTGCAGGCGTCTCTCTTTACCACATCATCACCACTTTCTCCACTTCATCTGGAGGGAAATGTGTCCTTATGTAGAAAATTGGGGCGGGTCAGTCTGCAGATAGTATGCAAACTGTATTCTACAAGGTTGTTGATTCCGAACACTTCAGATTTATTAATGTTGGACACGATGTATCATGCTTCCTTGAGGTTTATTACCAATTGTAAATACCTGACCCATCACTGTGATTTGTACTTAAGAGTAAAATGGCCTTCTTTGGCCATTAGAAGACAGGGGCATTGGTACACTTTTATTTACAAAGCTATGCTTGGATTGCTGCCTCCTTATATTTGTACTTTGGTCACAAGGACAAATAGTGGTTCTTACTCCTTGCGCTCAAATGATCAGCTGCTGTTGTCTGTTCCCCTTGTCCGCACAGAGCTGGGTAAGAAAGCCTTTGTCCACTCTGCGCCTTTTTCATGGAACATGTTACAGAAAGACTGGAAACTAACTGAATTGTTGTCTTTAAATGTTTTTAAAACTAAACTCAAAGGCCTACAGGCTGCCTCAATAATGTGTAATTGTTTTGTGTAATTTTAACTTTGTTTGTTCGTATGTATTTGTCTTGAAATGTGCTGCCTCTTGGCCAGGACTCCCTTGAAAAAGAGGTCTTTGATCTCAACGGGACATTCCTGGTTAAATAAAGGTTAAATAAAAATAAATAAATTAAAATAAGCAGTAAAAACTAAATAGGCCGGTTGTATGTTTTATAAATCCAACAATAATTTTTCTTGGGAACAATTTTTTTTTTCGTTACACAGAGTAATTCTACGTAAACATTAGTAAATGAGGCCCAGTGTCATGCTGACACTTTACAGCTTTACAGATGCACAGACACTTCTTTAATAGGTTCATAATTTCATCAGTTTTGATAAGACTGCCAACATCAGTGGCTGAAATGCAGCCCCAAACCAAAACAGAGTCCCCACTGTGTTTAACGATGGCTGTAAAACACTCACCGTTGTCTCTTCTTGACCTTCTTCATGCACTCTAGCAAGCTGAATTTTTTACATTTGGACCTATCGCTCCATAAGATGTGGAGGATTTTCTCCCCGCTTCCCTTCTATTGGCTTCTTGACACATTTCCTGTTTTTGACGATGCATCTCTCCCCGACCATTTCTTAATAACGTGACATAATTATTTGAATACAATTTCTCTTTGCCATGTGATTTGTATCAATGTTTCAGTGACAATTACTTTGACATCGTCCATATTTTGCAGTTTTATATGCTTTGACAATGGTGGCATTAAACCTCATGGAATGAACCTCTTCTTGCAGGTTTTACAAACATACTTCCTCTCACTTGTGCAACTTCTTGTGTACACTGTCAGTCACTACTTTGACCACATCTTGTTGTAGTTTCGCTAAATTTCACCCCCTCACCCATGTGGATTCTTGTGTGATCCGTCACAGAACTGAAACCTTTGCCAGGAGATTTGCAAAGGTGCTGCCTCTCAGCTGTGTGATTTTTCACGTGAACACTCCCACCACTTTGAGTAAAAACTTCTCCAAATGTTTTGCAAGAACTCTCACTTGTGTGAGACCCCATGTGGACAGTCAAATGACTATTTTGACTGAAAGTCTTACCACAGGTTTTGCAAGAATATGGCCTCTCACCTGTGTGAGTTCTCATGTGTACATTCAAATGACTGTTTTGACTGAAGCTTTTACCACAGGTTACACAGGAGTAGGGCTTATCACCTGTGTGAGTCCTTATGTGGACAGTTAAATCCCTCATTTGGCCAAAACCTTTTCCACATGTTTTACAAGAATACGGCTTCTCACCTGTGTGAGTTCTTGTGTGCCTTTTCAACTTTGATAAGCAGGTAAATTTTTTCCCACATGTGTTGCATTGATAAGGCTTTATATGTGTGTGAGTTTTCATGTGGGCAGTCAAATTACCGCTTTGTGTAAATCTTTTTCCACACGTGGCACAAGAATATGGCTTCTCACCTGTGTGAAACCTAACATGACGTATCAAATTTGAAGCGTCCCTAAACGGTTTCCCACAGATCTTGCAGGGATAGGGCTTTTCACCTGTGTGGGTTCTCATGTGGTTCAGTACTTTGTCACGTCTTCTGAAATTTTTCCCACATGCTTCACAAGAATATGGCTTTTCACCCGTGTGAATGGTTATGTGGCACTTCAACTTTTCCAAGCGGATAAATCTTTTTCCACAAGTGTTGCATTGGTAAGGTTTTATACCTGTATGCGTCGCCATGTGCACCGTTAAATTGCCTTTATGATAAAATCGCTTCCCACAAGTATCGCAAGAATGTCGCTTCTCACCTGTGTGATATCTAATGTGACATATCAGATTTGATCTGTCACTAAATGCTTTCCCACAGATGTTACAGGCAAAAGGCTTTTCACCGGTGTGAGTTCTTATATGGACCAACAAGTTATCCTTTCTCCTGAATTTTTTCCCACATGCGTCGCAAGAGAAAGGCTTCTCACCTGTGTGAATGCTCGTGTGTACTTTCAATGTTGACACGTATTTAAATCTCTTCCCACAGGTGTTACAAGAATATGGTTTCTCATCTGCTCTTCCCTGGCATAGAGAGTCGTGAGAAAGGAGCTGGCTGTTTGGCTCTTCTTTACAGGAACTCTGTTCCTCAAAAACTGAAGAGATCATGAAGGGATTGGTTTGCTGCTCCAGTACAAGCTGCTCTCCCTCCAGTACAAGCTGCTCTCCCTCCAGCACAAGCTGCTCTCCCTCCAGCACAAGCTGCTCTCCCTCCTGATTTGTGAAGAGTTCCTCCTCTTCCTCTTTTATTTGTAGAAGGCCTAGGTCCTGCTGGTTCAGACCAGATTTATTCTCCAGGTTAAAGAGCCATTTGTCATCGAAAATGTCCTCCTTGCATGCATAGTGGTCTAAAGGAATAAAGGGACACATAAAAACATTACTACTGCGATGAGAGGTAAATACATTTTTCAACACCAATAATGACCTTAGACATTGTTGTATTTGGTGTATGATATTGTGAGTTTTTTCTATCCGTTCACCATCTAAATGTATTTGCTTCCACCAATTTGTATGTGTGCAGCTGACAGCCGAGGCTTGTGCGTTAATAAAGACAAGCCTGCAGTCCGCGAGTCCTCTGTTGGGATAGTATGAGTACTATGAGGTAATTAAGATATAATGGGGCCTGATGATTCAAGACTTCGTAGGTGAGAAGAAGGATTTTAAATTCAATTATGGATTTAATAGGTAGTCAGTAAGGACAACCCAGCATGGGAGAAATAGTTCCCATTTCTAGTTCCTGTTAGTGCTGCTGTACATTTGCTGCAGTGTCTTAGATCCACTTATGCTTTTCTGGGAGCCTTTAAAATAGCCAACAACAAGGAGTCAATATAGTTCAGCCTTGAAGTAACAAATGTGTGGTGTAGTTTTTCACCATCACCATTAACTCGGACGTTAAAGGACATATGCTGGTTAAAAATGACTCCGAGACTCTTCAGTGTTTCTGGAGTCGTTGTGTTAAACCAGAGTAAACGTCATGTTTCTAAAGCTCCATTTTGTCTGAATTTAGGAGAAAAACAATTACTGGACATGCAGACCGTTATGTCTTTCAGACAAACCTGCAGTTTAACTGATTTCTGTTATCAGGTCTCATTTTTGAAAAATAAATAGGTAGATCTGTAATGACCTGAGGCAGCTTTATCAACTAAAGGCTTTGAAAGTAATGGTTAATTTACAGCAGCATAAAAACCCGTGGTACATAATGTTTTTAACACTGATAAAATTATCACTTTTAATATCAATGCATTGTATTTCTATTGTGTCTAATAGACACACTGATGGTTTGGAGAGACTGAAAGAAGCAGTCTAAATAAAAATCAGTGGATGTTTAAGTTGAATACTTGAAGATGGATCTCATGGAAGGATGTGATCGTTTCCTCTCTTGAATGGCTAAATTCTTTTGCTTGTGAAGAATTTTAAGAAATCATGACTACTTAAAGTTAATAGGTTATTGGGCTGTGCAGAGCTCTGACTGTCAGCATAGCTACGGTGCAGAAAAGAGGATGGTTTTTATTAGTAAGCGAGTTTTTGTTAGAAAGGAACAAACTATTTTTCCAGGACAAACTCTAAGTTAGAGTTATCTCCATGAAGGCATGTGTTGGTGAGTTATATGAAGGAAATATCAGCCAAACTGCTTTGATTTGCCATTTTCTTTTTTTTCAGTAGTAATGTTACATTCACTCTGACGAATGGGAACATTGTAACCTTTGTTTCTGTGTTGTCTCTTCTTTGGCTTCAGCTTTGTGCTGGTGTCCACACGGTTGTCTACTTCCTGGTAATGATTCTTAGATCCAGGAGAGCTGTGACAGATGAACTGGTCAGAACGTATTTTGGGTTCATTATCATCACTTTCCTCATTAGTGCAAGGCACCATGAAGGTGTCAGTTTCCTGCTTCAGTAAAAGCTGCTCTTCATTCTCAGTGAAGCAGTGTTCCTCGTGTTCCTCTTTAATCGGCAGAGGAACCGTTTCCTCCTGGTCCAAACTGGAGATGCTCTCCTCATTGCAGAGCTGCTGGTCTGTGAGAACGTCCGTATTGTAGACATGTTGTGGGAGATCTTCAGAAAAAAAGAAATAAAAAGGTACACATGACAAAAGGTTACTCCTGTGATCATTGGACATTCAAGTTAGTGACAGAAACAGGTTTCTTTGTGATAAAACAACAATAAAAATGCTAAATTTAAGGTTCTACAGTGAGAGCATGCTGCTCACACTGTTTCATCATTTGTTGGACAGCTTTAATTGAAGCAGCTTTTTAAAAATGTACATTAACCATCCATTTCTGTTCTCAAACGGATCTCCCTGTTGGAGCTCAGTGTGGGGGGAGTTATTTTTTCTCCTTGTAACAACAAGAGGCATGGCATGGGAGGCGGCGATAAAGAGAGGGGACTGGAACTACTAACAATGCGAAGCCTTAGTTTTTAACCTTTCAGCGTCAATCTGCGATTGAGGATGGAGCCTCTCAGTGCCTCATTTGTAAATTAAATATCCTCCACAGAGCTTTATGTTGTGCATTTTCTATGGTTTCGGTTTGGGTCGCTGCTCATGTGGTCGAGCAGCCAGTGCTACCTAGCCTGACCTGTCTCTCCAATGTGATGTTTGTGTATTGTATGTATGGTCGGCAAGGTATCATCTACTTTAATTGCCCCTTGGGGATAAATAAAGTCTCTCTGACTGAAATACAGATCTTTTTGTTCTTGTCCTCCATTTTTAGCCTAAATTAATTGGAGAAATTTTCAAGAAATCTTTTTGATACTTGATGAAAATCATTTGCAGTGGATGTCTAAAGTCCAAGAACTTCTCAAAGGACTACGAATTCACAAACAGGCTGCTCCTGGTTCCAGGTATTAGCCTTAGCACCAGTCTGCAGCATGCATCAATCATAACGCACAGCACGATGTGCCACACGCTTCAAATGCTATTTGTTGTCATATTTTAGTAATATGCAAACATCTTTTGTAGTAACATGTTTTCATGTTTGACATCAGTTTATTGTGTGTTTTTCCTCTTGGGTGTCTGTCTGCAGTATAGCGTGTAATGCTCATAATGCACAATGCCAGGTATGAAGAATGTGATTAGTTGTTCAAATGTTATTAGTTTTTGGCATGTTTACTTAACGGTTTTTCAAATGTAACATAATATCTGAGTGTTTCTTAGTTTTAGACGAGTTAGGCGATTAAAAAAAGAAAAACAGACTAAGACGTCAGGAACATCCCTGGCTTCTAGTGGAGAGCTGTGTTTATGAAAAATCCAATATCACTCTTATTACCCTGGTGTGTTTCTGACTCTCCTCAGAGCACATGCTCCTCTTACAATTAGTTTCAGCAAAATTGTAAATCAAGTAGGAAAATTACATTTATGGAATTGACAGAGTCTAGACAATATTTTATCGGCAGTCCTCTAATGACCCGTTTTCTGAAAGGCACCATGTGGTTGCTTTGTTTAGTGCCATGTCGCACATTCACAGCTCCCACAAAGCTCACCCTGAACTCACCACACAACAGCTGATTAAAGTCACCCACCCATATCTACACTGCTCTAGTACACTTCACATTTGGATGGCTGCTAGGTTAAAACAGGGTTTGGAAAAACATTCCTCTTCTGGTACAGCATTGGACTGAAAATGATTTTAAAATCAGCCAGTAGCCAAAGAACAAAAAAATATATCGCAGTAGGTGAAACTGTGGCCTCTCCTATGCAAAGTATACATAAACCATGAGCAGGTTAAGACTTTTGCACAATATTGAGTTTTTATACTTTACCAGTCTTGGTAGCCGGGAATCGGTCCGCCAGGACCTTTGATCCTGGCCGCCGCCTAACTCACATTGCACCAGACCCCTATGGCGCCTCCTGCGGGTGGTGGGCCTGCAGGAAGATGGGCCCATGTCCCCTTTTCGGGCTGTGTCCGGCCGAGCCACCAGACGCTCGCCCTCGGGCACCCTCCCCCCCAGGGCGGGGCCCCGGTAACCCTATCCCGGGCAGGGTGAACTGTTCCCTCAATGGTCTTTTCATAGGGGTCTTCTGAATCGCTCTTTGTCTGGAGTGCCCACTCCGGGTCAGGGATGAGTTCCTGCCCCAAGTGGAGGAGTTTAAGTATCTCGGGGTCTTGTTCACAAGTGATGGGAGAAGAAAGTGGGAGATTGACAGACGGATTGGTGCTGCGGCTGCACTGATGCGGACGCTGTACCAGTCCGTCGTGGTGAAGAGGGAGCTGAGCGTAAAAGCGAAGCTCTCAATTTACCGGTCGATCTACGCCCTTACCCTCACCTATGGTCACGAGCTGTGGGTAGTGACCGAAAGAACGAGATCGCGGATACAAGCGGCAGAAATGAGCTTCCTCCGAAGGGTGGCTGGCCTCTCCCTTAGAGATAGGGTGAGAAGTTCGGCCATTCGGGAGGGACTCAGAGTAGAGCCGCTGCTCCTCCACATCGAAAGGAGCCAGCCGAGCAGTTTGGGCATCTGACAAGGATGCCTCCTGGGCGCCGCCTGGGCGAGGTTTTCCGAGCATGTCCCACCGGGAGGAGGCCCCGGGGCAGACCCAGGACACGCTGGAAAGATTATATCTCTGGTCAGAGGAGGCAATAGCGGAACTACAGGGCTGTTTCGAGGTGACCGACTGGGAAACACTCTGTGAGCCTCACGCCGAGGACATCAATGGGCTTACTGAGTGTATCACAGGCTACATAACTTTCTGCACCGACTCCATTGTTCCAGCTCAGACTGTTCATTGTTACCCAAATAACAAGCCGTGGGTGACTAAGGACATCAAAGCCCTCCTCAACAACAAGAAGAGGGCTTTCAGAGGGGGCAACAAAGAGGAGGTGAGGAAGATCCAGGTGTTACTAAAGGACAAGATCAGAGAGGCTAAGGACAATTACAGGAGGAAGCTGGAGTGGAAACTCCAGCAGAACAGCATGAGAGAGGTGTGGAGGGGCATGAAGACCATCACTGGATTCAGGCCAACCAACAGCAGGGGAGCTGAGGGAGGTGAGAATAGAGCCGACGAGTTGAATCTGTTTTTCAATAGATTCGACACCACAGTGTCTGCTCCCACCCCCACAACCTCACCTGCAGTCAGCCTGGAATCCAGAGCCACACCACTGTGCCAGCCTCTCTCTTCACATGTTGCCTCCTGTGAGATTCCTGACACCCCTCCCCCACCCATCACCTTCACTCAATACCAGGTTGAGATGCAAATGAGGAGACTTCACTCAGGCAAGTCTGCTGGACCAGACGGAGTGAGTCCCCTTGTCCTCAAGGCCTGTGCCCCCCAGCTGTGTGGAGTCTTTCATAAACTGTTTATGCTGAGTCTGAGTCTGCAGAGGGTCCCGGTGATGTGGAAGACATCATGCCTCGTCCCTGTACCAAAGACGCCTCGTCCCAGTGGCCCCCAGGATTACAGGCCCGTGGCACTGACCTCCCACATCATGAAGACCCTGGAAAGGCTCATCCTGGACCAGCTGCGACCCATAGTAAGACCACATCTGGATCCCCTTCAGTTCGCTTATCAGCCTCGTCTCGGAACAGAGGACGCCATCATCTACCTGCTCAATCGTGTCTACACCCATCTGGACCAGCCGGCGAGCACTGTGAGGGTCATGTTTTTTGACTTTTCCAGTGCTTTCAACACCATCAGGCCGACCCTCCTGGGTGATAAGTTAGCAGCGATGCAGGTGGATGCTTCTCTGGTGTCCTGGATTGTTGATTACCTGACAGGAAGACCACAATATGTACGTCTCCCACAGTGTGTGTCTGACAAGGTGATTAGCAACACAGGGGCACCACAGGGGACTGTCCTCTCCCCCTTCCTCTTCACCCTCTACACCACAGACTTCAGCCACTGCACAGAGACCTGCCATCTTCAGAAGTTTTCTGATGACTCTGCGGTGGTTGGATGCATCAGCAGGGATGATGAGACAGAGTACCGGGCTGTGGTCGACTCCTTTGTCACGTGGTGTGAGCAGAATCATCTGCAGCTCAACGTGGCAAAGACCAAGGAACTGATCGTGGACTTCAGGAAGACCAGGAAACACTTGACCCCTGTTTCAATCCAGGGGGTCAGTGTTGACATTGTGGAGGACTATAAATACCTTGGAGTACACATTGACAATAAACTGGACTGGGCTAAAAACACCACAGCACTTTACAGGAAGGGCCAGAGTCGTCTCTATTTTTTGAGGCGACTGAGGTCCTTCAACATCTGCCAGAAAATGCTGAGGATTTTCTATGAGTCTGTTGTGGCCAGTGCGATCCTCTATGCTGTTGCATGCTGGGGGAGCAGGCTGAGGGTCGCAGATGCCAACAGACTTAATAAACTGATCCGTAAGGCCAGCAATGTTGTGGGGATGGAGCTGGACTCCCTCAAGGTGGTGTCGGAGAGGCGGATGCTGTCCAAGATAAAGACAATGTTGGATAACACCTCCCACCCACTCCATGACATGTTGGTCAGTCACAGGAGCTCGTTCAGTGAGAGACTGAGATTACCGAAAAGCACCACTGAACGACACAGGAAATCATTCCTGCCTGTGGCCATCTCCCTGTACAACGCATCCACTTAACACACTGTTTGCTGCTACAGCTACACATGTTTCTTTTCCAACTATTTATTTATAAGTGACTTATGTATGTATGTATGTATGTATATATATGTATATATTGTACTATTCTTAGTTAGCGTATTGTCTGTCTTGTCTTAATGTTGGTTTAAAATGGAGCACTGTAACAAAAAATAATTTCCCCCAGGGATCAATAAAGTATTCTGATTCTGATTCTGATCTCTCAGCTGGCCTGGGAACGCCTTGGTGTTCCCCAGATAAGCTGGAGGAAGTGGCTGGGGAGAGGGAGGTCTGGGCTTCTCTGCTTAGGCTGCTGCCCCCGCGACCCGGCTCCGGATAAGCGGAAGAAGATGGATGGATATATTTTACCAGGTGAAAATATTTAAGAATGAAAGCTCTCAAAGAGAACATCCCAACAATCATCCTCCATGGAGCAAGCATTTAGGTATTCGTGCACTACACGAGTAGTTACCTGCACGAGTAGGTTTTTTTTGAAGAAAGCACCATCTGTTGTTGACACTCAGCAAAGCGGTGTGTTTATAGTGGACACTGAGCTGCAGCCACCCACTGAGTAATTGTATTAACTCAATTATAAAACATCATTGTTGCAAACTCTTTGCTTCAGTGCTTCATTTAATGCATGACTCTGTAGCACTCACCCATATCTTCAACTGAAAATAGACCTGCAGGGCTCTAGAGGGCAACCAAATCTCTGATTGTTCGCATTTGGGGGGTTAGCGTCCAGAGATAGTCAGGGATGGGACCTCTGCGATTGGCCGTGGTCCTGTAATTGTCCCTTAGTCCTTCGCATGGACGTTTGAAAGTGCAGGCACATAGAGAGAGGTGAGTAGCTTGAACAAAGCGATATTGATTCATGAAATCCTGAATCGACTTTTAAATATAAATGTATTTTGCCAGAAATGCCGGAATCTCAGGTTAAAGCTCACAAAACTATTTCAACAAACAGCAAATGAGAGCAGGAAGCCATAAACACAGAGCGGACCATCAGAATCAGCTTTCTCTTTCTCGGATTTCTCACCCGACAGCACGTACACGAACACGCCGTCGGGGCTGAAAGCCGACAGCTCACTGACTCTGAGATTTAAGATTCCTTAAATAATGTTTTATTAATAAAAGAAATCCTGTCCACCCAACATCAACATATCTCAGACATCTTCAGGCTCTCTGCCCTTGGTGTGTTTTGGACCAGCACCTGTGACATCAGTACTTGGTAATGTTCCCTGTGTTTCATGTGTCTGAGCGAACACACCAACTCCCTGAGCGATCCCTTGGACCACTGTGAGCAAGAGCAGACGTGTGCACTGTGGTCACACCAGCATCGAATCCATCCAAGTTACATGGTTTATTAAAATAATCAAATTACAGCATTTACATTTATGTTAGACTACTTTTAATTAACTGCTTTAGCCCACTTACAGTGAAAATTAAAAAAATCTTGTCCATGTCCTGTGTAGTATGTTAACACTATTGGAAGTAAAAATAACTTGAACTCCAATTTTGAAAACACAACTTTCTTTTTTTCTTTTTTTTTAAAAATAAAGCTCTGACTTGTATTATGAGCCTGTGGTCTGGGAGAGAGTCCTGTAACTCTCTGGCTGTGTCCCAATTCAGGGTCTGCACGCTTGAAGTACGCATTTTAAGTCCGATTACGTCACCGCCACGCGGTCCCAATTCGAAGTGCACTTCAAATGCGTACTCCAAATGCGCCGTCGATTTCCCCAAATATCAAGTGTGGTCCGGTGCACGCTTTGTGGTCCCATATATCCCACAATTCATAGCGCGGCGGTGGGTGTGGATTATTTTGCCGCAAAATACGGCAGAAGGCAGAAGGGAGCGGCCAAAGAGTGAACTGTCAAAAGTAAGTACTGAATATGATGTCACTTATTTATTATGTGTGAATGTTTAATAACGAAGAAAATTTAAACATTACTGTTGGCCACATGTCGGCAAAGTTATGTGACATTAGTGCCTTTATGTGTGGACGGGATTATTTTTTAAAACGAAAATGGAAAATCTCCGTTTTCAAAAATACCCGTGTACGTGTGGACGTAGCCTCAGTCTCTGACTGGAAGCGCTAATTCGTCATTCGGCTTTTGTCAGACTAAAGTAACTGTTAAAACTGTTTGAAAAGCTCAGCTATAACACAAGGAGAGATTGAGAATTTCCTTTTAGTTCTCAGTTTATTTGATATTGACAAAAGTTAGTCAGTTTTGTCTGTTCTTCTGTAACACAAACTAAGATTTATTTTTAGAATTAATATTTTGTTTCTAAGTGGAATTGACAATTTAGTAGTCTGTTTCGTTTGTGCTATTTTGAAACTTAAACGCTTTAGTGGCTGCCTTTTGTGTAGTTTGCAATATTTGCCTTTATTTATCTGAAAAAGTCTCATGTTCCTTAAGTACATCTACCCTGTTGAACTTATTATGGGAAATAAATATTTAAATAAAAACAAGCTGCTGATTTTTCACATTTTACTTGTGAGCAACGGCACATTTAAATCTTACAAATATAGTTATTTGGCTTATATCGTGATAGATATCGTTATCGCCTGAAATGAAAAAAACATATCGTGATATGAAAAAATCTCATATCGCCCAGCTCTACTATAAGGATGTTATGTGTTTGTAGACTTTCTGCCCAGTTTGACCCATTTAGCAGACGTCAGCCTGTTTAAGGCTCTGATATCTATTCTGTATGACTTAAAGCAGTTATGACATGGTCTGATTTTCTCACCCAATAAAGGAATATTTCATATATCAGTCTACTCTTCATTCTATCAGAAACTGTTTTCACAGCTCGTACATTTTCTTTTTACACATATATGTAAGCATTGAGCCAAATTTAGTAATGCCAACATACTGAAGGAACAACATTTGTCTCTTATGTATAATACATCTGTATATACACTTTTGAGTGAAGATTTAAGGTGATTGGAAATATATATAACTGCAACTTGAATCTTTGACCCAGAGTTCAAGCTCAGTGCTGTAATATACCCCCCTCTTCCGGGGGGCGGGTGGGGGTATATATATTATATATGGCTACGGATACCGACTACGGAACGGAGCAGTTGTCAGCCACCTCCTGTAATTTTAAATGGCACTCGTCATCAGAAAGGTTGCCTACCCCTGCTGTAGATTATTTATTATAAGCCTATTTTTACTTTGCTTACCAACACAATTTAAAAACTGGTTTATAGTATGAAGTTCGCATAGTCGACAAAAGTCCTGAATCGGTCATGTGCTTTGGAGCACAGGCACATCCATCAACTCTACAAGGTTAACTCTGTAATCATCAAAGGTTGTTACGTTCAAACTGAGGGCTATCTTCCAATGTACACACACTAACAGTCCAGCAAAGGTTTGAGCTGTCTGAACATCATGCCAAAAATAGAATAGAATAGAATAATCCTTTAATTGGCCCACAAGGGGAAATTTGGTTGTAACAGCAGCCAAAAAGACACATATACAAACAAAGAGTACACAGGACACAGAACAGAAACATACACAATTTTCTTACATATTTACATTAAGGACAAAGTGAAAAAAGGACTCTGTCAGATCGCAGCTGCTGATACTGGCTGCAAGCTTGGAGTGGCGCTGGAAGTCATATATAAATAACCAAAGACATTTAAACTTGAGAAAAATAACTTTTGTTGCTCACAAATCAGGAGATGGCTATAAGTTATTACAGCGTTTCCAGGTTTAAAGAATTGGAATTAGAAGCAACATCAAGAAATATAAAGTGTGCCACACAATACAGAAAATGCCTGAAGAAAGATCCAGCGGTCTAAAGACCCAGAACAGCTGCCGAGACACTAGAGTGAATGACTTAGCCACGTTGTGAAAAGTAGATTCAAAGAATACAATCACTAAAACCCAGACAATGGACTGCAACGTTACTGACCAACAAAAAAATCTCCCTCACCCTCAAGCCAGAATAAAGTACACTAAGGACAACCTGGAGAAAGATTATGCATATTGGAAATACCTCCTGTGGGCACATGACATTTGGAGAAAACAAGGAGTGCATACAACCCAAAGAACACTGTCCCCACAGTGAAACACAGAAACACAGAGAAACACAGAAACAGTGCAACACAGAAACACAGTGAAACACGGAAACAGTGGAACAAAGTGAAACACAGAAACAGTGAAACACAGTGAAACACAGAAACACAGTGAAACACAGAAACAGTGAAACACAGTGAAACACAGAAACAGTGAAACACAGTGAAATACAGAAACACAGTGAAACACAGAGAAATACAGAAACACAGTGAAACACAGAGAAACAGTGAAACACAGTGAAACACAGAATCAGTGAAACACAGTGAAACACAGAAACAGTGAAACACAGTGAAACACAGAAACAGTGAAACACAGAAAAACACGGAAACAGTGAAACACAGAAAAACACGGAAACAGTGAAACACAGTGGAACACAGAAAACGTGAAACACAGAAACACAGTGAAACACAGAAACACAGTGAAACACAGAGAAACACGGAAACACAGTGAAACACAGAAACACAGAAAAACACACAAAACGTGGAACACAGTGAAACACAGAGAAACACGGAAACAGTGGAACAAAGTGAAACACAGAAACAGTGAAACACAGAAAAACACGGAAACAGTGAAACACAGTGGAACACAGAAACAGTGAAACACAGAAAAACACGGAAACAGTGAAACACAGTGGAACACAGAAAACGTGAAACACAGAAACACAGTGAAACACAGTGAAACAGAAACTCAGTGAAACACAGAAACACAGTGAAAGTTAGTTCAGGGGATATGTGTTAGCCTTGTTAAAAACACAGGCCACCACAACACAGTCACGTCCATGTATGCCTGCTGTTAGGGCACAGGAAGCTGCTGGAGTGTTGTCCTCAACAACATGTGTCAGACAATACAAGCACATAAGCACTGACACAGGAAGTGCTTTTGTGTGTGTGTGTGTGTGTGTGTGTGTGTGTGTGTGTGTGTGTGTGTGTGCCTGTGTTTAATTGTGTAATTTCCGTAACTGTGAGATATGTGCTGCTACCTATCTTGGCAGGTCTCCCTTGAAAAAGAGGTTTTTAATCTCAATGGGATCTTCCTGGTTAAATTAAAAATAGAGGAAGGGAAGAAGTTAAAAACTGGACATAGAGACATCTGAGTGTTTGTGTCTCTGTGTAATCTGTAAAGCTCTGAGCTTCTGTACTCATACATCAATAAAACAACCATAAAACCAACACAGTCGTACATGTCTGCACCACAACAGCTTGTCTTCCATTATTACCAACTTAGCCTGACTCGACTCTGTTACTGTTGTTTTTAATTACTACTAAATACCACCTCAATGTGTGTCGGACGTCATAGCAACGCAACTGCAAGTCCTGTGATGTCATTTGTATGTGACACAACCACAACAACAGAGGACGCTGCGGCAGTATAGCTGATGCCCACACACACAGACCACTACCTCCTCTTTGACTCCCACCACCGTCTGGAACACAAACTTGGACCCTACAACACTGGGCAGAAAACACGCCCAGGGCAGGAGGCAAAGAAATGGAACACACATGTAAACAAAGCTTTCAAAATATGTGGTTATCCCAGCTGGGCCTTCATCCAACCAGCACAGATGCAGAGTAAAGAAGGTCAGACACCAACGAGCCACACACTCATACACAAACTGGTTCATCCCAAACACAAGCTAAGCAACACAGTGTATGCTGTGGAGTGCAACTAGGAGAGCTCAGACCTCTGCAGTGAAGAAATTAAACAGCCACTGCATAAACGCATGGCACAGCATAGAAGCGCCACCTTGACAGGACAAGACTCGGCTGTACATCTGCATCTAAAGGTCAAAGGTCACTCTTTGAGGATGCCAATGTCCACATTTTGGACAGTGAAAACAGATGGTTTGAAAGAGGAGTGAAAGAAACCATCCTTGAACAGAGGGCGGGGCTTACGACACCAACTGTCTGCTACCTACATCCCAGTTTTGAGATCCCTTCCCAGGCACCTCAACCCCTACTCACATCTTGCGTCAGTTGATCTGAATAAGTCACATGATAGGGCGAGGCGAGGTCCCACAATGGCTTCACCCGAAGTCTCTGCCGATAGCGACCTACACCCTTTTTTGACACCTTGGCTCACATGATGAATATACATCACAGACACCTCACCCTTACTACTGGAACTTCAACATTATGCACTCCATACTGTACATTAATGCCACTTGTTTTGCACATGTTCAACTACCAACCTCTGTATAGTTTATACATTTTATTTATTGTTTACTCTATTTAATTTGTAAAATATGTGTACACACACACACACACGTAGAAAAACATATTTAGTATACACATCCAGTAATGCATATACTATTATATATTGTACATATATTTATTACTCTCAGATTTAGCCATTCTTATATTTTCCTTGTTTTATGTTATGGTATGTTTTGCACACCTCTGTTGCTTGTGAAGCTCACACACAAGAATTTCACTCGCATGTAATGGACCAGTGTACCTGCACATATGATGTGACAATAAAAGTGATTTGATTTGGATTTGATTTGAATAGTGGGTCAACGACCCTCTTAAGGGACACCTGGGACCTGAACAAACTGAGTACCGTGTACTGATTGCATGAATACAGTTGAAGTTTTAGAGCAGTCGTGTTAGAAATAAACACACTACTGCACTGGGAAAATATAACTGGGATAATACTGTGTTTCCTGCTCGCTGTGCTCGTTTCAGCTGCTCCTTGAATGTCTCCATTGTCCATGAGCTTTATAATTTCTCCAGATTTCTCAACGCAGCTAACACAAAGACAACTTGAAAGGACAGATGTAGTAGTATCCCACGGAGAGAATGGGGGTGGGGTTATATAAATCAGTATGTGGCCAAAAGCAGAGACACAAAGAGACACGCACTGCTAACAAAAGAAACGCGTTATGTGATCGATATCAAACTATAAAGTAACCTTCTTTGTGTTACACCCACGCCTGAAATGTGAATCAATTTCCTACGCCATCTGGAACCTGCAGTAAACCGTTTCAGGTATGCGCTCCTTCACAATAACCCGAGGGCATCAATTTATTTTCAGTGAAGTTTACAGCAGCATTTCCGTGACCTCGTTACATCTACCTGTCCGTTTCACCCCTTTAAATGCGTGCTACTGATCCACTAGTTCGCAGCTTTATCATGCAGCGGTGGTTTTGTTACGTACCTATTCTCTGTAACTTTATTTTGGGGAACTTAACGGTGATATCCCGGAGTATGCGCTGCCTGGCATCGGCCTCATTCTGGACGATCGTTTTTACAAAGGCTCCGAATATCTCTTCAGCAGCAGCCGTTAGTCGCTCATTAACAAAGTCTCTCAAATACTCGACTGAACACATCGTTACTTCAGCAGCTCAAATATTTATCTGCTATAAAGTACACAACCGTTTTCAGCTTCGACTACCGAGCAGAGCCAGAAACGTTCTACGCATGTGCAAAAAAACTTCTTCCTGTTCCTTCCTTTCACAATAAAACCCATCGACATTTTTAACAAGCTTTATTTAAAAATGACAACCTATGCACCACTGACTATAGAAAGGACTGTTATCCAGTGATGTTTATACAGCCAGTGGTGCATACAAAGAAACTTAATGCCATAACAGGAAATGAGTGTGTACAAAATAATAATACAAAATCACTAGTTTTAAACTCAGTGTTCGCAAATAATGTAAATTATTATTTGGGAGTAACAGGCAGAAGTTAGACAAAACATTCACAAAGAAGATGAAGATGAAGAGGCTTGGATGGAGCTCTGAGTAGCATGTGAGAGGCTGAGATGAGGAAGAGCCGGTCTGCATGAAAGACTGCGAGGGCCGGATAGAAAGATAATTGGACTAGACCAGTGATGTCAGCAGTGAGCTTGACAGGAAAGTGGAAGTGATGAAAAGGATAGATTGGCCAACAAACACAGACAGATCTGCGATACAGATTTTTCTTTATTGAACCATGTGTAAGCTTCATTTCAATAAGCAGAGATTTTTAGGATGAACGGAACATGATTTATTGATAAACAGAAAGCAATCAAACAATTCCACAATTTTATTGTAACAATAATTCTATTCTATTCTAAGCTTAGAAGTGGATTGTGGTAAATGAGACACAGAGCGGGCAGAGTTAAAGGGCCATCGGTGGCCAGAAGAGCGTTACGGAGCTGAGACAGAGCTCATGATCTGTGATAGAGATCAAGGCCAGTGAAGGCTAGGAGAGAAAGCAGAGAGCCTGCAAGAGGCTGAGCGCTAGCAAAGGACAGACGAAGGAGAGAGCCTGCATTAAGGCTCAATTCAATTCAGTTTTATTTATACATCGCCAAATCACATCGACAGTCACCTCAAAGCACTTTATACTGTAATGTAGACCCTACATTAATAGATACAGAGAAAAACCCAACAATCGTATGAGCCCCTATGAGCAAGCACTTTGGCAACAGTGGGAAGGGAAATCTCACTTTTAACAGGAAGAAACTTCCAGCAGAAACAGAGGGGCGGTTATCTACCGCAACCGGTTGGGCTGAGGCCAGGAAGACGGGACAAAAACATGCTGTGGAGGCCAAAATGGGCCAGTGAAGGAGATCGGAGCCTGCAATAAGCTGTAATATGCTATAATAATAGAACCTGCTAATTTTTGGTTGGAATGCTTTAGTGATAAACTATAGTGGTGAAAAGACAAATTGGAAAAGATAATGTCATATTTTGGATTGAATAGATTAGAAGAGGAAGTAAATTCACTGAACCTTAAAAACCCTTAAAAAGCTAAAACGAATATGAAATCCAAAAGACATTCAACATAGAACTAAACATGCCTTTGCAAAGACAAATTGGTATCTTATGAAGAATCGATAAAGTTATTGGTTCTGGACTCTTTCAGTCCAGAACTGAAAGAGTAACCTTTGCTATACCTTTATCCAGAAGTTAAATAGAAGATTTGAAAAAAAAACTTGGTAACCCTGGATCGTGACATCTAGCACTGAACTGTATTCCAGAAATTAAAATTTCAGTATAAGAAACTCCTCAGCCATATGCTGCCAATGTGCTGGAAAGGAGAGTTCATTTGTTAGTCCTTGGATACAGCAGGAACTATAAGGTTTTTGTCTCCAGAATGTGAACTGATGCGAATGAGAATTAGCACCTCAAAATCTGAGGCCATGGTCCTCAGCTGGAAAAGAGTGGAGTAGCTCACTCTAGGCCCCAAGTGAAGGAATGTAAGTATGGGGGTCTTGTGCATGAGTGAGGGGAGCAAGAGGTTGACAGATGGATTGGGGTGGCAGTGTTGCAGACACTGTTCCAGTCAGTCGTGGTGAAGAGAGAGCTAAACACAAAACAGGCCCCTCTTCTGTGGAACCAGCTTCCAGTTTGGATTCAGGAGACAGACACTATCTCTACTTTCAAGATTAGGCTTCAAACTTTCCTTTTTGCTAAAGCATATAGTTAGGGCTGGACCAGGTGACCCTGAATCCTCCCTTAGTTATGCTGCAATAGGTGTAGGCTGCCGGGGATTCCCATGATGCATTGAGTTTTTCCTTTCCAGTCACCTTTCTCACTCACTATGTGTTAACAGACCTCTCTGCATTGAATCATATCTGTTATTAACCTCTGTCTCTCTTCCACAGCATGTCTTTATCCTGTCTTCCTTCTCTCACCCCAACCAATCACAGCAGATGGCCCTGCCCCTCCCTGAGCCTGGTTCTGCAGGAGGTTTCTTCCTGTTAAAAGGGAGTTTTTCCTTCCCACTGTCGCCGAAGTGCTGTTCATAGGGGGGTCATATGATTGTTGGGTTTTTCTCTGAATCTATGAAGCGCCTTGAGGCGACTTTTGTTGTGATTTGGCGCTATATAAATAAAATTGAATTGAATTGAAATTGAAAAACCTAAGCTGGTCAGTGTACATGCCTTCCCTTACCTATGGTCATGAGCTCTTGGTAGGAAAGGGTTGTTTCTTGTGAAGCGTAGCAACGGAAAGAATTCAGTCAGAGGTGGACTCGCTGGTCTGTTGTGGATCGTTGTCCTGGTGCAGAACCCAAGTGCTACAGGCCAGAAACAGATGGCTGCACATTCTCCTTCAGGATGTTTTGGCAGACAGAGGAATTCACGCTTCTATTTACCACAGCTTTGTGCTAAATAAGTGTGTATGCAGCGCTATGACTAAGTGAGGCAGCAAAACAGACTGAGACCATCAGACTACCACCACCACGTTTGACTGTTGGTGTGATGTTCCTTTTCTGAAATGCTGTGTTACTTTTACACCACATGTAATGGGACAACTTCCAAAAATGTAACTTTTGTCTCGCCTTGGGTATCATCAAGATGTTTTTGGCAAAACCGAGATGAGCCTTTATGTTCCTTTTTGCTCTCACTATGGTTCCCCACAGCTTTAGAAATGGCATTATAACCTTATCCAGACTGAGAGATCTCAGTTACTGTGTTTCTCTAGGATCTTTAAGTCTACTCCACTTTGTCAGGCAGGTCCTATTTAAATGATGTCACATATGACAGCATTTGTAACAGGCCATATATAATTTATAGAAAAACTTTATATATATCTTTTTTCTTCTTCTTGAAGCTTAATAAGGAATAAGGAAGATATGTAATCACTCATCTGCCTGCTTTTCTGGGTGTTAGTTTGGTTTTCTGTTCTCTGCACCACTACCATTTCCCACTCTGTCAATCTTAATACTGCCATTGCTACTTTAGTTGTTGAAAAGCTGTTAATATAACAATATCCACTTCTTAAGTCTGAGGTCCGAACCAACGACTGTCCAAACTTTCAAACAGAAACTGTGTCATCACAGAGAATTAAAAATGGTCCAAATTCTTTCACGTTCAATAAAATGATCAGTGTGGCTCTTCTCCCAGATGTAAAGTTTAACATCCAGGCATCCATGAAAAAGAGGATAAACTACAAAGTCCTGTAGCTGAACGAATTGGCTTCATGTGTGACCATGACGAGCCACTGCCACTTGGTAAATATGCAGATAAAGTAAAACAAAGAAGCTTAGGCTATACAAATGTGGCACAATTTACATTCAGCTGTCCTGTGTATTACTACTGTACTGAGAAATGTCTCTTAAGTAAAAAGTGTAAAGGGCAGTGAAAAGTTACACATTTAAAATGCACCAGAATGTATCTGTAAATAAATGTCAGTATTTCTTTCTTCACTTGAAGAAACATACGGTCAAGGTTAGGTGACCTCCACCTACTCTGTGTCCAGCAATGCCTCTGATCGAACCAGGGTTTGGTTGACTAGGGTCTGCGTGCTGCCTGAGTCCACCAAAGCATATACCCCTGTGAATGATTCAAACACCACACGACGTTAATTGGCTGTTTTGCCACTTTTATTCAGGCACACACACACGATATGCTTCAGCACTGAAAAGGGAAGCTAGCTCATCAACCTAACTACCTCCACCTGCAGCTCAGCCTCCCCTTGAGCCCACTGCACCACCCCTCCACTGCAGCAGAGCCAAAGATCACACCCCTGCCACAACCCCCTTGGCACCTTATCAGAACGTTGTATGTCCCTCCTGGACCAGTGGTAGGTGTTGGGAGGCTGTGTCCCAAACGCCCACACCTCCAACACACCTGGGGTCCGTTCTTCGTACCTCGCTTACTACATCCAAGATCAAATCATCGCGCTAACTTTGAGCTCGCTATTCCGGTTCTCCGAACACACCTGTTGTTGACGATTAGTACAGCTGGATGAAGTAATGTGAGATCACTGGGTGGCTTAACAGGTATGGAACGCCAGGACTGCCATAATGAATTAATTAAATACACCATTAAATAATTAATTAAATGTGTCAATAATTAATTAAAATTGGAATTAATTAATTAAATAAATAGTTATGACACATGTAATTAATTAATTATTGACACATTTAATTAATTATTTATGTATTTCACATTTTAATTAATTATTTATGTATTTCACATTTTAATTAATTATTGACACATTTAATTAATTATTTATGTATTTCACATTTTAATTAATTATTGACACATTTAATTAATTATTTATGTATTTCACATTGTAATTAATTATTGACACATTTAATTAATTAATTATTGACACATTTAATTAATTAATTATTGACACATTTAATTAATTATTTATGTATTTCACATTTTAATTAATTATTGACACATTTAATTAATTAATTATTGACACATTTAATTAATTATTTATGTAGTTCACATTTTAATTAATTATTGACACATTTAATTAATTAATTAATTATTGACACATTTAATTAATTATTTAATGATATATTTATTTATTTCATTTTGGCAGTCCTGGCGCCTGGCTTTCATCATGAAATAATTTTATCTGTCAGCCTCACCCATCAAACTCAGGGGGCGGGGTTAACGCTGCCCATGCAGCTTCTCTAACATTTGATTGGTTGCCGTGCAAAGTAAGTCAAAACAGGTCGATCCTAGATAATCGATTGCTTGTGTAGACTTGGGGCAGCCAGGTATCCCAGAATGCAGATCAAATCACAAGCAGCAATGGTGGTGGTGTAGTTTTAAAATACCCCGTTTTTCTGTCACCAACTACACTTTTAACAGTGTTTTAGCCGCGAATGTCGCGCCGTATGTCTGGTCAGGTTGTCAACATAGAACATGTTTGCAAAAGTGCTCAGATGTTTTCAGAGATTTCACTAGCTCTGCTAACAGTTAGCATGCAGAGTGCACCGAGGGGGTACATTAACCGGTTTGTTTACATATTCCACTCTCCGTGTTCCACATGTTGCATTCGCAGATTCTCATTTTCACCGAACGATCGTCTCTTTCCGCCTGGTCTTGTGTCTCTGTGCTTCTGTAACATAAAGAACGAGCTGACATTTTTCTCACGAAACCAGCGATCAGCTCAACAGACCCTCAGTTTACCTGCATGCATCCTCCTCCTCATCTGTCAGCTGTTTAACACCTGCTGCTAATTCAAGAAACACGCCTACGTTACCTGGTGATAGTCACAGTTTAACTGGGCAGCCGGTGCTCGATATAAAGCAATGTCAGCGCATTTTTCTGCACAAGATAAGTAAATATAGTGTTTTCCCCGAGCGCAGAGCTGCTGGAGCTCGTTTCCTTACAGAGCACTTTATAGGCGAGCCAGCTTTATCAGCGGCTGATGTCCAATCACCAGCACACAGCTTTCAAACCTCAGCTGAGTTTTAGCTCTCAGTGGTTAAACGCTGGACTTCATTCACTCAGGTTCTGTCTGTCGGGTCACGTTTACTTCGCTGTTTTATTTACAACTGAGCAAATCGGTTTGGCTGAGGTTAAAGTTACGTTTCATAACTGCATAGTTTCACAGACGTTTAATGGTTCACTGGCACATGTGTTAGACTGAACTATCATCTAAATATCATCTGTTTTTTAATAGTTATTCAACTGTATTCTAAGCACCAGCTGTCTGTTAGAATGTGATTTTTTTCTCTCTCTGTTGGCAGAGGTATAAAAATGCGCAGGAAAATCTGACGTGCATGGCGAACTTCACCGACGATATTTAGGGAGGAATAAACACACATCAAACATACATGAACCATTTGCCTGTCTCCATAATTGAGAGAATTTTCTCTTCTTATCTCAACACTCTCTCTCTCTCTTTTTTTTTTTGCTTTTTCGGTCATGTTATGTTTACCTGTCAAAGGCTTGTTACAAACTATGAAACACATCGTGCAGACTTCTGGATGTTAGAAGAAAACGAATACTGCTCATGAATGAGACTAAAGGCAGGAAGGTGTCCTTTAAAACTAAACATGTTAATAGGACCTCCCTGTTTATATCATAGTTTATGATATAGCATGTGTATTTCAGTAATAGCCTGCTGAGGCCACTATACGTGCTGGCCTCATATCAAATGTGAAGGCAGACTGAGTCTATGTTTGACGTTTTTTATATCTAATCTTCCTTTTCAAACATTTAAACAGCAGCGAGTCTGCAGCTGAGGGAATACAAATTCAAATTGTCGGAACAGGTTTGCTCGTTTCTTGGATTCATTTGGTGATTTATTAAATGTATAACTGTTATTCTAATCTGCTGCTGAGTCTCTTACACTTTTCTTTATGCTGTATATTTTCACGTCTCTGGAATAGTTGGCAGTTAGATAGTCAGCTGGGAAACTTTGTGTTAACTCATGGAGCTGAGGATATCGTGGATATGCTGACCTCGCTGCGTGGTGTACAGAGCGAGGTCAGCATGATTAATATTCACAATAAAAATATTAGCCGAACATCATGAAGTCTGTATGTGTTTCATAGTGTCGAACAACCTTTGTACAGTTAAAGCCAGCAGTTACTACATGACGGAAACACCAACGTTATCTCTTTTATGTGTTTATACACAGGTCACGCTGATTACTGAACAAAAACCCAAAGATCAGATGTTAAACAGATTTATTTGCTCTCTCTCCTCCTTAAACATGTTTTTAATGTTAGTTATAATTCAGAATTGGCGACTGAAACACGTAGGACACATAAGAACATCAGGAAATAAAACACCGATAAATATAACCTCAGTAAAAGAAGTCAGCGGGGGTTACTACAGCTGTGTACCGGGGCCTGCGCTTTGTCGGTGGGATTGCTTGCGAGGAGAGCGGGTCTATCCCACGCTTTGCCGTGAGACTGGGCAGACATCTCCGAAATCATCGAAGCACTTTTGCAAAGAGGCTGTATCTTGACAAACCGACCAGACACATGAAGATTAAACCACTACATTCTCGGCTAAAAAATATTAAAACGGTATTTGGTGACACACACACAGGGTTTTTCAAAGCTCAGTTCTGTTAGCTTCCACATGCCGGTTCTTGTGTGCTAGAAACAATGGCCACCAGGCCAAAGCAATGGTTTTGACTCGATCAGCGTTAACCCCGCCCCCTGAGTTTGATGGGTGAGGCTGACAGATAAAATTATTTCATGATGAGAGCCAGGCGCCGGGACTGCCAAAATGAAATAAATAAATATATCATTAAATAATTAATTACATGTGTCAATAATTAATTAATTACATGTGTCATAACTATTTCTTTAATTAATTAATTCCAATTTTAATTAATTATTGACACATTTAATTAACTATTTAATGGTGTATTTAATTAATTCATTATGGCAGTCCTGGCGTTCCATAAACAGGGGCTACGCATCGATAGTAGAAACATTGATCGGCAACCCTTTGATTGGTCGGCAAAAATGTCGAAGGAGCGCGCTCAGTATTTTTCGGCAGCAGAGCAAGAACTCTTGATTGAGGGATTTCAGGAGTTTCAGAGTTTAATTAAAACGCAAGGGAACACTGCAAAGGCAAGGAGAGAGGGCTGGCAGAAAGTTGCTGACAAATTAAACTCGTAAGTAATTTCATCCATCCATCCGCTTCCGCTTATCCTTTTCAGGGTCGCGGGGGGCACTGGAGCCTATCCCAGCTGTCATAGGGCGAAAGGCGGGGTACACCCTGGACAGGTCGCCAGTCTGTCGCAGGGCCAACACACAGGGACAGACAACCATTCACACTCACATTCACTCGCACATTCACACCTAGTGGCAATTTGTATTATCCAATTAACCTATCCCCACTAACTGCATGTTTTTGGACGGTGGGAGGAAGCCGGAGTACCCGGAGAGAACCCACGCAAACACGGGGAGAACATGCAAACTCCACACAGAAAGACCCCGGCCTGATGTTGGAATTGAACTCAGGACCTTCTTGCTGTGCGGCAACAGTGCTAACCACCGTGCCACCGTGCTGCCTCAAGTAATTTAATAATAATAATAATAATGGAGTGGATTGATATAGTGCTTTTCAAGGCACCCAAAGCGCTTTGCAATGCCACTATTCATTCACTCTCACATTCACACACTGGTGGAGGCAGCTACAGGTGTAGCCACAGCTGCCCTGGGGCAGACTGACAGAAGCGAGGCTGCCATATCGCGCCATCGGCCCCTCTGGCCAACACCAGTAGGCGGTAGGGTAAATTTATTATATTATATTACATTATATCCTCTTTCACATTAGAGCCACAACAGGACCCACTAGAACATGGGAACAGGTAAAAGTGAAATATAAGAATATTCTACAGAATGGTAATATTTATCACTTATATTGCTTTTCGTCTCTTGGAAAGAGACCCTGAAATAATCTGTTTGTTTGTTTATAACAGCAACCAAAAAAAGGGCAGAGCAGAAGAAGACAGGTGGTGGTCCTGCACCCCCTCGTCAACAAGTTGGTTAAGTGAATAATACCCTCACGGGAAAATCGATATCTCTCTATGAGCACACTGTCGCGCTGAGCTAAAGGATCCTGTCTGTCCCGCAATATACGCTGGATTCTGAGGACTCTCCTTATCAATCTTGCACCTTCCGCAATGGGTGGCTCGCGTATACGGACAGGACATGGCTGCGACAGGCTTCCCAAATCCACCTTCGCTTTTATAGCCGTGGTCTCTCATCTTGATTACACGAAGTAATTTACAATTACTACTCTGAAATATGAATTACATCTGAAATAATCACATACATGTAATAGAATGTTAATAGTACATTTCCCTTTTTTAGGAAATGACCTGTATGTATCTGTGTGACATCAATAAAAGGATCAAGTGCTGCATTATCTTTAGTTACATTGATGTTATTTATTTATGGTGAAACAGTGGTGGAATATCGCTGTTGCTTTCGTATAAATGAAGCGGACATACCTGCGTGGCCGCGATCTAATCCTGTTTACATAAAGTAAACCTGCTCCCGAGCAGGTTTACGCTTACGGCTCTGTTGCTATGACAGCAAGTCCCGGATGAGCTTCGGGGAACCGAACGATCCAAGATCACGCGAAATCGTCAACAATCAAATCCAGCTAACTTACTTAGTGAGGTACGAAGAACGGGCCCCTGGAGTCTGTGTGAGCCAGGTCATGGGGAGAGGAAACAGGAAGGAAAGGGTCATTACTTGTTAGTAAATTAACCCATGATGTTGCCTGACTCTCAGTACACAAGCATCATGTCCATATGCCCCATATGGGCGATCGTGGCTCAAGAGTTGGGAGTTCGCCTTGTAATCGGAAGGTTGCCAGTTCGAGCCCCGGCTCGGACAGTCTCGCTGTCGGCAAGACACTTCACCCATTGCATACTAGTGGTGGTCAGAGGGCCCGGTAGTCCGGCAGCCTCACCTCTGTCAGTGCGCCCCAGGGTGGCTGTGGCTACAATGTAGCTGCCATCACCAGTGTGTGAATGGGTGGATGACTGGATATGTAAAGCGCTTTGGGGTCCTTAGGGACTAGTAAAGCGCTATACAAATACAGGCCATAATTAACATAACATTAACTTTTCCAAAAAATAAAGATATCATTATCTGGATCAAATATATAAATACAAATAAACTAACATTTTGGATTGAAATAAATTTAAATTCTCAACAATAAAATGATGTACATTTTTTTTACAGCTTAAACATTTTTACTTTTAAAATTAAGTTTAGGAAAAATTTAACTTTGGACATCAATTTTTAAAGTAGAGCCAGGAGAAATGTGTCTGTCTTCTGAGACAGAGTGGACCTCAAACAGTTGTGGCTGTTTTAGCCCACTGAAGGCTCTCTCATCACATGCAAGTCATGGGCAGAGTGCAACATATACAGAGAGCAATGCACACTTCTCCAGAAATGCTTTGTTGATGCGGGATGCAGTGATAAGGTATTATTTACAAATAAACAATATCTAGAATCAAAACAACTTTCCCACTCACCTACTTCTCCAGATATCAGTGGGGCTGGTTCAGTGTCAGGAATGTGGGTGTGGGGAGATGGGAGTGGGACAGCTAAGCTGACCCAGAAGCTTGATCTTTTTTTGCCTGGCACCAAGTCGGCAGATGCAGGGAAAGGTGATATACGCATGCACACAGTGTTTGCCTGCATTGATTAGATGTTCAGCGAAATAACAAAGATAAGATAAGATAAGATAAGATAGAACTTTATTAATCCCTCGGGTGGGTTCCTCTGGGAAATTCGACTTCCAAAAAAAGCACAGCAACGACCGAAGTTACAGTTACAGAATTGTTATATATATATATATATATATATATATATATATATATATATATATAAAAAAAAACACCCAGCGCGCCCCTGCGGGCGGTTTATCCTTCAAGCTCGGGTCCTCTACCAGAGGCCTGGGAGCTTGAGGGTCCTGCGCAGTATCTTAGCTGTTCCCAGGACTGCGCTCTTCTGGACAGAGATCTCCGATGTTATTCCCGGGATCTGCTGGAGCCACTCGCCTAGCTTGGGAGTCACCGCACCTAGTGCTCCGATTACCACGGGGACCACCGTTACCTTCACCCTCCACATCCTCTCGAGCTCTTCTCTGAGCCCTTGGTATTTCTCCAGCTTCTCGTGTTCCTTCTTCCTGATATTGCTGTCATTCGGAACCGCTACATCGATCACTACGGCCGTCTTCTTCTGTTTGTCTACCACCACTATGTCCGGTTGGTTAGCCACCACCATTTTGTCCGTCTGTATCTGGAAGTCCCACAGGATCTTAGCTCATGCCCGTAGTGCTGCATTAACATCATCTAGCAGACCTTCTGAGGGTACTTCACGTAATCTTGGTAACCGGCTACGGGGTATCCAGGTTTCAAGCTTGGCCATGTACCTCGTCAATCTCTAGCTGTGAGAGCAGTCCCTTCTTTCGAATGTTGGAACACTGAGCTACTAGTTGTTTCGCCGTCATTGTGGATGTTGGGTATCGAAGAATCCATAGGTCCGTCATCCTATTCATGTAGCCCCTTCCGCCAGGGTTACTTGCGTAGTAGCATTCCAACAACGCCCTATATATATATATATATATATATATATATATATATATATATATATATATATATATATATATATATATATATATATATATATATATATACACACACACACACACACACACACACATATATATATATATAAATACAGAGACAAATATAAATAGAATATACAAAGGGGATAAATAGAATAAATAGGAATAAAAAATAAAAATACAAGTGAATTGCACATTTCAAGTATTGAGTCTATTGCACTGTTGACTATTTACAAAAGTATTGCACAAGGTATTGCACAGTGAGGTGAAGAGGCACTACAGCTTAGTTGTTCCCCCCTCCTTTGTCCCCCTGTTTCCCCTCCCTCTCCCCTCCAGAGAGGAGTTAAACAGTCTGATGGCGTGTGGGACAAAGGAGTTTTTAAGTCTGTTAGTTCTTGTCTTGGGGAGAAGCAACCTGTCACTGAACAGACTCTTCTGGTTGTTAATGGCCGTGTGCAGAGGATGCCTGGCATTGTCCATAATGTCCATCAGTTTCTTTAATGTCCTTTTCTCTGCCACTGTCACCAGAGTGTCCAGCTTCATGCCGACCACAGAGCTAGCCCTCCTGATCAGTTTCTCCAGCCTGGATGAGTCCTTCTTTGCTGTGCTGCTCCCCCAGCACACCACAGCATAGAAAAGTACTCCAGCAACCACCGACTGGTAAAACATCCTCAGGAGCTTCCTGCAGATGTTAAAAGACCTCAGCCTCCTGAGGAAGTACAGTCGGCTTTGGGCTTTTTTATACAGGTGCTCTGTGTTGCATGACCAGTCCAGTTTATTGTCCACCCACAGCCCGAGGTACTTGTACTTGTTGACCACCTCCACCTCCTCCCCCTCTATCTGAACCGGCAGTGGACCTTCTCTGGACCTCCCGAAGTCCACAACCAGTTCCTTAGTCTTTGAGGTGTTGAGTTGCAGGTGGTTTGTGTGACTCCATGCGACAAAGTTCCTCACCAGACTTCTGTACTCCTCTTCCTGATCATCCCAGATACACCCCATGATGGCTGTGTCGTCTGCAAACTTCTGAATGTGGCATAATTCAGAGTTGTAGCAGAAGTCAGAGGTGTACAGGGTGAAGAGAAGAGGGGACAGCACAGTTCCCTGTGGTGCTCCTGTGCTGCTGACCACAGTGTAAGACGTGATGTCCTTCAGCCTGACGTACTGTGGTCTGTCGGTGAGGTAGTCGGAGATCCAAGCCACCAGGCAGGGGTCCACCTCCATCCTGTTCAGTTTTTCTTGAAGCATACAGGGCCGGATGGTATTAAAGGCACTGGAAAAGTCAAGAAACAGGATCCTGACCGTGCCTTTTCCCCCATCCAGGTGTGAGTGGGCTCTGTGTAGGAGGTACAGGATGGCATCCTCCACTCCGACACCCGCCTTGTATGCAAACTGTAGTGGGTCCTGGGCATGTTGTACCTGTGGTCGGAGGAGGTTGAGGAAGAGCCGCTCTAGAGTCTTCATAAGATGTGACGTCAGTGCCACCGGTCGGAAGTCATTCAGCTCATTGGGCCGGTTCTTTTTAGGGACCGGGACGATGCAGGATGTCTTCCATAGGGCGGGCACTCTCCCCAGTCGCAGACTGAGGTTGAAGACTCGTTGTAGCGGCTCCCCAAGTTCAGCAGCACATGCCTTAAGCATCCTAGGACACACCTTGTCTGGGCCTGCTGCCTTTCTGGGGCGAAGCTTCCTCAGTTGCCTCCTGACCTGATCCACTGTGACACTGGGAGATGTTTGGGAGGAGGGGAGGGGGGGGAGATGTCTTGCTGCTGAGAGAGGGATTGGAGGAGGGGGGTGTCATGGTGTCAGGAAGGGGGGCAAGCGAGGGAGGCAGGAGAGTGGGGAGAGGACTCTGTAGTGAAGGTGAGGGTGGGGGGGTTGTGGGCTGGTCAAACCTGTTGAAGAAGTTGTTGAGTTCGTTTGCCTTCTCCACAGTCCCCCCCACTGTGCTTTTCTTGGTGTTGTGGCCTGTGATGGTTTTCACACCATTCCAGACCTCCCTCATATTGTTCCTCTCCAACTTCTGCTCCACCTTCCTCCTGTAGGTGTCCTTTGCTTCCCTCAGGCAGCGTTTCACCTCCCGCTGTGCTGCCTTCATCTCCTCCTTCACTTTGCTCCTGAAAGCCTTCTTCTTCATGTTGAGGACAGCTTTGACTTCCTGTGTTAGAGAGACACATTAAGTAATCTAACTATTATTAAATTAAAATATTAAATATAAAAGTCACAGATTTTCTTTCATGTGGACGTGGCTATGAGTTTCACTTCTATCACCCACAGACAAGGCCAACCTTTTTTGGTAAAAAAAATAAAAATAAAATTGTGTCATCCTCTCTTTTGTCTTTTCTTTGGAACCCCAACTTTACTTTTCATGGTCCCATCCTACAGTGTCGTTCTGGATAAGTGGTAGAAGCTGACTGGATTTTATTCTTTTTTGCCAAAAAGAAAAACAAATTAATGCTAAGAAAAAAAATTATAAGTAATAAGAGTATAACACTCTTTTATGGCAGTAGGTTTGCACCTTTTGTACAAAAACGGACTGATTGACTGTTCTCCTATTTTGTCAGTCATTGACCATTAGAGTCATCATCACTTTACTCATCACTTAAGAGTCATCCTAGTTAGTTCAGGGTGAAAGTGATCGACCGCAGGGGCTCATCCACCAAAGAGTTAACCACAACAACCCAAGAGTTGTTTTCACCTCAGTGAAACCTCGTACCCTCTACAGACGATGTGTCAGTTCGGTTAAGGAGGTTTTAAAGGATTCCTTCCACTGCCCTCAGTTCAATTCAGCAGCACCTGGACTATATACCATGTGGGGGGAGAGCACAGCTTTACCCTCCTGAATTGCCTGAAGTTTTGTTCAAAATGCTTCAAGGCAGACCAAAAGTCTTTGTCCATGGCCTCACTGAACTCCTCCCAAACCCAAGTTTTAACCATTTAGCCATTGCCCGAGCTGCGGTTCGCTTGGCCTGCTGGTGCCCATGAGCTGTCTCCGAAGTCCTTTCACTTCACACTTGATGGCTCCTTTCACTTGCGGTCTCCACCATCAAACCCAATATTAACAAAACTAAAAAGGGCCAAGTTATAAAAATAAAGTCAATTCACCAAGTCTTGAAAAATAAAACAGAAAAATAAAATAAAACTATCATCCAGACCTTTACAACCAACAATATAAAATTTATCTTGGGTGGCCTAATTCTCAAATAAATGTGCAAAATAAAGTAAGAATAAAATAGGACTAAATAAAATTTCGAATCACCATGTCTCTTCCATATCCAAGTTATATGTTATGGACTTGTCATGGGTCAAGATCACCCAATTCCTCTTCCTTGTATGTAACATGGTGTGACGACAGGGGTTTAGGACCTTAACTTCCCTTTGTGAGCTGCTGGAAGTGTGTGTGTGATTACTGTGATTACTTTAGTATATGAAATGAGGGAACTGTTGATTGCAGAGCTGAAAGCTGGGCGGCTTTGTGTCGGGTCTGTGCAGCAGACAGGCTCACAGAGATAAACACGTCTGTACTGAAACAATAGTCACACACTGTACAAACATAGATGTATTTTTTAGTTAATTATCTCACGAGACGACAGAGATTTGCTGCTTCATTTTGCTCTACCCTGCCTACTGAGAAACCTGACACAGGCTCATTTGCATACTGACAGTGATTGGATGCTTAGCTGGGGGGGAGGGATCTCTGGTGAGTGCTGTGTGAGCCTGCACACAGAGTACGGAGGAAAAGAGCGAATGAGAGCTACTGTAGTAAATGTACTAAATCTTGTCCATATTCAGTTTGTGGGAAATCTATTATTGTCCTTCAACGTCTAAAAGTTTGACTTAACGGGGCAGGATGTTTGTTTAAGGGGCCGCTGCCCCCTCTTGCCCCAGCGTAGAGCCGGCCCTAATCACAAAGTATGCACGTACACATCTGTACGTACCCCACCTCCTCCTTAACGGCTGGGCCAATCTGAACGAAGATTTGCACAAACATCATCACACATATGGGGTATATTTCAGGATGATTTATTATAAATCCCAGTTTGCTTGATTTTCCTACATAGTGTTTATTTTTGTTGGACCACCGTGAACGTTACGTTTTCCGTTTGCATTAGTATCAGTGTACGTTTACCGTACAGAACCTAATGGTCACATGAATTTGTATCCAGTGTTGTTTTGAAACACAGAAAGAAAGATTTAAAGTCAGTCCATCAGAAAAGGAAGTAAATATTGAAACCTCGTTGACAAAAGGAAGTTAGTTTAAAAGGCAGTTTTGACACAAATCAAGTTTTAATGTTATACTCGAAGTCTGGAACAAAGTGGGACAAAAAGGTTCAGAACTCACCAAAAAACAGAAACAAAAGGTTTTCAACAGATAAATGTTTCCAAGACTCACACACTTTTCAGTTAGTGTTTGAATACAAATTTAGCACACAGTGACAACTCACACTATGACCTACACTGGGACCAATACAGTACATGTACCATACTGGTATATACATATGTATATACAGATGTATATACATATTTACATGTACGCTGAAGCCATGTTTTAAAAGGTTTATAAGATGATCCCACACAAGATCCCTTACACCACTGGCTGAAATGCAGCTCCAAATCACCACAGAGCCTCCACCATGTTTTACATACGGCTTTTGTTACCCTCTCCTGTATGCATGTATGACTTTTGACCCAAGGTTTGGAGTCTCACCCCAAATGCCCTGCTGCTGCTCATTTTCAGTCTAGTTCTTGTGTAATTTAGCATCCTTGAAGTGTTCCTTTCTAAGAATGGCTGCTTGACAGTCACCCTATTACTGCCACACTTTCTTGTGTAGTTTCAGGTTATTTAAGGACACACTGCACACTATGCTACTTTTTTAGCTAATAGCTCCTTGTTGGTGCAAAATACTCTTTTATGCCTGTCAAACTCTGCTGTCATTGGCATGTTCCACAGATTCAAGTAAAGAAGCTAACGGTGTAGAGATCCAGTTTAATGTGATTCTTTGCCAACTGCTGACATGAAACTGAAACCTTTGCTAGATTTGCAAAGGCGCTGCCTCTCAGCTGTGTGAGTTCTCATTTTGACTAAAAGTTTTTGCAAATGTTTTGCAAGAACTCTCACTTGTGTGAGACCCCATGTGGACAGTCAAATGACTATTTTGACTGAAAGTTTTACCACAAGTTTTGCAAGAATATGGCCTCTCACCTGTGTGAGTTCTCATGTGGACATTCAAATGACTGTTCTGACTGAAGCTCTTACCACAGGTTACACAGGAATAGGGCTTCTCACCCGTGTGAGTCCTTATGTGCACGGTCAAATCCCTCATTTGAATGAAACTTTTCCCACATGTTTTACAGGAATACGGCTTCTCGCCTGTGTGGATTCTTGTGTGGAATTTCAGATTTGTCCTCTGACTAAAAGTTTTGCCACATGTCGCACAAGAATATGGCTTCTCACCCGTATGAGTCCTTGCATGAATTTTCAAGTTTGCTAAGCAAGCAAATCTTTTTCCACAAATCTTGCAGTGGTAAGGTTTTATACCTGTGTGCGTCACCATGTGCACTGTTAAATTGCCTTTATGATAAAATCTTTTCCCACATGTTTCACACGAGTATCGCTTCTCACCTGTGTGAAATCTAATGTGATATATCAGATTTGAGCTGTCTCTAAATGCTTTCCCACAAATGCTGCAGGAATATGGCTTCTCACCGGTGTGAGTTCTTATATGGACCAACAAGTTATCCTTTCTCCTGAATGTTTTCCCACATGCGTCACACGAGAATGGCCTCTCACCTGTGTGAATGCTCGTGTGTATTTTTAGCTTTGATGCATATTTAAATCTTTTCCCACAAGTGTTGCAAGAATATGGTTTGTCATCTGTGGATGTTCTTTTTTGATGTAGAGAGTTGTGAGAGAGGAGCAGGTGACTGCTTGGTTTCGGCTGGCAGTAGTTTTTTTCCTCATAAATTACTGTTAATGGACTGGTTTCCTGGTCAATTACAAGCTCCTGTCTCTCCTGACTTGTGCAAAGTTCCGTCCATTCTTCCTTAATCTTAGCCGATCCAACGTCCTGTTGATCCAGACCAGAGTTCTCCAGGTTAAAGAGGTACAAGTCCTCGAGAACCTCCTCCTTGCAGACATATTGCTGGAGCTGGTCTGGAGAGATAAAGTGGCACATAAAACAGTCAGTGCTGTATTCATATACAAATGAAGATCTAAGCAAATTTTGTGACGGCCAACGGATTGTTAACACCAGTGGGTTCAGGTTTCACTTCAGCTGAAGCTGTTTGGTGTGCAGCATGTTGTAGGTCCAGGTTAGGGTAGATGTTTTAGTTCGAACTTCAGCGCTCTAATGTGCAGCTGTCATTTTAAAAATAAACAGCAGGATTAACACAATCAACTTGAGTTGAAATATTTATTTTACTGCTTCACGCTCAAAATCCCAAGATGAAAGAGTCCCTGCAGAATGAATTTTCTCTTATTTGCAACACATTTTTTATATTCTGTACAGATCTTTAATCAACATTTTATTATTTTCATCTGATAAAGTTTCTGATTGGAGTAATCTGTGTATGAAACACCTCATTTTATGTGAGCGCACACGAAGCCTGAAGCAGAAAGCCAGGCCGGACAAAGAAAGTTTAACTATTATCAGCTGCTCACATGTAAACAAATGAATTCTGGCTAACGGTAGTCCATTTTATATTCTTCACACTGGCTCCCAATAGATGATGAAATTCTTGTTTTAACATACAGAGCACTAAATGGCCCCAGCTTCTTATAAAATACTCTGCTGCTCGTTGTCTTCGCTCACAGGCTCAGAGTTTGTTGGTTTCTCCCCGAACACGACTGAAGGCGAAAGGGGGCGGAGCCTTTCAGTCGTACCACCACAGTTACGTTTGGTTGACTCTGTGGAATCCTTTAAAAAGCAGTTAAAACTTTATTATTTAAACAGGCCTTCTGTTAATCAACACTTCTGAATTGTTTTGAATTTGCATTGTTTATATTGTCTATTTTGTTACTTAATGTTTTCTTTATTGTAACCTTTGTGTACAGCGCTTTGTGACTGCCTGTCTATGAAAAGCGCTTAATAAATAAACCTCACTTACAAAGAGACACAAAGAGTGAACAGTGGACAGAAATTTGAACATGAACCTACAACAAACCACAAGATGGGTTTTCAAGATGGCTGCCAGTGTTTTCCAACTAGCTTTTCTCTGCGTGTGAAGGGGCTCAAATGTCCTTCCTGAATCAACACATTTTTGTTGAACCATCCACTTAAAATTTGAATATTGCTGAGAGTACGGTGATGTTATAATTCTACTTTTGACCATTTGGGGTTTCTGGGAAGCGTATGGTGACGTGGTGGCTACAGAGAAATGTTCCTCTAACCCCGACTTAATATTGTAGATATTTTGTTTTCTCTGACTGAAAAACAAAACGAAACATGTCTAAGAAACCAAGACGTGAGCTTCTTAGTTGTGGTCAGCACAGTGTAAACCAGCAGGTTAACCTCGTGAGCCTAACGGAGGAGGCCACAGTCAAAGGGATCAGTAGACTGAACTGAACAAAGGATTGATGAACAATATTCCCGTTCAATAATCCTGATGATCTTATTCTCACTGGGTTGGACACACTGCAGCTATGCCAGGGCTACAGCTGGTGATGAGGACGCAGCATTTAGAGAGAAACACGACAGGAACAAGTCGTCCAATTCTTGAACAGCAAGAACATTTGTTTAGAAAAGCACCAGATGTCTAACTGCTACACTCTGACTGATTTTCATCTAGGCACCAAAGACACTTAATACTTGATATTTTAAAAGTTGAGCTTAAACATGGTTATAATCCTGCTGCTGCTTGTCCGGGCCGGGCCTTGGGAGCGATCGTTATATGTACAGATTTCTTACCTGTGTCCATGTTACAGTGACTCCCTGACATGGGAGAGATGTCCACATTGTAATTTTTGGTTCTGTGACATTTCTTCTTTGGCTTCAGCTCCTCATTGGTGGTTGATCCCATTTCTACATGTTTAGTTCCTTGCTGGTCTCTGGTGTCCACTACAGGAGAAGTTTGAGAGAGGAACTGGTTAACGTTTGGGTCGGGTTCATCAACCACTCCTAATTAGTTAAAGTCACCATAAAGGTGCTGGTCTCTGTTAATACAAGCAGCTTACTGGAACAGTCTTCCTCTTGCTCCTCTTTTATCAGGAGAGGCTCTGCTTCCTCCTGGACCAATCTGGAGTTCGTTTCCTGGTTACAGTGCTGCTGCTGCTCTATAAGAGCCTCATCTTTATTATTAATGACAAGTTGTTGTGGGAGGTCTATCGAGACAAAGGGACAAAACAAGGTTACATGTGTGATGACAGAAAAACACTCATACTTAGTACTGAAACACTGATCTATACTGATAAGGAGTATAGAGTGTTAGGACCAAGAGGATCCACATCGTGTGATAGAAATGAAAATGATCAGCCTAGGGTTGGGCAATTGGACAATATATTGACGATTGACGATAGTGTTTACAAGGGCGATTTATTTATTTATTTTCCCATGACTAGGTTTGCTAATCATGATGGAGCTCATAGAAGTCAACAGAAAAAAAAATAATAGCGCTGTTTTAACAGCACCCTCTTTGATCTGCGAGCAAATGCCCCTCCTCAGAGAGCTGCAGAAGCTGGTGATAGCCTAGCATACTCAGCCGGATGGTGGACATGTACATGCTCATGTCAGTTAGTCGTGTTTGAGAGCTTTGCTCGCACTATACGTCTGCACAAGCGGCACACCACTTTGGTTACATCCTTAGGTTTACCTCTTTTATTTGGTTTAAAGCCAAAGAAATCCCAAATTGGGGACTTTATATTTTTTTAGTGCTGTCAGCGTTAATGTGCCGTCATCACAACTAACGCATTTAACAATTAACCCATATGGAGCGCAGACTGAGTCTATATCCCTGAAATATCTCTGTCAATGCATTTCGGGCAGTTTGTCCAAATTCTGTTAATTCTGGGGGTTGAGAGCGTTACAAATTTAAATCGTGAGGATGATTGATGATTAAGAAATCTTGTTCTTAGAGTAATGTCAAAAAGATAGAAACCACTGCATGGTAGTGTTAGTGGTCAGTGACAGTGATGGGATGAATCTGAGTGTCTGTGATACTCATCATATTAGCGATCCTAACTAAAAACTGGTGTGTAATGTGTGGCCCTTTAAAGAGCCCCACCTTATCCCAAGATAAAACAAAGGACTAACTTAACCATGCTGTGTTTTAGTTGAATGTGTTCTCATCCTGTATAGAGCAACAAATAACAAGACTGACAGTGAATGGAGAAACACTCACCCAGTTTCTGTTCTGTTTTTGTCATGCTTATATCATACAACCTGAACATATCAGCAGGATGTCCCGTTTCCCCTTTCTCTTTGTTTAAAACATATAAAACAAGTCCATGCAATTTGAACTCAAAATTGTGTTTTCACCTCGCAAGTTAACTGATACTTGATAAATGTTTGCTGCTATTTTTGGTCAACTGCCATTTTTGACTTCCCTCTGCAAGCGTCCAGCTGCAAGGGGAGAGATGAAGGACTACGATTCATCAAGCAATGTGATCATAAATAATCCTCGACACTAATTTTTTTATGCCTGTGTTTAGATTGCATATAGATTTTGACCATACTTGAGATTATTTGTATTTTTTTGCATTCAAGAAAATTATGCTAATGACATTCAGTTGTACGTTTCTTTTATGTCCGAGGATTTATCTAAGCTTCAGCGTCTGAATGATTGCTTAGATTTGATCAAACGTTGGATGGCTGCAAATTTCCTCCAACTCAACGAGGGGAAAACCGAAGTCCTCGTATGCGCCCCTGATAGGTTTCTATCGCAGATAGTGAAAGCCCTCGGTCCTCTCTCACTTTATGTTAAATCCTCTATCAGGAATTAAGGTGTCACCTTTGACACCTTGGCATGTGAAATCTCTGGCTCGGTCTTGTTTTTATCATTTAAGAAATGTGGCTAAGCTGAGCCCGGTTTTATCTCGCTCTGAACTCGAGATTGCTATAGATGCATTTATTTCGTCACGCTTGGATTATTGTAATTCGCTGTTTATGTGTCTAAGCAAAGGTTCACTGGATCGGCTGCAGGTTGTGCAAAACGCTGCAGCGAGGCTTTTGACAAAATCCTGCAAGTACTCACATGTGACACCATTATTATCTCAGTTACACTGGCTTCCTGTTAAATTTAGAGTCGATTTTAAGATCGTGGTCTTGACCTACAGAGCTGTGCACGGACTGGCACCAGCCTACATCTTTGATCTGCTACAGCCCGATGTCCCTAGCAGGTCTTTGAGGTCATCTGATCAGGGCTTACTTGCTATAAAAAAATACTAAGAGGAGGACTCAGGGTGACAGAGCTTTTGCCACTGTGGCCCCGAGACTGTGGAACTCTCCCCCCTAACATTAAGAACTGTGGACTCAGTAGCAAGACTTGCAATCTTATGTGCAGCACTTTGTGATTCTGTCTTGAAAGGTGCTATATAAATAAAAATTTATTTATTTAAAATGTTTTCTTTCAAGAATTGTTTTTATTAAATATGGCACGTACAAATAGATGTTGTATGTAGTTTAAAACATTGCAATTTCTAAAATGGAACCAATGAGGAGTTTATTCTATTCATTTTGGTTTCTCTTTTGAATATTTATAACTGCTCATTAATAAGACAAAAGTATTTCTTATCAGATTACTCAATTAATTGATGGTATAATCATTAGAAAATAATCAATAGCTGCAGGCTTAATAATGTAGGAAGTTAACATTACCGTTGTGACTCAGCCCATGGCTGTGGTGAATCATCACAGGACACTGAAACATCTCAATTTCTCCAATAAAAGTCACAAAATAAAGATTTTCTCTATTTCTGTCGAGCATGCTGGTCACCAAGGGTGTAACAGGTACTGTCACGGTTGCTAGGCAACAGGAGGCGCGCGTCTTAGGTTAGACCTACAGAAGCCGCTAACTTCCGGTCTTCCCGTCTTTCGTGCACGGGCAGGCCGGGTCCTTTAAAGGATGCAGCCCCTGAATTTGGACACACCCCAAACCTCACTAACGCTTACCTAAGAATCACATCACAGACGTGAGCATGCTCGGTAGCGCCGTCCATCAGCTCACCAGTACTCAAACACATAGCAGTACCACTCTGGGTTCATTAACACCATCGGAGCGTTACCTACCGATTCTGTGTAACTTTATTTTGGGGAACTTCACAGTGATATCCTGCAGTCTGCGCTGACTGATCTCGGCCTCATTCTGGACCATCGTTTTAACAAAGACGCCGAATATCTCTTCAGCAGCAGCCGTTAGTCTCTCGCTAACAAACTCTCGCAAATACTCAACGGAACACATCGTTACTTTGACAGCTCAAATATTTCTCTGTTATACGCGAATGCAACCGTTTTCCAGCTTCAACAAGCGGCTAACTTAGACGTAGCGCCAGGACTGTTTCCTCTGTGTGTCACATTATAAAGTTCCGGCTATAAAAGCAGGTGAACGTTTTGTTCCGTTATATATATCAGTGTATGGATCTATTACAGGGGTCGACAACCTTTCTGATGATGAGTGCATCTAAAATTCCCTCAGAAGTCAGTGTGCCATATGATTGCATTAGCAATAAATTTAATAACGCTCTATATTAACAGTTACTTACTATATAGAACCACTTTATAAAATTATGTTCACAGATGTTGGCAGCTATCAGCGAATATTTATCAGCTGTTTGGAAACAAAAAAAGACACTTTTTATCCATAACAGCAAATGAACTGTACAACAGAAAATCCAAATGCTATTTATGGTCTCTGTTACGATATTGCTTCAGGGAGCAGACATGACACCGTCTTAGGTTTTAGCCATCACTTTTTTATTATCTCCACACCACCCTCCGGTGGCTTCCACATGAACTGCACCTTAAACAACAACTGTTCACTCATATCATGACAGTCTCCTCACAACAATGATATGAAAAATAAACTGGGCCAATATGGCATGTTTGTTAATACAGAGACACACATGTTAATGTGACCTCTGGTCTCCCACTCAGACACACAGGTCTCCCAGTGTCCAGCATTCAGAGGCTACCTGAGGACTCGTGTGAGAGAAAATCTGCTCACACAGACATGTAGAGCCAAACACTGTCAATAAGGCCTCTGCAATGTTCTGAAGACAGTTAAACTTGTCAGGTAGTGATGTCCAGCAGGTGAACATGCAGCTCCATGAACACACGCACAGCAGTGGATTCCAGCTGCGTCCGTAATTCTACAAACTTTGACCCCACAGAGTCGAGCTTTTCAGTTCAATCAGCTGCATTTCGATGTCCTCTGTGTCCAACCAGTTAATGCGAGACAAATCCAGCTGCTCATTAAAGCTTTTTGATTTGATTAGAAAAGAAAACATTGGTCCAAACACCTGAAAGCCCCGAAAACCCATTGTGAATTCTGTCTCGAGTCTACGGATGTATCCGTGTATTTCCGTGGTGCTGATGCTGCGCTGAGCGGACAGCTCCTGAAGCATTTGAAGTGCCGGAATGTGAAAATTTCAACATCGCTTGAAAAAACTACCAGCTAGCAACGTCCCTCTCACCGGTAGGCGAAGTTATTTTTTAGCCAATTACAAGTTGAATCTGGTAGTTGGGGTTGTTAGCTAAGATACTGTCATTAAGAAGCGGCACAACTAATGTGCGATGTGCACCGTCATTTATTTTTTAATGCACCTTCTCAGATTAACTCACTGCGTGTCGCGCCCAGGGCTGGACTGGGACAAAAAAACAGCCCGGGCATTTTGACGAGAGACCGGCCCCCCAGGTATTAAAGCCATAAAGCCTTTGAATGAAAACGCTGTTGTGACAGTGATGTACAGTCTTGTTGGTATATGTGTGATTTCTATACATTTTATATCAGATAAAAACTTTGGTTGTAAGATTCAGATAATTATTTATTAAAAGCATTTTAAATGAGAATAAAAAATAAAAGTGTGTGCCCCCCTCTCCCTGTTAATGCCCTACCTGCCCCCCTGGCAGAACTAGACCCGCCCCTGCACAGTTACCAGCTGTCAGCTACTTAGAAAAGGATCCTGGTGTTATTTGTCTCTCAGAAACAGTTCATAACTTCAACTGATTCATGTCACCTAAAAGGTAAACCTGTTTCTCCATCACCTGTTCAGCTCTGATGGTTCAGTAAGGACATCTCCTGGTTTCATCTTCATGTTTCCCTCTCACCACATATCCAAACCGACATCATGACCAGCAGCTTTACAGCTGTGGCTCCAGCAAACATCAGCTGATACTAGAAATTAATATTAAATAAATTCTAACAACAGCTGATCAAGCTTAAACGTGCTGCTGTTGTTTAGCGCGACATCCGCTGGTTTCCTCTTTCTCGGCTGGTGATAGTGTTTTGGAACCATACAGTCAGACGGTCAGCATACCGTCCTGCTGATGATAGAGTACACCAAGGAACTGGAAGCTGCTCACTCTCTCCACAGCAGCGCCGTTGATGGTGATGGGCATGTGTGCTGCACCTCCGGAAGTCCACTATCAACTCCTTTGTCTTTGCGACGTTGAGGGTGAGATGGTTGTTAAAACGATGGGAAGAGGCGTGAGTTTCTCAAAATGGGCTCATTGAGTGCAGCACGGATAAGATCTTTGAGAGGCTTACGGCTGCCGTGAATACTCATAATAAGATCTCTGAGTGCAGACTGGATTACATCTTGGGGAGGCTCACTGTGGTCGTGAGTTCTCAGAATCGGCTCTTTGAGCACAAGAATGACAACATCACAGAGCGCAAGTTTGATAACATCATGGAGAAGCTCGCGGCTCTCCAACGGGATATTGAGAGACCAGTGTTGGACTGTTAGAACTGCTTTGAAATTCATATGAGCTGTTCGCACTAAAGTAAAAACCACCATCACTTCATGTGGAAACCCTTTTGGCGCCAGCTGCGGTCGCAAGGCTGAAGCCGAACAACAACTCCCTGATAACAACTGTGTTTAGACTGTTCTTCCCATTCCATGCAAGGCCACCTGGGTTGGCTGTTAGACTGTTTACTTAGGCTAGCAGGGCGAAGGACACTGTCTCAGCTGAACTCTGGACACGCACACACATACATATACACTGATATGCATACATTCATCCCCCCTCCCTTTCCAAACGCCTTCGATGCTTGTTCCCTCCTGGGGAACACGGCGGGTCTGAGCCCGCGCAGGAATGGTAGCGCTGGGCAGGATGGCTGCTGTGTTTGCTTCGGATTACTCCTCACCCCCCACCCGACCCTGTGGCTTGTCACGTGCTCCATAATGTTGTGCTTTTTTTGTTTCCTGTTCTCATGCTGTCCTCCCAGGAGCCCAGCATGAGTAGAGGTCTCTTTTTTTCCTCTTGTACTTTCCCATTGTAGTGTATATTTTAGTGTTTGTTTTCTGTAACGCTACCAATCTCCGATCTGTATCCCCATGTGATGTCTGTGTTGCTCTTTTTCTCTAATTGATCTTTCTGAGTTAACTTCAATAATTACTTTCTCCAAACCTTCAACGTGTCTTTTAGACCCCATTCCTACAAAACTGTTCAAAGAAGTCCTGCCATTAATTAATTCTTCGATCTTAAATATGATCAACCTATCTCTAATGATCGGCTATGTACCACAGGCCTTCAAGCTGGCTGTAGTTAAACCTTTACTCAAAAAGCATCTCTAGACCCAGCAGTCTTAGCTAATTATAGGCCAATCTCCAACCTTCCTTTCATATCAAACATCCTTGAAAGAGTAGTTGTCAAACAGCTAACAGATCATCTGCAGAGGCTTATTTGAAGAGTTTCAGTCAGGTTTCAGAGCTCATCACAGCACAGAAACAGCTTTAGTGAAGGTTACAAATGATCTTCTTATGGCCTCTGACAGTGGACTCATCTCTGTGCTTGTCCTGCTAGACCTCAGTGCAGCGTTCGATACTGTCGACCATAATATCCTATTAGAGCGATTAGAACATGCTGTAGGTATTACAGGTACTGTGCTGCAGTGGTTTGTATCATATCTATCTAATAGACTCCAGTTTGTGCATGTAAATGGAGAGTCCTCTTCACACACTGAGGTTAATTATGGAGTTCCACAGGGCTCAGTGCTAGGACCAATTCTGTTTACATTATACATGCTTCCCTTAGGCAGCATCATTAGAAGACATAGCATACATTTACACTGCTATGCAGATGACACCCAGCTCTATCTGTCCATGAAGCCAGATAACACACACCAATGAGTTAAACTGCAGGAATGTCTTAAAGACATAAAGACCTGGATGGCCGCTAACTTTCTGCTTCTTAATTCAGATCAAACTGAGGTTATTGTACTCGGCCCTGAAAATCTTAGAAATATGGTATCTAAGCAGACTCTTACTCTGGATGGCATTACGTTGGCCTCCAGTAACGCTGTGAGGAACCTTGGAGTCATTTTTGACCAGGACATGTCCTTCAATGCACATATTAAACAAATATGTAAGACTGCTTTCTTCCATTTGTGCAACATCTCTAAAGTTAGAAATATCCTGTCTCAGAGTGACGCTGAAAAACTAGTTCATGCATTTATTACTTCCAGGCTGGACGACTGTAATTCATTATTATCAGGAAGTCCTAAAAACTCCCTGAAAAGCCTTCAGCTAATCCAAAATGCTGCAACAAGAGTCCTGACAGGGACTAGAAAGAGAGAGCAGATTTCTCCTGTTTTGGCTTCCTGTTAAATCCAGGATTCAAAATCCTGCTCCTCACATACAAGGTCTTAAATAATCAGGCCCCATCTTATCTTAATGACCTTGTAGTACCATATCACCCTATTAGAGCACTTCGCTCTCGCTCTGCAGGCCTACTTGTTGTTCCTAGAGTATTTAAAAGTAGAATGGGAGGCAGAGCCTTCAGTTTTCAGGCCCCTCTTCTGTGGAACCAGCTTCCAGTTTGGATTCAGGAGACAGACACTATCTCTACTTTCAAGATTAGGCTTCAAACTTTCCTTTTTGCTAAAGCATATAGTTAGGGCTGGACCAGGTGACCCTGAATCCTCCCTTAGTTATGCTGCAATAGGTGTAGGCTGCCGGGGATTCCCATGATGCATTGAGTTTTTCCTTTCCAGTCACCTTTCTCACTCACTGTGTGTTAACAGACCTCTCTGCATTGAATCATATCTGTTATTAACCTCTGTCTCTCTTCCACAGCATGTCTTTATCCTGTCTTCCTTCTCTCTCCCAACCAATCGCAGCAGATGGCCCCGCCCCTCCCTGAGCCTGGTTCTGCCGGAGGTTTCTTCCTGTTAAAAGGGAGTTTTTCCTTCCCACTGTCGCCAAAGTGCTGCTCACAGGGGGTCATATGATTGTTGGGTTTTTTTCTCTGTATCTATGAAGCGCCTTGAGGCGACTTATGTTGTGATTTGGCGCTAGATAAATAAAATTGAATTGAATTGAATTGTGTGTAAGGTCGGGGGGGTCCTGTTTCACTGCAAGGCAACCTGCATGTGGCGAATAAAGCCTTTGATTGATTGATTGATTGATTGATTGATTGATTGATTGACACCTGTAAGCCGTCTCATCACCGTTGGTGATAAGACCCACCACTGTAGTGTCGTCCGCAAACTTCACAATGATGTTGGAGTTGTTAGTGGCTGTGCAGTCGTAGGTGTAGAGTGAGTACAGGAGAGGGCTCAGTACACACCCCTGTGGAGCACCAGTGTTCAGTGTGACGGGGGATGAGGTGATGCTGCCCAGTCTGACCACTTGGCGTCTGTCAGACAGGAAGCTAAGGATCCAGCTGCAGAGGGAGCTGCTCAGTCCTAGATCCTGCAGTTTCCTGTCCAGCTTCGAGGGAACGATGGTATTGAATGCTGAGCTGTAATCTACAAACAGCATTCTCACATACGTGTCTCTCTTCTCCAGGTGTGACAGGGCAGTGTGTAGTGTCAGGGCTATGGCATCATCAGTGGACCTGTTGTGGCGGTATGCAAACTGTAGAGGGTCCAGTGAGTCGGGTAGTGCAGAGCGGATGAAGTCCCTGACCAGCTTCTCGAAGCATTTGCTTACGATGGGGGTCAGGGCTACAGGTCGCCAGTCGTTCAATGAGTAGATGGTGGAGGATTTGGGTACAGGGACGACGGTGGCCATTTTGAAGCAGGCTGGGACTACAGACAGAGAGAGGGAAAGGTTGAAGATGTGCGTGAACACTCCAGCCAGCTGAGCCGCGCATGACTTGAGGACGCGGCCGGGAATCCCGTCCGGACCAGTAGCTTTGCGTGCGTTCACCTTCCTGAAGCACTTCCGCACATCCTCCTCAGACACAGTGTGCGCACTGACGTCATCCGCGGTGCGCACCAAGGACCAAGGATCTGTTCTGAGGCATCTGTGTGTAGCAAGAAAGGTAAGTGGAAGTCTGGGTGGGCTAAGACTGGAGGATGGGTGAGTATGTCAGTGTGTTGCTTTAGTGACCCCTGGTGTTCACCAGCCCATTCCACAGGAGTACCAGAGGACAGCTGACTGCCTTTGGGTTTCTTCTGGTGAGGTTGTGCTAGTTACATGCTAGAGAAGTTCATGCACAGGCTTTGGAAGCCCAAGAGTCCCACATCAGCACCAGTCTGAGGAGTTTTGGCCTTGAGTAACTGCACAGAAACAATTCACACTTTTCAGGCCTTAGCTTCAATTTGTGATGCTGGAGTGATTCAAAACTTTGTGAAGACCCCCAAAATGCTCCTCACAGGTTTTGGCATAACAGGGGATGTCGTTCAAATAGGGAATGTAGCATTCATCCCTGAATGCATCCAACATCCCTTCCATGCGCCTCTTAAAGGCCGCAGGCACACTGGAGAGGCCAATGGTATTCTAACCCACTTATACGACCCCCAGGGAGTTACAAAGCCTGCAAGATGCCTTGAAACCTTTGTGTTAAATCACAGGTGGTAAGCCTTTCCTTGATCAAGAATACTGAACCAGGAATGGTCCCCCAGTGTGTCAATCAGGTTTTGGATACAGGGCAGTGGGTGCCTATCAGGGTTTGGTTTTCTGGTTTATTGCACAATAGGCAATGCAATAAACAGCAGGCATTATGTGCCATGTAAACACATACAACAGGGGCAGCATAAGGAGACTTTGATGTGATGATTCAGCCCTTACCTAGTAGGTTGTGAATGCACTCCTTTACTTCACTAAACAACAGCTTTGGGACTGAGCTGTAGACTTTTTGAATAGGAATGTCGTCTTCAAGGTATAGTGACAGCTGTAGACTTTGAATATAGCCAATATCATTAGCATCCTTTGCAAAAGCAGCTAAATCCAGTTACAGCCAATGTTCCCTCTAATGTTTCATGTGTCTGAGCGAACACACAAACTCCCTGAGCGTCCCTTGGACCACTGTGAGCAACAGCAGACGTGCACTGTGGTCACACCAGCATCGAATCCATCCAAGTTACGTGTTTTATTAAAATAATCAAATCACAGCATTTATGTTAGACAACTTTTAACTGCTTTAGCCCACTTACAATGAAAATAAAAAAAAAATCTTGCTCATGACCTGTGTAGTATGTTAACACTATTGGAAGTAAAATAACTTGAACTCCAATTTTGAAAACACAACTTTCTTTCTTTTTTTTTAAAAAAAAACATAAAGCTCTGACTTGTATTCTGAGTCTGTGGTCTGGGAGAGAGTCTGTAACTCTTTGTCTGCAAAATACAGGATATAATGACCAATGTTGGGCAATTAATTATATAGTTACTTCTTCAAAAAAGTAACTGAGTTTTGCAAACAACAAAGTTTTTTGCAGCTGTTTACCTAAAAATGCAGCCAAGACGTTTTTAAATAAACATTTCAAACTATTTACAGAACAATCAGCTGTTCTGCATCAAATCTGATGCCACACAAATTATTTGTGCCGCTCCAAAAAATAATTTCTGTCCACTATGAGATGAAGGAGAACAACAGCCTGATACCTGCAGGCCTGACAGCAGCAGATGTGTCACTGCTGTAACTCCTGTAACACTCAGCAGTCGCCTCATTGTTCTGACACACACAACAAAAACTACACTACACACTAACTACACACTAACTACACAAGATTTGCGTTAAACGTCGAAAATCTTTCACATCTCAAAACACGCCGTCACTCCTAAAACTTCCCCCTGTTTCTTAATAACTAAATGGCATGTTTTGATTGCTCGATTTTTCGACCAATGGGAAAGGGTGGGGGGTGTTTTGGTTTCGTCTTTGCTCACAGGCGGAGAGCGCTTTCCTTATAAAACGCTGTTTTTACCGTTTCTTCCCGCAGTAAACATAAACAACGACAGTATTCAGGAAGAAAACCAAACATTGCAGATATTTTTATCATAACTCTGGTTTTACGTGGCCGATCAACACAATTTAAAAACTGGTATAAAGTCCACACTTTTCCCGTCAGTTGTTCCGTCTGTCCTGCTCACATCTCCAATGGTTGTACACGTTGTCAATAACGTGGCTTCACTCCACATCAGCCACGGCGCTTTGCTAGTTAAAACGCCGGTGTCGGCACATAAGGACGCTGTCATAGCCTGTCAATGACGTTGATTAGCTGCGTATGTACGAATGTGAATCACGTGATTGGCTGGACTATGGGATAGGGTGGCATCGTTCTAATCCCATATGGGAGCAGCCAGTCACTCACTGACTAACACTGCAAAACAGAATTGTTAACATATTTACTTTAATTTTTTTTTGTGTGCGCAACGCAGATTTTTTCTGCGCAGAGACCGTGCCAGCAGTGCGCAATTGCGCATGCGCGCAGCTTAGAGGGAACATTGGTTACAGCCTTAGAGAGGAGTAGCATTCCCTCCAGCTCCTCTCTGAGGTAAACAATGTGGTGCAGGTGGGGAAGTGGTGGCACTCTGAATCTTTGTCTCTGTTTGGGAGTGAGTCAGTTTTAACCGTTTTCTAATGGGCTGGATACTGCCAATCAAAGATTTTCAAGGCAGATTAATGTCATGTTTTGTCTGGTTTCCTAAAGGCAGATTCACATTCAGCCATGAGAGCAGTTCCTTCTTCTGAATGTTTGAACACTGAGCTAATAGTTGTTTTACCATCAGTCTGGATGCTGGGTATTGAAGATTCCACTGGTCCCTATTCATGTAGCCCCTTCCACTGGGATTCCTTGCGCAGTACCATTCTAACAGCGCCCTGTTTTCATGTCTTGCCTGATACTATCGTGTTCCAAGAAAAGCTCCTTTAAGCACACTACCTGTTGGGGTCCCCTTGTCTGGAAATGTCTGTCTGTGTCTCAGAATGAGGTGGAGCCTTGTTTGGTGGAACTCGTAGATGTAAGTTGTGCCGTGGCTTGTGAGGTAGATTATGAGGATTTGAGCAAAAAGCTCTTCTAACTGATGCACATTACTAACAGCATCCTTTGGATATTCTCTGGTGAAACTGACATTTTTAGTTATGATTAGCTGGGCATTTGTTGTTACAGGGGTGGCTACATTTACATCATCAGTAAATAGTACATCAGTGGTAGCAGGCAGGTTAGGCAAGCCCAATAAGTGGGACAGTGACAAGTGGGGATGCTGGCTTTGCATTTACACTCTGCAGGTAAGAATTCACACATCAAATCACACTCTCCATAGTTATAGCATCACTTCAGTCACCAGTGTGGGATATATGTGTCATGGTCTGCGTCATTTGACCCAGCATTTTGAGTTTTCTTGTGTTTTTGTCATTTTGTCTTATGATTTATGTACAAGTTCACCTTTTTAGTTTTACATTTATTCTTTTGTGCCTAGTTATCCTGTTTTGAGTTTCTTATATTCCCTGTTTAGTTGCTTGATTACTTAGTGTTTTCCCTTGTGTCTTTGCCCTCTGTGAGTCTGTGCTTATGTGCTTGTATAAGTTCTTGTGACCTCCTTGGGTTTCAGTCCTGTTAAGGTTCACATAATTGAGGAAGGAGAGTACAAACAACCAGGTCCAGAAGATCTTGGTCAAACAATTGATTTTAATGAATACACACGTGGGAAGACAGGAATTAATCTTCGACTTAATCAAAGCATACACAGATTTTTATAGCATCAGGGTTTGAATTAACGACGCCCCTTCATACGTCACAGACAGAATATATACACACGTCAAATCAAAACCACAATGACTTTTAACACAGTTTAAAGGAACGTTGTCTTCTATCTTCATGGCCGGTACTTCCTGTCACTGCCAGATGCTCTCTTGTCATCTTGACACCTCAGCAGCAGTTCTGCGACAAACTGCTCTTTTTGCAACCCCAAGCAAAACATGATTAAACTTCCACCTATAAATGATTCTCTAACTGAGTGTGTGTGTGTGTGTGTGTGCGTGTGTGTGTGTGTGTGTGTGTGTGTGTGTGTGTGTGTGTGTGTGTCGTCCTCAAATGCCCTCTCATCTCACCCGTTGCACTTCTGACCTTTTACCAGACCAGAGGCTCATCCTTATGTGTAATAACCTAACTGAAACTACATGTACTATGTTGAATAAATGTTTTAATCAAGAACCTCTACTAAGAGCTTAATAAAAGAATATAAAAGTATAACAGACAATTTGAATAACCTAGTAATTCAAATAGCCTCGTCTAACCTGCTCAGAATGACTTTCGGTTTCAGTCCTGCAAACTCTCTGCAACTTCCTGTCAACTCCTGCAACTTAGTCTTTCTGAAAGACACACACACTGTTTAAACCTCTGAATGCAATATCAATGCTGCAGATTATATTATTAATGCAATAGTAATAATGATGATTATTTACCAATAACAGTAAAATAATTTCCCTGCTCCACAGTCCACCATGTTTATCCATGTTTCCCCAGCCCGGCATGTCTTCCCTCTCCCTCATATTCCCTTGCTCCGTCTCTTCTGCCTTTCCTCCACCCCTCTGTCAAACTCATGTGTCAGTCTTGTGTTCCTCTGTTTGCAGTTTTATTGTGAAGGTCTCGTGTTTCCGTGTTCAGCATGTCTTGTTTTGCTTCCTCTATGGCGTCAGCTGTGTTCCCTGTGTGATCTCTCTTCCCTCTGTTAAGGTTCACATAATTGAGGAAGGAGAGTACAAACAACCAGGTCCAGAAGATCTTGGTCAAACAATGGATTTTAATGAATACACGCGTGGGAAGACCACTGTACGCAGACAGCACTTGATCTTCGACTTAGTCAAAGCATACACAGACTTTTATAGCATCAGGGTTTGAATTAACGACGCCCCTTCATACGTCACAGACAGAATATATACACACGTCAAATCAAAACCACTTATCCTCATGTGTATTTAGGTCAGAGTCTCCCTCCGTCCGGTGTTGCATTCTCCCTCATGGCTGTGTGTTTCCCTGTGTGCCTCTACCTGTATCAGTTTATATATGTCCTGGTCTAGTTTTGTATTGTTTTGCCATTCAGCAAATTAAGCTGACTTTTTTTTAGTTTACTTTTTGCCTCCGTTTGAGTCCTTTCCTTCCTGCACTCAGTCAAATTCATGACAATATGGAGGACCAGAAGAGCAACGTGCATCAATATAAAGAATTTTCTGCTTCAATATTGGTTTGTGCAATAAAACTTGCCAATTAATTTGCTAATTTAAATGCATTTATGAGTTCATTTTTCTTTTTCATTTTTTATGAGTGAGGCCCTCTGTGAGAAAGAGTATTATGGGTGGTAATAAGGAAATATCATTAGAAGGAATTGAACATGATTCACTGATGTACAGAATTCAGTTTGAGGTATTTGGTGTTTAGATATTTACACGCTGACCCAGCGGTGATAGTGATGAGGGCATGACCCCCTGGAGTGAGGAGGGAGAGGCTATGACAGGGAGGAGATCGGTTGCATGAATTTCACCTCTAGGAAATAAAAAGATGCAATAATAACAAAACAAAACCAAAGGATGTGCCCAAAACAGCAGCTGCTGCAGGTGTTTTGCTCAACTTGACCGGACTGAAACAATCAACACTGACCGCTGAACAGAGGCTCTAGCTGGCAACAGTCAGATCCTGGAAATAACAATATAAATAGCATGTTGTTTTATTCTAATTTGGAGTCAGTAGCAAAATAGTGCCAAATGCTGCTTACCCCAGAATTAAGGACACTATATTGAACTGCTGCTAAAAGTGCAGGTGCCCTATCCACAACAGCTGAAAATAAGTGAATCAGGGCTGAGAATAAGCCACCGTACTGCTCATTAAATGTAGCTGTAGATAATGAGTAAAGAGGTGATGGCACTAGTGCAGCCCAACCCAGAAGAAAGTCAATGGGGAGCCTGGGATGAGAGCCAAACAAGAAAAATGGCAACTCCCTTGTGCCCTGATGGGGTGTGCTGGTATAACAAAAGAGCATGTGTGCATAAACGCACAGACTAATCCCGTTTCTGGGATGATGGAAGGGTGTGCAAGATGTTATGAAGGGTTCTATTAAACCATTCACACTGTCCATTATTCACTGGATGATATGGAATTGCACGAGACTTTGCTACCTGGTATAATTCACACAACTGGTGCATCAACAAACTCTAAATTCCTGCCTTGGTCAGAGTAGATGCGGCTAGGAACACCACTCTGTCAGAGGAACCTGGGCTACAGTAGAAGTCCGCTGATCTCGAGTAAGGACTTCAACGGTATATTTGCTGAAAACATCAGTCATAACCAGGACATTCTCAAGTCCACTGCTGGAGGATTACAAATGGCCCATTTAGCTATGTGATACCAGCCCCGAATCCTTTGCAATTTGACAATGCTCATAACCCTGAACCTACTGCTTGATATCAGAGGACATCCTTGGCCAGTAACAGTACTTGTTGGGTCTGCGCTTGCAGGCCCCGCTGGTTCAGAGACTTATCACCCGTGAACAAAGCAAGACAAACATTTTAACTTGCAACTCTGCACCTGTACTCAAACGACTCCGGCTCCCAGCCTTCCCTGCAGCCTTTTATTCTGTGAATACACAAGCACAATACACAAGCTCCTGATCCAGCTATCTCAGAGTCTCTGACTTCAGAGCCTCTGGGAGGACAAGTTGGAGCACTTCCTCGCCCCCATCAGGAAGTGAGATCCGGCAATAGAGTATCCCATCTTTCTCTACCAAATGGTAACACTGACATAGCAAATCCCACAGCAGTGGATCAGACTCCTGTAGGGTACAAATATCTCCAAGAGAATGTGATGGGAAGGCCCTGGTTTCTCTGAGTTGCAGGTGGCACCGGTCCTGGACATGATTCCTGCTGAAGCGGGATTGGAACAAAAGTCCTGAGCAACACACATTCTGCCAAGCTGGAGCGAGACTCATGCTGTCAAGAAAGAGCAGCTGCATTTTCTTCTGGTTACTACGGCATGACTGATATCTCATTTCAAAGATGAATGCCACCAGTTGAGATGCCCACCTCTGCTCTGTGGCACCTAGCTTGGCCGAAGAAAGGAAGCTTAGTGAATTGTTGTCTGTAAAGACACACAGTTGACCACTCTGCATAAGCCGGCAGTGATTTTTAACAACCAGCTTGACAGCGTGGGAAAGTGGATTTTTCTGCCAAGACCTGAGAAGCAGCAGATGTGTGACTTCAGATCTTCGTTATTAAACTGAGGCATGAGCTAAATTTCAATAAGGACAGATCTGTCATGGTTCTGGGTCATTTAGGCCCCTGTGTTGTCATTATGTTTCATTCGAGTCAGCTGTGTCCTCATGTCGCCACTTCCTCTGATCACCTCATGTGTGTATTTAGGTCCTCAGTCTTCCTGTTCAGCGTCATGTTGTCTGTTTCCTCGTTTCATGTATTCATAGGTATCATAGTTCCTCTGTATCGTCTCTGTTATCTTAGTTTTTCCCAGTGCAGGTTCAGTTAGCTCTCTCCCATGTTTGCCTTCGTTTGAGTTGTATTCATGTTTTCAGCCACAATAAAGGATCTGGTTTGCAACTCAAGTTCCGTCTCCTCGCCTCTGTCTGCTCCTGGGTCGACCTCGCTCACTTCACTCGGTCTGCCCCGGGATGGTGACAAGATCATTAGAAGGAAGTGAAGATAATTTATTGATGTACAGAACTCAATTTGAGGTATTTGGCAGTCTGATGGCCCATCGAAGCAGAACAGAATCCCAGTAGTGATAAGGATTAGGGTAGGACCCCCAAAGAAAAGAAAAGCAATCTTACCATGGCAGGAAGTTCCTATTTTTAAATTTTTTTTAAATGTAATTTAATTTAATTTTTTAAGTTATTACAAATTGGACAGACAATTAGACAGAAAGGGAGAAAGAGAAACAGAGGGGAAGGGGGGACAGTAAGATATAGTATTTAAATACTAACTATTGAATGTTATTATTCAGACCCAGAGCCTGAAGCAGACATTGAGGGCACTCAGGCCCGGACATCCACAGGCCCCCCAGATTGCGAAAGCCCAAGGAGAACCAACGGAGAAGCAACTGTGCTACCTTCCCGGAAAGAGCTGAGGAGAGCCTCAGACATGGGGTCACCCAGCAGCCACGGTGCAGACGCCACAGCGGGCTGCACTGATGAGCCCGCGGGGTCTGCTGGCAGTCAGTCCCGCCAGAGAGAATCGAGCCCCAGTCCCAGAAGCCCGAAGTCTGAGGGCACCCCACCCCCGGATGGTGCCCAACCCAGCCACGGGCACCAGGCCCTGCTAAGCTGCCGCTGGGAGTGAGCCGGGTACATACCTGAGCGCCCAGCCCTGGACACCGAGAACCACCAACGCACCGACAGCTGTGGGTGACAGCCACCGGCAGGGAGTGTGGTGGGTGGAGACAGGCCTCCACACCTTGGGAAGGCCCAAGATGGTGGAGACTCAACCTGAAACATAGACATATGGCAGGAAATTTTGACCTATAGGTATGGAACCCATGAATGTTAGCAGTATTACAAGAGGTCTGGAAAGCAAAGGGGTAGTTCAAAGCAGAGTAGAGATTGCAAAAAGGCTCAAGGGCCATTGGAGGCCAGGAGGGCACAGAGACACTGAGATAAAACATTAAAACAGGCTGAAGTTAAGAGAGAGAAGGAGAGCCTTTGATAGATTCAAAGCTGATGTGCAAGGAGTGAGAAGAGCCTGCTCTAATGTGCAGGCTGCTGATTGCCAGCACAGAGCAGAGAGCCTGTGATAGGGCTGAGAGTTTGGCAAAGGTCAGGAGAGAAAGGAGTGTCTGTATTAAAGTTCAAGGCCTCTGAAGGCCAAGACAAAGCCAGAACATGAAATGAGGGAGAGTAGAGGGCCTGCTTTAAGACAGAGTTGCAAAATAGAATAAAATAGAATGCATTTATTGTCACTCTACAGATGTACAATGAAAAACTCCAAAGGTTGATTCTGTTCATCTGGATGTAGCGATTCTGTCCAGATGAACAGAATCAGCCTTTGGAGATTTACTTACCTGGATGATTGTGAATGCATCAAGACGATACAATGAGAAACAACAATCTGGAGAAAAAAAGGAAATAAATACTTAAATAAATAGTGTTGTGTATTTCCAGTTTGGGTTATTGCACATAAAATCACATGGGGAAGACAGGTCAGAGGTATAACAATGGAAAAAGCACCACATGAGGAAAGATAAGGAGAAAAAAATAACTCCCCCCAGACTGAGCTCCAACAGGGAGATCAGTTTGAGAACAGAAAAAAAACACCTCAGCACATGAAACAACTCGTAATACACCAAAGAAACACATGACAAGCAACGGGGGGGGGGGTAAAGGGTGAGAGACAGCCAGTGTAGACAGCACATCCGGGCCTGCAGCATAAGTGCTGGTCTCCTTGATCCACCGTCAGCATCGGAAGGGAATAAGCGTCGCAGGCGTTTGGAAAGGGGGTTTAGTGTATATCTGCATGTGTATATATATGTATGTGTGTGCGTGTCCAGAGTTCAGCTGAGACAGTGTCCTTCGCCCTGCCAGGCTAAGTAAACAGTCTAACAGCCAACCCAGGTGGCCTTGCATGGAATGGGAAGAACAGTCTAAACACAGTCGTTATCAGGGTGTTGTTCCACGCTCCGTCTGCTTTAGTGCAGCTGCCGTACCATACTGTGATGCAGTATGTCAGCAGGCTCTCAATGGATGAGCGGTAGAAAGCAGAGGTGTGGACTCGAGTCACATGACTTGGACTCGAGTCAGACTCGAGTCATTAATTTTATGACTTTAGACTTGACTTGAAAAAATGTTCTAAGACTTGTGACTTGACTTGGACTTTTACACCAATGACTTGGGACTTGAATTGGACTTGAACCGGTTTACTTGAAAAGACTTGATATTTTACCCCAAATATAAAATTTAACATGCATATTATATAGAGATTGAAAATGTGACGTCATTCACGGGTAGAACCGCAAAGGATTCTGGGAACTCGTGGCAAGCGGTACTAGCGCACGCAGGCTTTCAATTAAAATCAGTTATACAGCGATAAAAAGAAACACAAAAATGTCAAGAAGCTGTTGTATTATTAACTGCAATAGCCGGTCGCATGACAGCCACGGGAAGCCGACGGGTAAAGAGATCGGTTGTTATCAGATTACGTCGTTGAAGAGAAATTGTTCGAGCCATGTTTCCGAAGTAACAAAGACGCGACGGATGGCCTGGATTGCAGCCATTCAAAGACCAAATATAACGTCCCAGAACACAGGTTAGTCTGCTCCAAGCATTTACACGAAGGTCAGTCTGCTGTTGTAGTTAATGCGTCATTTTCATAACATAATTGGTGATATAGGTTACAAGCAAGTCTGGCGCTGAACAGAAATTGTCGTGCTATGCTCCTTTGTTTATTGTGCATAAATAGTGAATTGTCCTGACACAATATTGCGTTTCGCTTCTGTTATTACCATGGTACACTGACAAAAACATATACAGTTCCCCCCTCCAGGGGCAAGGGTACCTAGACCCGGTTTGCAGAGTACGCTTGGGGAGTGTGATCGTGTGTACAGCGTCTCTTTATGTCTGTCTCCACGTTGGTTGAGTGTGGAGTGAGTGCATATGAGAGCATGAGGGGGGGAATGGATGTTTGTATCTGTGTGTGCCTGTATGTCTGTGTCTATATGTCAGGTTGGGTATCAGACGCCACCTCTCTGGGGACACCTCAGGCCCTCCAAGGTTTGGAGGCCTATCTCCACCTACCACCACTTCCCCTGCCGGTGGCGGACTCCCTCAGGTGTCGGTGCGTTGGTGGTTCTTTGTGTCTGGGGATGGGCGTCCAGGTACACACCGGCTCACTCCTTGGCGGCCGCTTATCGGGGCCTGGAGCCTGGGGCTCGCTCGGGCCCCTTCGGGGGTGGGGTGCCCCCGGCCTCTCGGCCTGGGGCTCGGTCACTCAGGCACAGCTGGCGGCCGGCGGAGCTCACGGGCGCGTCACTGCAACTCCCCCTGGCTTCTGCTCCGCGGCTGCTGAGTGAGCCATCTGGGACTCTCCTCAGCTCTTACTGGAACAGTGGCGCGGCTGCCCCTCTGTTGGTCTTCCTTGGTCTCTTGTGTTCTGGGGGCCTCTGGATGTCTGGAGTTTTGATCTCCTCCATACCTGCTTCACACCCTGGAGGACGGGGCTGTGGCCCCCCCACACTCCCTAGCAGATCGTTACATGGAGAAACCTTTGGAATACAAGCGCGCTGATCCACACAGGTATGCACACAGGTGTTCACTGCTCGTAGACCCAAATTACACCTTTCTTGGCTGCTACCTCGAAGCACATCTGTCCTGCGTGCTGCACAACAACATTGAATATTTAGTATTTACTGCTGTTTACACTTAGCTAGATTAATGCGATGGTGTTGTGTTTAGTATGTTGCTTTGTTTCTTTTTTTTTTGTCTTTTTTTGCTTGTTTTCTATTCTTCTCTCAACAGGTGATCCAGGAGATTTTAATTTTTTTTCTCCCCCCCTTTCTCACTGTCCCTCTCCCCTTCTGTTTTTCCTTTCCTTCCTCTTTCTTTCTCCCTTTCCTATCTCTCACTCATGTCTGTCCCGTCTGTAACATCTGGAAATAAAATATAATAAATAATAAAAACAAAGATCAACCAAATGGACCAATACGGCAATGCCACGATGATCCATTTGGCAAAGTAAATCCATTGGGTATCCTTGTTGGTCTTCAGACAACAATTCTGATGGCTAAAGAACCAAATGGGACAGGCAGAAAAAAAAAAAAAAAAAAGTACGCAGGATATAAATAGTCATGCATAATCTCTGAGAAGAGAGGATAAGAGCTTCCAAGGAGAAAGATCTGTAAATGAACAATACTGCAGTCAAGTCAGTAGATCCGACGTAGCACTTCTGCGTGATTGTCATTTCAATTTCACTTGATTTTATTCAGTCAGGGGTCGTAAACAAGACCCAACCTTTTCTGGTTTAATTTAATCTGGTTGTCCTTGCTTTCACAGTACTGTAGCATCTGCCAGATGGCAGGAGTGTGAACAGTGTGTGCTGTGTTTTGGGTGCGGTCCTTGATGATGTTGTGTGCCCCTTTTCTGACCCGAGTGTTGTAAATGTCCTGTAGTGGTGGGAAGGGTACTCCGTAGATGAATTGTGCTGTTTTAATGACACGCTGGATAGCCTTCCTATCCTGAGTGGTGCTTTTCCCCTACCACACTCTGATGGAGTTTGTCAGAATATTCTCCACTGTGCATCTGTAAAAGTTGCTGAGCAGTTTGGAGGTTAATCCAAATTTAACAACTTGAAAATGTCTGTCTGTAAACAACTCAGCCAGCTCTGAAAAGCGGACTCTCAAAGCACGGCCGGGGATGTTGTCAGGGCCGGCTGCTTTTCAGGGTTAGTCCTCCTCAGACCCTTGCATACCTCAGTTGACGTCACAGTGAGTGAAGAACTCTGTGCTGCCTGTGCTGGTAGAATCCCTCTGTGTTGGTTGCTGTTGAGGTTGTCAAAGCTAGCGTAGAACTCATTCAGCTCGTCTGGTAGCGCGTTGCAGCTGACTGTGACCCTGCTGCTAATCTGCTAGAAATCAGTGATGTGTTGCAAGCCTTGCCACATGCATTGAGAATCTGAGTTGTTGTAGTATCCTTCCAGTTTCAATCTGTGCTGCCTCTTGACTTCCCTGATGGATCAACGTAGGGCAAATCTTGCTTTTTGTAGTCCTCTGCGTCATCAGAGGCAAATGCAGTGGAGCGTGCATGCAGCATGGAACGCACCTCACAGTTCAACCATGGTTTCTGATTTGGATATGTTTTATAGGACTTGGTGGGGACAATATTGTCAATGGAGGCGCTGATGTAACTGGTAACCACTGATGCATATTCCTCTAAATCCACAGAGCAGTCATCTCTCAAGGCAGCAGTCTAAAACACACCCCAGTTTGTAGCATCAAAGGAAGCACTGAATCATTTTCTTCACTTGAAACTTTAATAATAATTCTAACTGGGAAGCAATGTTTGACGAACTGCCTGCATGCTGGATAGAGGAACACAGAAATGTGGTCAGACTGTCCAAAATGGGGGTGGGGCAATGCCTTGTATGCGCCCCTTACGTTGCTGTTCCAGGATGTTGTTATTCCTTGTTGGAAAGCTGATGAAACTTTGGGAGCACAGTCCCGAGGAAAAAGAAGCGACAAAAAAAAAAGAGAAAAAAAGAAAAAAAAAAAGAAAAAAAAAAACAAACAAAAAAACATATACTTTTATTCACAGGATAAAACAGGTTTTTTGTATCACCAATTGCCCAGTGCGATTACAGCATCCAATATTATTGTCACTGCTACATTTCTGTGATGGGTACCAGAAATTATTTCCACTGTTAATTAATTACCGTTGAGCTCAAAGGTCCTATTAATAAACGGTTAAGGAATGTGTATTTATGACGACGATTTGTGAGACTGGTAAACTTATGATACGTACGATGGTCTTTCGTTCTACACGGTGCATTTCAAGGTCCTGTACCCATCCGTCGGTAAACTGTACCTGGGCTTGTTGCAGTGACCTGAAGTTACTAAACTTCATGAGTGTATGCACTCACTCCAAGAACCGTATGATTATTAATATGCATATAAATATGCTACGATGAGATAGCTGACTTCATCTAACTAGCAAATGTTGTCCAGGCTACGTTGGTGATACAGTTTTTTTTTAATGTGTATGATATTTTTGTCATGCGATTTTAAAGCCGGTCCTACAACCGCATCCAAGAATAACATGCAGCTTATCTCAGAACTGTCGGTGAAAATTATTCTTGGAGCTAGGTTTAATTGAGCTGCATTTTAAAGAGGTGCAATTTCACAATTTGTGTATATTTTCTAAGTTCACTATTTTGTCATGTGTTGAGAAAAACACAGATTTAAAAATTACATGGTCTAATATTTACATTTAGCATAACTGCAACATTATTTTTTCGTTTTGTTTTTTTTAAAGACTCGAAAGGACTTGAAATTCAAAGTTTCAGACTTGTGACTTGACTCGGACTTTTACACCAGTGACTTGAGACTCGACTCTGACTTGCCTGACATTACTTGAGACTTGACTTGAGACTTGAGGATAAAGACTTGAGACTTACTTGAGACTTGCAAAACAATGACTTGGTCCCACCTCTGGTAGAAAGTCAGCAACAGGTTGAGGTCCAGTTTGTACTTCGTGAGGACCATCAGGAAGTACAGCAGCTGTTGGACCTTCTTGATGACCGCTGTGATGTTGTCTGTCCAGGAGATGTCAGCGGAGATGAGGACACCAAAGAACCAGAAGGTGTGGACCCTCTCCACACAGTTTTAGATTTGAGTGAGTTAGAATATAACTTAAAACTGGACTGAGATGCTTGTAAAGCTCCTGAGGCAGCAGCTACCTACCTATTTAGTGTCGAGCTTGGAAACTCCACCATGCTTAACAAACACAAGTACAGCTTTAAAGCTGATTACATTGATTACTTTCATTTTCATATTTCTGTGAATACACTTTTTTTTTTACAGTATTTCATAAAGCACTCAGTTGAATGAACAGTACAGATAGCGATTCACTAGTTATAATTACAAACCCTTTTAAAGATGCATCTTTAGTCCACATTCAATGAAGAGAAGTGTAACTGCATTTTGTCAAGGGTGGGTGAATTACGGTGGCCCTGAGAGGCCCAACGGACTACAACTTAAGAAAACACAAGCAATAAGAAAAACGCTGCAAAGTGCACAAAACACAACTGATATAGGAAAAAACAGATTTCCAATAGCACAAAGGAAGTGTTTCTGGGGAGACAATAACCAGATGGACCAGTTGCAGGAACCAAAACATTTGCGCTGGGAGACACATAAAAGAAGGGGAGGATCTATCGGTTTTGTGAGGAAAGAAAAGATGAGAGGTAAGTGTGTTAGCCTGACTATTAGCCTAAAAATCTGTCATCAGTATTATATGAATCATGATAAAACACACCTGCCATGTTTGGGTTCCTGCAACTGGTCCGTCGGCTTATTGTCTTTGTCACAGAAAAGAACATACCATTCAAATTATTGAGCAGGTATGGCAAATACCTTATTCTGAGACAGCCTTCATTGGCAGACAGTAGCAGAAGTCAAGAGCTGAGATGAATAATCAAGCGAAATACACATGACTTAAAGAGGCATACAGTTCCTCACCTCTCCCTCCCCTGGGCAGATCTGATCACAACCTGGTGCACCTTGTCCCTGTGTATGAGCCCTTAGTGCGCAGGGAGCCACCAGCCATCAGTGACTTTATCAGGTGGTATACCTGATAAAGTCACTGATTCAATTCCACAGATAAACTTTGACTATAAATTACACTAATTCATGTAACATGGTAGTGAAAAAACTTAAAACCCTTAACGCCGATAAGTTATTGTGATGGATTGGGTCTATGCAGGTCAGGCTTTGGGAAATACACCTCATGACTCTTAGAATCTAAAAGGTCATTCACCTGCGCAGGTAGCTTAAGTGCTTTACAATTCCAGCAGATTCTGATCGAATCAGGAATACATGGGCTGAAGACCTTGGTGTCCCTCTGTCTGAGGACCAATGGTCAAACTTGTCATGGCTAGACGGTCCTCACCGATCGTCTTGCCAATTTGTTGTGGTGTTTGTGTGTACTGTGTCGTGTTCTCCTCTCCATCCTGTGCATGTGTTTTTCTGCTGGAACATGTACTTCCGGAAGCCATGGCACGGAACGGCAGTTGACCGGAGGGGAGTGTCCTGAGCTAGAATCATCGCACCTGTGCAGAATTACCTTGCCAGCGCAGACCTATTTAACGGGGCGGTTGAGTCACAACCAACGCTGGAACGTTGAACTAAACCGGGTAGCGTAGTCATGATTAGCATACCCGGTTTGTGAAGGAGAAGGACGTTTTCGTTATTGAGCGTGTGTTTTTTCTCATCTGCCTCCAGGGTTCAGGGATTGGAGGAGGAGCCGGCACCAGGAGTTGTTGTGGATTATTACTGCACTGTCACCGTGAGGAGAGGTCGCCGTATCACTGCACTGCCCTTTTTGGATTATAGACTCGAACTGTTAACTCACATTTTCACTGTAAATAAATCCACTGTCATTCTGCAAGGAGTCTCGCACCTGAGTCCTTTAATCCAATTCACCATGACAAAACTGTTGGTCCAGCATTCAGAAAGGCTCAATAAATGCCAGATACAAACTAATCCAGTTTAAAGTCATTCACAGACTACTTTTTCTAAACTCAAACTTAACCAGACTGAGAGTCCTGTGTGATAGATGTAACGCTGATGAAGGTTCCCCTGCACATCTATTTTGGCACTGCCCAGTCTTGAATGCTTTTTGGTGCCAGATTTTTACAAGGTTTTCAAACCAATTTAGGAAAAAAGTACCACTTGATGGTACACTGGCTATACTTGGATCTTCTGCCTCAATTGTTCACAAGATTCAAGATCTCTGCTAGGGTGCAGACACACAGCTTGGCAGGTCCTGTGCTTTTGCCAAAAAAAACCCACCTAAAAAACATCTAAAACCCCCTGGATCTTGACATTAACTTGTCTTTTTGTTTTTATACATTTTTATATTCTGTGGAGTTCGACATGTCCAAGAAAGCTGGATAATTATACCACTTTCCCAGCCAAATGTAGTCAACATCTTTTGTTCACAAGATTCTTGGATTTTGGTCATGCTAGACCACCCCCAGGTAAACATGAACAATCAAATATACCACAACTGTCGCTGGAGATTCTGAAACTTGTTCTGATGCTACTTTTGGCTGGTGATATAGAACTAAATCCTGGACCTAATTCAAACATCAGTGATTTGGACTGGCTACAACTAATTAGCCTAGTTAGCCTATGGGCACAGCTATCTCTGCATTGCTTTCCACCTCAACTAACTGTGCTCCAACCACCGTCCCAGTTAGTAAGGCTACATCTGCAGCTAATAGTGTTTGCGCCCCTGTTGTCCGGGCCTCCACTTCTGCTGTTTGGGTTACCACCTCAGCTGCCTGAGCCTCCGCCTCAGTTGCCTGGGTTTCTGCCTCAGCTGCCTGGGCCTCCATTTCAGCTGCCTGGGTCTCCACCTCAGCTGCTCAGTCCTCCACCTTGGCTGCCTGGGTTTCAATCTCGGCTGCCTGGGTCTCCACCTCGGCTGCCTGGGCCCCCATCTCGGCTGCCTGGGCCCCCACCTGCTGTACCCAAACTACAGTCTCCGGTAAAGGGTTTCTCATCATTAAATGCTCATAGCATTGTCAACAAAAGGACAAGAAATCCTGCTATTAAAAGTTACAGAGGAACAAAGATCTGCAAGACATTTAAGCAGGCTAAAGTAATCTGGGACACTAAAAATAAACCAAAGGGGCTTCTATGTGGACACATTAACATTCGCAGTATGTTACCAAAGCATGAGCAGCTGGAGCATTTTCTAAGCAATTCCAATATTTCTATTTTGGGTATCTCTGAATCTTGGCTCACAAGTTCTTCTCCTGAGTCTGCGGTTGTCTTTCCAGAGTACACAGTATTCAGAAGGGATAGAATTGGAACAAGAGGAGGAGGAATACTTGTGCATGTAAAAAAACACCTGGATTGCTCTTTACTTACTTACTTACTTTACTCGAAGTAGAACATATTTCTGTTAAAATCACTCTTTCCACAGAAATGTCATTTACGTTGATCTGTTTATATCGCCCTCCTTCCGCAAAGAATATTTTTTATGAATAGCTACAGATATTACTTAAATATCATACTATAAATAATAAGTCTAATGAAATAATTGTAATGGGAGATTTTAATGTCAACTGGGACTGTGAAAAGGACATAAAAACACCCAAGGACATAATGGAGACTTTGAACTTTACTCAACACATTGAACAACCCACAAGAATAACGAGACTGTGGCGGAGGTGTGGTCCTGGGCGCGGCTGCAGGGGAGGAGTGGTGCAGTGGGCTCAATGGGGCGGTGCTGGAGATGCCGGTGAGAACAGCTGATGGCGATTTGGACTGATGATGGTTTCCTTCCCTTTTTATAGTGAGACGGAGAGGAGACTGAGGGAAATCAGCTGGGACCGACAGCTGTCAGACTGTGTTCAGTCATAACCTGGGAAAATTGTAAATAAATGTGGAACCTGGTGATAAAGACCTGTGTGTGTGTGTACCTGTGTATAGTGCATTTCACAGAGACACTCTAAAACTAAAATAGATGTCAATTATCCTTGGGTCAGAGGAACTTGGCCAGACATTCAATTAGATCTTCCAGCCTGGGTAGAGGAAACGCATCAAAGTCACACTGTGCATTTACCTTTCTGAAGTCATTGCAGAATTGGATGCTGTCATCTTTCTTCACCATCTTCTCAATAGGATTGCTCCTATCACTGGTTGAGGGCTCAATAACCCCCAACTCGAACATCAGAGCTACCCCCTTTTCCAAAACTTTTCCAATTTTTTTAATCCTGTACATTGTCTGCCTTTCAGGAAGATACCATGCTCCGTAAGGTTTGTCGCCCCAGGGTTCTCCTGAAAAAGATGTTGTGGAATAATGGCACGCAATTCTTCCTGCTGAGTTACAGAGAGATGGAAAGGTCAAGAGAAACAAAGTTAAGCCCAACACGTGTAGATTCCTCCTCAGCCATCCCGGGTTTTCCATTTATTTAGCAGATTGATCATCATCATCATCATCATCATCGTTTATTTGTATAGCACTTTAAGAACACACCAGGCAGACCAAAGTGCTGAACAACACAGATCAAAACAACTACCAAATTAAAAATACCATCAAATAAATAAGAAGGTGTCAGTTTCCTACAGAGTTAAAAGCCAGGGAATAAAAATAGGTTTTCAATCTGGACTTAAAGACCTGCACTGATAACGCTTGTCTAATATGGAGGGGAAGGTTATTCCAGAGCATCGTGTGGCTTCAGCAAATCAGATAAGTAGACAGGAGCCAGACCGTTTAAAGATTTAAAAACCAATAATAGGACTTTAAAGATCGAGCTGAGTCAAGTTAAGCCAAGCTAGGTAGGTGCAAGTGGAAAAGGGCTATTAGAGATCACAAAGTCTGATCGAAATTGAGGCCATTCAATTTCGGTGTAAAGACGTTAAACTACATATGTGAAGGTCTCATAATGGTTTGACCTCTGCTGATAATTACCCACACCTTTTTTCCACCCCTTGGCTCATGTGATGTGTTTCATAGTTGGTCAACGACCCTGGTAAAGACAACCCGCTCTGGGTTTTAAATACCTGGGACTCTCCAACGTTTAGTTTTAGATCTAACGAAGGTTCTCAGAGGAGAGGTGAAAGGTCTTCAAGGCACTTAGAGAATTCCAGCTGCTTTCTTTCAAAGCTCATCAGACTACCATGACGTGGATGACTGGGAACCCTTTTTTCTCATTCACTGTGTGCAGTCCCTCTGGAGTCATCCCTGTTGGAGCTTGTCAGTAGCAAAGGCCTGAAGGTACAAAAATGAATACTGAAGAGAGCTTAAAAACATTCCTGCTTGAATTTGAAGGCCGATTTAAGTCTATCCTTTCAGAGTTGCAGACTTAAACGCAGGCTTCCTGTGGCTCGTTGGTCTAGGCGTATGATTCTCGCTTTGGGTGCGAGAGGTCCCGGGTTCAAATCCCGGACGAGCCCCCTTAAATTCACAACCTCTTAGCTTCATGGAATTCTTTGGTAAGACACATTCCTTCTGGGGCATTGTAAATGTGTTGTGTGCCAAACCTTTCAATGTTATGTGTGACACCAATTTGTCTTTCTAAAATAACGTTTTTGATTTTGTGAAAAAGTCACTCTCATGACTCATTGAGTGATGCCATTGACTGCACAGTCCCTGCCATGCAATCTGTATATGTCACATTTTGAGATTGCCTTGGAAACCTTACTGGGCAGGTACTACAATATACCTATTACCAGGTACTATCACCTAATGGAAACTCTAAAGATCGAGCTGAGTCAAGTTAAGCCAAGCTAGGTAGGTGCAAGTGGAAAAGCGCTATTAGAGATTACAAAGTCTGATCGAAATTGAGGCCATTCAATTTCGGTGTAAAGACGTTAAACTACATATGTGAAGGTCTCATAATGGTTTGACTTCTGCTGATAATTACCCACACCTTTTTTCCACCCCTTGGCTCATGTGATGTGTTTCATAGTTGGTCAACGACCCTGGTAAAGACAACCCGCTCTGGGTTTTAAATACCTGGGACTCTCCAACGTTTAGTTTTAGATCTAACGAAGGTTCTCAGAGGAGAGGTGAAAGGTCTTCAATGCACTTAGAGAATTCCAGCTGCTTTCTTTCAAAGCTCATCAGACTACCATGACGTGGATGACTGGGAACCCTTTTTTCTCATTTACTGTGTGCAGTCCCTCTGGAGTCATCCCTGTTGGAGCTTGTCAGTAGCAAAGTCCTGAAAGTACAAAAAGGAATACTGAAGAGAGCTTAACACCATTCCTGCTTGAATTTGAAGGCCGATTTAAGTCTATCCTTTCAGAGTTGAAGAGTTAAGGACATGCTACCTGTGGATCGTTGTTCTAGGCGTATGATTCTCGCTTTGGGTGCGAGAGGTCCCGGGTTTAAATCCCGGACGAGCCCCCTTAAAATCACAGACTCTTACCTTCATGGAATTCTTTGGTAAGACACATTCCTTCTCGGGCATTTTAAATGTGTTGTGTGCCAAACCTTTCAATGTTATATGTTTCATAGTTGGTCAACGACCCTGGTAAAGACAACCCCCTCTGGGGTTTAAATACCTGGGACTCTCCAACATTTAGTTTTAGATCTAATGAAGGTTCTCAGAGGAGAGGTGAAAGGTCTTCAAGGCACTTAGAGAATTCCAGCTGCTTTCTTTCAAAGCTCATCACACTACCATGACGTGGATGACTGGGAACCCTTTTTTCTCATTCACTGTGTGCAGTCCCTCTGGAGTCATCCCTGTTGGAGCTTGTCAGTAGCAAAGGTCTGAAGATACAAAAATGAATACTGAAGAGAGCTTAAAAACATTCCTGCTTGAATTTGAAGGCCGATTTAAGTCTATCCTTTCAGAGTTGAAGAGTTAAGCACATGCTACCTGTGGCTCGTTGGTCTAGGCGTATGATTCTTGCTTTGGGTGCGAGAGGTCCCGGGTTCAAATCCCGGACGAGCCCCCTTAAAATCAGAAGCTCTAAGCTTCATGGAATTCTTTGCTAAGACATTCCTTCTGGGGCATTGTAAATGTGTTGTGTGCCAAACCTTTCAATGTGATGTCTGACACCAATTTGTCTTTCTAAAATAACGTTTTTGATTTTGTGAAAGAGTCACTCTCATGAGTCATTGAGTGATGCCATTGACTGCACAGTCCCTGCCACGCAATCTGTATATGTCACATTTTGAGATTGCCTTGGAAACCTTACTGGGCAGGTACTAAAAAAATACCTGTAACCAGGTACTATCACCTAATGGAAACTTTAAAGATCGAGCTGAGTCAAGTTAAGCCAAGCTAGGTAGGTGCAAGTGGAAAAGGGCTATTAGAGATCACAAAGTCTGATCGAAATTGAGGCCATTCAATTTCGGTGTAAAGACGTTAAACTACATATGTGAAGGTCTCATAATGGTTTCACCTCTGCTGATAATTACCCACACCTTTTTTCCACCCCTTGGCTCATGTGATGTGTTTCATAGTTGGTCAACGACCCTGGTAAAGACAACCCGCTCTGGGTTTTAAATACCTGGGACTCTCCAACGTTTAGTTTTAGATCTAACGAAGGTTCTCAGAGGAGAGGTGAAAGGTCTTCAAGGCACTTAGAGAATTCCAGCTGCTTTCTTTCAAAGCTCATCAGACTACCATGACGTGGATGACTGGGAACCCTTTTTTCTCATTCACTGTGTGCAGTCCCTCTGGAGTCATCCCTGTTGGAGCTTGTCAGTAGCAAAGGCCTGAAGGTACAAAAATGAATACTGAAGAGAGCTTAAAAACATTCCTGCTTGAATTTGAAGGCCGATTTAAGTCTATCCTTTCAGAGTTGCAGACTTAAACGCAGGCTTCCTGTGGCTCGTTGGTCTAGGCGTATGATTCTCGCTTAGGGTGCGAGAGGTCCCGGGTTCAAATCCCGGACGAGCCCCCTTAAAAGCAGAAGCTCTTAGCTTCATGGAATTCTTTGGTAAGACACATTCCTTCTGGGGCATTGTAAAAGTGTTGTGTGCCAAACCTTTCAATGTTATGTGTGACACCAATTTGTCTTTCTAAAATAACGTTTTTGATTTTGTGAAAGAGTCACTCTCATGACCCATTGAGTGATGCCATTGACTGCACAGTCCCTGCCATGCAATCTGTATATGTCACATTTTGAGATTGCCTTGGAAACCTTACTGGGCAGGTACTAAAATATACCTGTTACCAGGTACTATCACCTAATGGAAACTTTAAAGATCGAGCTGAGTCAAGTTAAGCCAAGCTAGGTAGGTGCAAGTGGAAAAGGGCTATTAGAGATCACAAAGTCTGATCGAAATTGAGGCCATTCAATTTCGGTGTAAAGACGTTAAACTACATATGTGAAGGTCTCATAATGGTTTCACCTGAAACCTCTGCTGATAATCACCCACGCCTTTTTTACACCCCTTGGCTCATGTGATGTGTTTCATAGTTGGTCAACGACCCTGGTAAAGACAACCCCCTCTGGGGTTTAAATACCTGGGACTCTCCAACGTTTAGTTTTAGATCTAACGAAGGTTCTCAGAGGAGAGGTGAAAGGTCTTCAAGGCACTTAGAGAATTCCAGCTGCTTTCTTTCAGAGCTCATCAGACTACCATGACGTGGATGACTGGGAACCCTTTTTTCTCATTCACTGTGTGCAGTCCCTCTGGAGTCATCCCTGTTGGAACTTGTCAGTAGCAAAGTCCTGAAGGTACAAAAATGAATACTGAAGAGAGCTTAAAAACATTCCTGCTTGAATTTGAAGGCCGATTTAAGTCTATCCTTTCAGAGTTGAAGAGTTAAGCACATGCTATCCGTGGCTCGTTGGTCTAGGCGTATGATTCTCGCTTCGGGTGCGAGAGGTCCCGGGTTCAAATCCCGGACGAGCCCCCTTAAAATCACAAGCTCTTAGCTTCATGGAATTCTTTGCAAAGACACATTCCTTCTGGGGCATTGTAAATGTGTTGTGTGCCAAACGACTCAATTTGTCTTTCTAAAATAACTTTTTTGATTTTGTGAAGGAGTCACTCTCATGACTCATTGAGTGATGCCATTGACTGCACAGTCCCTGCCACGCAATCTGTATATGTCACATTTTGAGATTGCCTTGGAAACCTTACTGGGCAGGTACTAAAAAAATACCTGTAACCAGGTACTATCACCTAATGGAAACTTTAAAGATCGAGCTGAGTCAAGTTAAGCCAAGCTAGGTAGGTGCAAGTGGAAAAGGGCTATTAGAGATCACAAAGTCTGATCGAAATTGAGGCCATTCAATTTCGGTGTAAAGACGTTAAACTACATATGTGAAGGTCTCATAATGGTTTGACCTCTGCTGATAATTACCCACACCTTTTTTCCACCCCTTGGCTCATGTGATGTGTTTCATAGTTGGTCAACGACCCTGGTAAAGACAACCCGCTCTGGGTTTTAAATACCTGGGACTCTCCAACGTTTAGTTTTAGATCTAACGAAGGTTCTCAGAGGAGAGGTGAAAGGTCTTCAAGGCACTTAGAGAATTCCAGCTGCTTTCTTTCAAAACTCATCAGACTACCATGACGTGGATGACTGGGAACCCTTTTTTCTCATTCACTGTGTGCAGTCCCTCTGGAGTCATCCCTGTTGGAGCTTGTCAGTAGCAAAGGCCTGAAGGTACAAAAATGAATACTGAAGAGAGCTTAACACCATTCCTGCTTGAATTTGAAGGCCGATATAAGTCTATCCTTTCAGAGTTGCAGACTTAAACGCAGGCCTCCTGTGGCTCGTTGGTCTAGGCGTATGATTCTCGCTTCGGGTGCGAGAGGTCCCGGGTTCAAATCCCGGACGAGCCCCCTTAAACTCACAAGCTCTTACCTTCATGGAATTCTTTGCAAAGACACATTCCTTCTGGGGCATTGTAAATGTGTTGGCTGCCAAACCTTTCAATGTGATGTGTGACACCAATTTGTCTTTCTAAAATAACGTTTTTGATTTTGTGAAAGAGTCACTCTCATGACTCATTGAGTGATGCCATTGACTGCACAGTCCCTGCCATGCAATCTGTATATGTCACATTTTGAGATTGCCTTGGAAACCTTACTGGGCAGGTACTACAATATACCTATTACCAGGTACTATCACCTAATGGAAACTCTAAAGATCGAGCTGAGTCAAGTTAAGCCAAGCTAGGTAGGTGCAAGTGGAAAAGCGCTATTAGAGATCACAAAGTCTGATCGAAATTGAGGCCATTCAATTTCGGTGTAAAGACGTTAAACTACATATGTGAAGGTCTCATAATGGTTTGACTTCTGCTGATAATTACCCACACCTTTTTTCCACCCCTTGGCTCATGTGATGTGTTTCATAGTTGGTCAACGACCCTGGTAAAGACAACCCGCTCTGGGTTTTAAATACCTGGGACTCTCCAACGTTTAGTTTTAGATCTAACGAAGGTTCTCAGAGGAGAGGTGAAAGGTCTTCAATGCACTTAGAGAATTCCAGCTGCTTTCTTTCAAAGCTCATCAGACTACCATGACGTGGATGACTGGGAACCCTTTTTTCTCATTTACTGTGTGCAGTCCCTCTGGAGTCATCCCTGTTGGAGCTTGTCAGTAGCAAAGTCCTGAAAGTACAAAAAGGAATACTGAAGAGAGCTTAACACCATTCCTGCTTGAATTTGAAGGCCGATTTAAGTCTATCCTTTCAGAGTTGAAGAGTTAAGGACATGCTACCTGTGGATCGTTGTTCTAGGCGTATGATTCTCGCTTTGGGTGCGAGAGGTCCCGGGTTTAAATCCCGGACGAGCCCCCTTAAAATCACAGACTCTTACCTTCATGGAATTCTTTGGTAAGACACATTCCTTCTCGGGCATTTTAAATGTGTTGTGTGCCAAACCTTTCAATGTTATATGTTTCATAGTTGGTCAACGACCCTGGTAAAGACAACCCCCTCTGGGGTTTAAATACCTGGGACTCTCCAACATTTAGTTTTAGATCTAATGAAGGTTCTCAGAGGAGAGGTGAAAGGTCTTCAAGGCACTTAGAGAATTCCAGCTGCTTTCTTTCAAAGCTCATCACACTACCATGACGTGGATGACTGGGAACCCTTTTTTCTCATTCACTGTGTGCAGTCCCTCTGGAGTCATCCCTGTTGGAGCTTGTCAGTAGCAAAGGTCTGAAGATACAAAAATGAATACTGAAGAGAGCTTAAAAACATTCCTGCTTGAATTTGAAGGCCGATTTAAGTCTATCCTTTCAGAGTTGAAGAGTTAAGCACATGCTACCTGTGGCTCGTTGGTCTAGGCGTATGATTCTTGCTTTGGGTGCGAGAGGTCCCGAGTTCAAATCCCGGACGAGCCCCCTTAAAATCAGAAGCTCTAAGCTTCATGGAATTCTTTGCTAAGACACATTCCTTCTGGGGCATTGTAAATGTGTTGTGTGCCAAACCTTTCAATGTGATGTCTGACACCAATTTGTCTTTCTAAAATAACGTTTTTGATTTTGTGAAAGAGTCACTCTCATGAGTCATTGAGTGATGCCATTGACTGCACAGTCCCTGCCACGCAATCTGTATATGTCACATTTTGAGATTGCCTTGGAAACCTTACTGGGCAGGTACTAAAAAAATACCTGTAACCAGGTACTATCACCTAATGGAAACTTTAAAGATCGAGCTGAGTCAAGTTAAGCCAAGCTAGGTAGGTGCAAGTGGAAAAGGGCTATTAGAGATCACAAAGTCTGATCGAAATTGAGGCCATTCAATTTCGGTGTAAAGACGTTAAACTACATATGTGAAGGTCTCATAATGGTTTCACCTCTGCTGATAATTACCCACACCTTTTTTCCACCCCTTGGCTCATGTGATGTGTTTCATAGTTGGTCAACGACCCTGGTAAAGACAACCCGCTCTGGGTTTTAAATACCTGGGACTCTCCAACGTTTAGTTTTAGATCTAACGAAGGTTCTCAGAGGAGAGGTGAAAGGTCTTCAAGGCACTTAGAGAATTCCAGCTGCTTTCTTTCAAAGCTCATCAGACTACCATGACGTGGATGACTGGGAACCCTTTTTTCTCATTCACTGTGTGCAGTCCCTCTGGAGTCATCCCTGTTGGAGCTTGTCAGTAGCAAAGGCCTGAAGGTACAAAAATGAATACTGAAGAGAGCTTAAAAACATTCCTGCTTGAATTTGAAGGCCGATTTAAGTCTATCCTTTCAGAGTTGCAGGCTTCCTGTGGCTCGTTGGTCTAGGCGTATGATTCTCGCTTAGGGTGCGAGAGGTCCCGGGTTCAAATCCCGGACGAGCCCCCTTAAAAGCAGAAGCTCTTACCTTCATGGAATTCTTTGGTAAGACACATTCCTTCTGGGGCATTGTAAAAGTGTTGTGTGCCAAACCTTTCAATGTTATGTGTGACACCAATTTGTCTTTCTAAAATAACGTTTTTGATTTTGTGAAAGAGTCACTCTCATGACCCATTGAGTGATGCCATTGACTGCACAGTCCCTGCCATGCAATCTGTATATGTCACATTTTGAGATTGCCTTGGAAACCTTACTGGGCAGGTACTAAAATATACCTGTTACCAGGTACTATCACCTAATGGAAACTTTAAAGATCGAGCTGAGTCAAGTTAAGCCAAGCTAGGTAGGTGCAAGTGGAAAAGGGCTATTAGAGATCACAAAGTCTGATCGAAATTGAGGCCATTCAATTTCGGTGTAAAGACGTTAAACTACATATGTGAAGGTCTCATAATGGTTTCACCTGAAACCTCTGCTGATAATCACCCACGCCTTTTTTACACCCCTTGGCTCATGTGATGTGTTTCATAGTTGGTCAACGACCCTGGTAAAGACAACCCCCTCTGGGGTTTAAATACCTGGGACTCTCCAACGTTTAGTTTTAGATCTAACGAAGGTTCTCAGAGGAGAGGTGAAAGGTCTTCAAGGCACTTAGAGAATTCCAGCTGCTTTCTTTCAGAGCTCATCAGACTACCATGACGTGGATGACTGGGAACCCTTTTTTCTCATTCACTGTGTGCAGTCCCTCTGGAGTCATCCCTGTTGGAACTTGTCAGTAGCAAAGTCCTGAAGGTACAAAAATGAATACTGAAGAGAGCTTAAAAACATTCCTGCTTGAATTTGAAGGCCGATTTAAGTCTATCCTTTCAGAGTTGAAGAGTTAAGCACATGCTATCTGTGGCTCGTTGGTCTAGGCGTATGATTCTCGCTTCGGGTGCGAGAGGTCCCGGGTTCAAATCCCGGACGAGCCCCCTTAAAATCACAAGCTCTTAGCTTCATGGAATTCTTTGCAAAGACACATTCCTTCTGGGGCATTGTAAATGTGTTGTGTGCCAAACGACTCAATTTGTCTTTCTAAAATAACTTTTTTGATTTTGTGAAGGAGTCACTCTCATGACTCATTGAGTGATGCCATTGACTGCACAGTCCCTGCCACGCAATCTGTATATGTCACATTTTGAGATTGCCTTGGAAACCTTACTGGGCAGGTACTAAAAAAATACCTGTAACCAGGTACTATCACCTAATGGAAACTTTAAAACAAACCCTAAATTCAATGGGAAGCCAATGCAAGGAAGCCAGAACTGCAGTGATGTGATCGAATTTCCTACTACCGGTTAAAAATCGTGCCGCCGCATTTTGCACTAACTGCAAGCGTGACAAGGTGCCCGACCGAACCCCTGGTTTGGATTTCTTCTCTCTGGCATCTGGATCTCATAAGTTGTTTGCTAAATGGCGAGGTCCATATACTGTGCTAGGAAAGCTGAGTTCAAAAAATTTGTTTTCAGCAGTAAGAGTACCTGCTGTCCTCGGCTGACCAATCTCTCCCTTGCGGCCCTGTTGTAACAGGCCAACTGTCACTGCTGCACTTTCTTGCCTCTTCACCAATTTGGTGTTTTGCTCCATTTTCTCCCTCATCTGAAAAACGTAGTTCAACATGCTTGTCAGTTCTTTCCTCGGCCTCACCCAGGATTCCATGTGTAGTGAAAGATTTGACTGAAGCTGCTTGAAACTTTTTCACCAGCTGAGCAGCTTCCTGCGTTGACTTTGGAGCCCTTTCTTTCACCCACACCTGGAGTTCTGGAGTCAACGAGCAATAAAACTGCTCAACGATATGGCAACCTGCTCCTTGGTTTTTTTTTTTGGATCCATTTGCCATACAGGTCCTTCAGTCGTTTCTAAACCTGTTTTGGACTTTCACTGAGCTGGATGTCAGGCTCCCGAAACACACATAGTGTTTAAAAATGACTGATAGTTGTACCATATTCAACACAAGTTAAAAAAATACCCAGAAAATTCTGATTTTTTGGAACTGAGATGTTCAATAACCCTTATTGGGTTATTATTAAATTCATGTTTCTTTTTCCTTTACCATGTTGTTTATGATATATTTTTATTAAATATTTATTATAGATTTTTTGTATCACATTTGATACAACTTTTTTTTGGCAACTTTTGTTCATTTTAGACAAAAAAAAGAGTTTTGTTGATAACATTTTGAAACGATGGCAAGTATTAATCATATTGATGAGATAGAGGTCTCAGAAACTCACGTAGCAAATATGATACCAAGTCATATCACATCATATGACCAAGATCTGGGAAATGGACTTAAATTTTTATTCAGTGTGACCTGAAATGAGGGACTGAGACCAAAAAATCAATAGCTCAGACTATTATAGGACCAGAAGTATTTTTGCAACCATACATTAGAGACTTCATTTTACAGATGGAGAAGCTGCAGCCATCTGTGATACTGTCTATGGTGATAAAAATCAATGCAGTCAAAATAAATGCATACGACGAGTAAGTATGTACAGTACTGTCCGAATATCCTTGTCCACCCTTCATTTCTTTATGTTTTGCTTCTAAGAATCAAGACTTTCTTTCATTTTTCAAAGTGAGCAATACTTTATCTTGCTTTTTGAGGACCTTTCAGTGTTGTTGGGGTTTTTTTGTTTTATGTTGTTTTGTTTGTGTTTTTATATCGGCTGCTTTTTCACTCCATTTCATTCCATTCATCAACCAATGAACCATCAACCAAGGAGGTTTAAACAGAAAGCAAGCCTTTTTATTGAGCTGATGGAAATATTACAGACAAAGGAGAAAGTTCAAAACATCAATAGGAACTAGCAAAAACCTGAACTGTGAATGACACTATGAAAACAGGAGCAGAGAGACATGAAGGAGGTTATTAGGAACTTGACAGATGCATAAGGAGAATGCAACAGATCATGTGACAGAACAGAAAGGGAGACAGGGACAACATGGTAAACAGAAAGTGGTGTGATGCCAGGAGCATTTCTACTCTCTCCAGCGGCTGCTCGCCACATCTGGAGTTCCTGAGCATTAAGTGCCGCCCTTTCTATCTGCCCCGTGAGTTCACCTCGGTCATCGCCACGGCGGTCTACATCCCACCCCAAGCGGACACAGGTATGGCTTTGTCCGAATTACATGATGTGCTGAGCTCGCTTCAAAACAAGGACCCGGGCGCAGCCCTCATTGTAGCAGGAGACTTTAACAAAGCGAACCTCAGACAAGTCATGCCAAACTTTTACCAGCATGTCTCGTGTCCAACGAGAGGGGATCGGATTTTGGATCACTGCTACATGCCATACAAGCAGGGCTACAAAGCTGTCTCACACCCGGCTTTTGGGAAGTCTGACCACAACGCCATCTTCCTCATTCCCCAGTATAAACAAAGCATACGGAGGGAAGAAGTAACCACGAGGGAGGTAAAACGGTGGACTGCCCAATCAGAAGCTATGCTACAGGACGCATTCAACGACGTAGACTGGGACATGTTCAGAGCATGCGCAGTCGACATCAACGAGTTTACGGAAGTAGCAGTATGCTTCGTCAATATGCTAGCGGAGGAGATTATCCCCACTGCGAGAGCCACCACATTCCCAAACCAGAAACCGTGGATGGACAGATCGATCCGCACTGCAGTAAACGCCAGGACCGCCTCCTACAACGCGGGTCTCGCCACTGGCGATATGAGCGCCTACAAAGCGGCCTCATACGGCGTGCGGCGCGCGGTGAGAGATGCCAAACGCAGGTACCGGGAACGTGTGGAGTCCCACTTCCACCAGGGCGACACACGGAGTATGTGGCACGGACTACGCACCATTACGGACTACAAAGCCAGGGACAGTGCGCCGATCAACGCCGACTCTGCATTCACCAACGAGCTGAATCGGTTCTACGCCCGTTTCGAGGTTAGCCAGGCGGCTAATGCTATCTACCGCCTGACTACCGAGGACAGTGACGTCATCAGCGAGAGACCGGTGACCAGCATCGCGGAGCATGACGTCCGAGCGGCACTGAGGAGAGTGAACACAAGGAAAGCGGCGGGGCCAGACGGCATCACCGGCCGTCTGCTGCGCTGCTGTGCTGACCAGCTAGCAGGTGTGTTCACTTACATCTTCAACGAGTCCCTGGCGAAGTCTGTGGTCCCCACATGCTTCAAAAGATCCACCATCATCCCTGTGCCCAAGAACAGCAAACCCTCATCCCTGAACGATTACCGGTCAGTTGCACTGACCTCGGTAGTAATGAAGGTGTTTGAGAGGCTGCTGAAGAACATCATCTCCTCCTCCATCCCAGACACCACAGATCCGCTGCAGTTCGCCTACAGATCCAACAGATCCACAGAGGATGCCATCGCCCACGTCCTACACACCACTCTCAGCCACGTGGACAAGAAACAGGGTAACTATGTGCGAATGCTGTTTTTTGATTACAGTTCAGCGTTTAACACAATAGTGCCCTGCAGACTGTTCACAAAGCTGAGGGATCTGGGACTTAACAGCCGTCTGTGTGCATGGGTGTTGGACTTCCTCACTGGCAGAACTCAGGTGGTGAGGGTGGGCAGGTGCTTCTCCAACAGCATCACCATCAACACAGGAGCACCTCAGGGATGTGTCCTCTCGCCACTGCTCTACTCCCTCTACACTTCAGACTGTGTGGCCACCCATGGCTCCAACACCATTGTGAAGTTTGCTGACGACACAGTGGTGTTGGGTGCCATCTCCAACAACGATGAGACGGCCTACATGGATGAAGTGAAGAATCTTGCATGGTGGTGCCAGGACAACCACCTCCAGCTGAACGTCAGCAAGACCAAGGAGCTGGTGGTGGACTTCAGAAGGGGTCAGCACAGAGACTACAAGCCCATTATCATCAATGGAGCTCCAGTGGAGAGGGTGCAGTCCTTCAAGTATCTTGGTGTCCACATCTCCTCAGACCTGACATGGGCTGCCCACATTCAGGTCCAGACCAAAAAGGCTAGGCAGCGCCTGTATCACCTACGACAACTGAGGAAGTTCAGGGTCTCTCCAAAGATCCTCAGGATTTTCTATACAGGCGCTGTGGAGAGCATCCTCACACAGAACATCACATCCTGGTATGGGAACAGCTGTGTGAAGGACCAAAAAGCTCTCCAGAGAGTGATCCGTACAGCAGAACGCTGCTGCAGGATTGCTCTCCCCCCGCTTCAGGACACCTACACCAGGAGATGCCGGACTAGAGCAGCGCAGATACTGAAGGACCCGTCCCATCCTGGCAACAAACTGTTCCAACTTCTGCAATCTGGTAGAAGGTTCCGCATCTTCCGGGCAAGGACAGAGAGACTCAAGAGGAGCTTCTATCCCCAAGCCATCCGTGCCCTAAACACACACACCCGCCCTCTCACATCATCTATAATTGACTGAGACAGGACTCTTCCAGACACTAAACCAAGGCACAATGTACATTTCAATTCCTTTAATTTTAAATATGTTTATATTGTCTATCCTGTAAAATAGTCAGATGTCTATTCATATTAATGTACAGAATTCACCTGCTTGCTGCTACTACTGCACATTCACCCAGTGTATATACTATATGTAGATATATATATAGATATATATATATATCTATATATGGATAGCGTAGTGGTTAAACTACACGCCTTTGGAACAGAGGATCGCAAGTTCGATTCCTGCCTGGGGCGTCTGTATCCAGTAAGGGTCCTAAGGCTAGACCCCCTATGCTAAGCAAGCCTACCGCAGACATGAGCGAGACAGATAAATATGAAGGCATGCCGGCTCGGACGTCGCCCGGATCAACAAGGTCCGCGTCAGGTGTTGAGGAACCAGGGCACCCTGACGAAAAGTGGGCTACTGGAACAAGAAGGCATCGGTGGGCAAGGGACGAAAACAGGGCGTTGTTGGAATGCTACTACGCAAGTAACCCCGGCGGAAGGGGCTACATGAATAGGATGAGGGACCTATGGATTCTTCGATACCCAACATCCACAATGACGGCGAAACAACTAGTAGCTCAGTGTTCCAACATTCGAAAGAAGGGACTGCTCTCACAGCTAGAGATTGACGAGGTACAACACAAATGCTACGGCAAGGAGGAGTCAGGACGCCAGGTCAGGGGGGAGATATCATCACCCCCACCCGAGATTGGGTACATAGCCCCAAGTGCGATAGGAGAAGGATCGTTGAGTGCGAGAGGAGCTGACCTGAAAAATAGGATCATGGCCAAGCTTGAAACCTGGATCCCCCATAGCTGGTTACCAAGATTACGTGAAGTACCCTCAGAAGGTCTGCTAGATGATGTTAATGCAGCACTACGGGCAATACCTACAACCACGATTACCGACACTAACAAGCTGATCTACAATACCGCAGCAGTGATCAGTGAGATGCTTGGCTACAAGTTGAACAGCCACAAGGGGCAGTACCCTCCATGGAGAAGGAGGCTAGAGGGCAAGATCAAAGTAGCACGGAGGGAGGTTAGCCAACTAACGGAGTTGCAGAAAGGTGCGACAAATAAGGTGCCTAAGAAATACAGCAAGCTGTCCATACCTGAGGCCTTGGAAACTGCCAAGCAAAGACTCACAGCCTTGGCCAGCCGCTTGAGGAGGTACACCAGAGAGATAGAAGGCAGGAGAATAAACCAGCTGTTCTCCACAGAACCAGCAAAGGTGTACTCTCAGTGGCAAGGGAACAATAAGAGAACAGCACCACCAAGGCTGGAGACGGAGCAATACTGGAAGAGCATATGGGAGAAGGATGCAACCCATAACGGCAATGCTCAGTGGCTAGTGGATCTGAGGGCAGACCACAGCGACCTCCCTGAACAGGGTCCAGTAACCATCACAGTGGCAGATATCCAAGAAAGGGTCTCCAGTATGAAGAGTTGGACAGCACCAGGGCCCGACATGGTTCACGCCTACTGGCTGAAGAAGCTGACTGCACTCCACGAGCGTCTGGCAGCACAAATGAACCAGCTGCTAGTTAACGAGAGACACCCGGAATGGCTAACTGAAGGCCGGACGGTCCTGGACCCCAAGAAGGGACCGGTCCCCTCCAATAACCTGCCTCAGTACTACATGGAAGCTCCTGTCAGGCATCATATCGGCTAAGATGAACAGGCACATGGGTCAATACATGAGTGGGACACAGAAAGGAATTGGCAAGAATACCAGAGGTGCAAAACACCAGCTACTGGTAGACAGAACAATCAGCCGAGACTGCAAGACCAGACTGACCAACCTGTGCACTGCCTGGATTGATTACAAGAAGGCCTATGACTCAATGCCCCACAGCTGGATACTGGAATGCCTAGAATTGTACAAGATCAATGGGACCCTAAGAGCCTTCATCAGGAACTCAATGGGGATGTGGCGTACAACACTAGAGGCCAACTCCAAGCCCATAGCACAAGTTACCATCAAGTGCGGGATCTACCAAGGAGATGCTCTGTCCCCACTGCTGTTCTGCATAGGCCTGAACCCCCTCAGTGAGATCATTAACAAGACTGGCTACGGATACCGACTACGGAACGGAGCAGTTGTCAGCCACCTCCTGTACATGGATGACATCAAGCTGTATGCCAAGAGTGAACGAGACATCGATTCACTGATCCACACTACCAGGCTATACAGCAATGACATTGGAATGTCGTTCGGACTGGAGAAGTGTAGTTGGATGGTAACAAAGAGAGGGAAGGTAGTCAGAACTGAGGGGATTGAACTACCAGAAGGCAACATTGCAGACATAGAGGACAGTTACAAGTACCTGGGGATCCCGCAGGCAAATGGGAACCATGAAGAGGCCGCTAGAAAGGCTGCAACCACCAAGTACCTGCAGAGGGTCAGGCAAGTCCTGAGGAGTCAGCTGAATGGTAAGAACAAGATCCGGGCCATCAACACGTACGCCCTGCCCGTGATCAGGTACCCTGCTGGGGTAATAGGCTGGCCAAAGGAGGAGATAGAAGCCACTGACATAAAGACAAGAAAGCTCCTTACCATGCATGGAGGGTTTCACCCCAAGTCCAGCACCCTGAGGCTGTACGCTAAGCGGAAGGAAGGGGGCCGGGGACTGGTGAGTGTCAGCACCACAGTCCAGGATGAGACAAGGAACATCCAAGAATACATTGGGAAGATGGCCCCAACTGACCGAGTGCTCAGTGAATACCTCAGGCAGCAGAAACCCAAGAAAGAGGAGGGAGACGAGGAACCATCATGGAAGGACAGGCCCCTGCACGGTATGTACCACCGGCAGATAGAGGAGGTGGCTGATATCCAGAAATCCTACCAGTGGCTGGACAAAGCTGGACTGAAAGACAGCACAGAGGCACTAATCATGGCAGCACAAGAACAAGCTCTGAATACAAGATCCATAGAGGCTGGGGTCTATCACACCAGGCAAGACCCCAGGTGCAGGCTGTGTAAAGATGCCCCAGAGACAATCCAGCACATAACAGCAGGGTGCAAGATGCTAGCAGGCAAGGCATACATGGAACGCCATAACCAAGTGGCCGGCATAGTGTACAGGAACATCTGTGCCGAGTATAACCTAGAAGTCCCGAGGTCAAAATGGGAGATGCCCCCAAGGGTGGTGGAGAATGACCGAGCTAAGATCCTGTGGGACTTCCAGATACAGACGGACAAAATGGTGGTGGCTAACCAACCGGACATAGTGGTGGTAGACAAACAGAAGAAGACGGCCGTAGTGATCGATGTAGCGGTTCCGAATGACAGCAATATCAGGAAGAAGGAACACGAGAAGCTGGAGAAATACCAAGGGCTCAGAGAAGAGCTCGAGAGGATGTGGAGGGTGAAGGTAACGGTGGTCCCCGTGGTAATCGGAGCACTGGGTGCGGTGACTCCCAAGCTAGGCGAGTGGCTCCAGCAGATCCCGGGAATAACATCGGAGATCTCTGTCCAGAAGAGCGCAGTCCTGGGAACAGCTAAGATACTGCGCAGGACCCTCAAGCTCCCAGGCCTCTGGTAGAGGACCCGAGCTTGAAGGATAAACCGCCCGCAGGGGCGTGCTGGGTGTTTTATGGAATGCCCTTTAGGAAAATATTATATATATATATTCCAACCAAAGTCTGAATATATAGAATGAAACTTGAATATATAGAATGATCTTTTGAATATATAGAATGAAGCTTGAATATATAGTCAAGTCAAGTTTATTTATAGAGCACATTTAAAAACAACCAAGGCTGACCAAAGTGCTGTACAGTAAATACAGATAAAATACAATAGAACACAATTTCGTAATAACACCTCGCTGATAAAAATAAAATAAAAATATATAAAACAAATAAATTAAACCTTTCTAAAAGCCAATGAAAAGAGGTGAGTTTTAAGAGCGGTTTTAAAAGTTTCTAGGCTTTTGGAGAGTCTGACGTGAGGAGGTAAACTGTTCCACAGTCTGGGTGCAGCCACAGCAAACGCCCTCTCTCCCTTTGTCTTTAATTTATACCTGGGAACATCTAAAAGCATCAGGTCGGCTGACCTCAAAGATCTCCTGGGGCGATAAGTACTAAGGAGTTCTGACAGGTAAGAAGGTGCAGTGCCATTTAAAACCTTAAAAGCCAGCAATAAGATTTTAAAATCAATCCTAAAGGCAACTGGGAGCCAGTGGAGAGAGCAGAGAACCGGAGTGATGTGGTCTCTTTTTTTTGAACCGGTCAACAGGCGAGCGGCAGCGTTCTGCACCAGTTGAAGGCGATGTAGACAGGAACGATCTAGGCCAGCATAGAGGGAATTGCAGTAGTCTAGCCGTGAAGTAATAAAAGCATGGACCACTCTTTCTAGATCGTTCCTGCAAAGGTAAGACTTGACTTTGGCTAAAATCCGCAAATGATAAAAAGATCCCTTAACTACAGAGCTGATTTGTTTATCAAGTTTAAAAGCATTGTCAAAAATAACACCAAGACTCTTAATGGAAGAAGTGCAATCGGAGGTTAGGGGTCCCAAAAAGTCAAGAGAGAAGTTGGGATCTTTAGGAAGCCCAAACACAATGACTTCAGTTTTGCTTTCATTAAGGTGTAAGAAGTTAAGAGTCATCCAAGTCTTAATGTCAGACAAGCAGGAGAGTAGCGGCTGCAAAGAAACATTGCAGTTCAACCTCAGAGGGAGGTAGATCTGAATATCATCGGCAAAGATGTGGAAGGACACATTATGTTTACGGAGCACATCACCCAGAGGGAGCAAGTACAGAATAAACAACAGGGGGCCTAGTATGGACCCCTGAGGTACGCCACAGGTTAAAGGAGCTCTGGGAGATGACAGTTCACCAAGGTGAACAGAAAAACTCCTATTATTCAAATAGGACTGGAAAAACTTTAAGACAGTGCCCTTTAAACCGACACAATGTTGAAGGCGGGATAGCAGTATGTTGTGATCAACAGTGTCGAAGGCTGCTGTCAGGTCCAGGGTTACTAAGACAGCAGCACAACCAGAGTCAACAGTTAAAAGCAAATCATTAAAAACTCTCAGAAGGGCGGTTTCTGTGCTATGCCGAGCTCTAAAACCAGACTGGAACTTCTCATAGAGATTGTTGTTGTCAAGAAATAGCTGGAGCTGCGTGAGGGCGGCTCGTTCCAGTACTTTGGACAGAAAAGGGAGGTTGGAAATGGGCCTATAGTTAGAGAGTAGGGATGGATCTAGATTAGGCTTTTTAAGGAGAGGTTGAACAACAGCGTGCTTGAAGGGTGTTGGAAAACAACCAGAACTGAGGCAGGCATTGATCAGGACCAGAAGGAAAGGTCCGACTGAGTCCAGAACCTGCTTCAGAAGCCGAGAGGGGATAGCATCGGTGGAACAGTTGGTAGTCTTAACCTTGCAGACTATTTCATGCAGCTGAGAGAGAGAGATTGGTTCGAACTGATTAAAGGCAGAATGGCACAAAGACAAAACACAGGGATTGGAAGGTGAAGATGGAATGACAGACTGCAGGGAGGAAATCTTGTTTACAAAGAACTTTAGAAAGTCATTACAGAGGGTGGCAGAAGGTGTGAGGCTGGTGGATGTGTAAGGATTTACAATGGAATTTAAAACACGAAACAGAGTCTGAGGTTTATGGACACTACTGCTAACCAGGTTTGATATGTAGGAGGACTTGGCCTCTTTAGCAGCTTTCTGATAGGTTGAAAGAGAGTCTCTGAGGATATTAAAAGAAATGTGCAGCTTGTCCTTTTTCCATTTTCTCTCAGCACACCTACAGGTGCGCCTGAGAGCACGAACAGAGTCTGTAATCCAGGGTTCAGCGTGAGCTTTGGGACGGAGTGTTTTTAGGGGAGCGATGAGGTCCAAAATAGAAGTACATGTTGAGTTGAAAAGAGCAGTTAAATCTTCTGCACACAAGGAATCAATCCAGTCCACCGTGGAGAGCTCAGAGTTGCTAAAAGCAGCAGAAAACTGAGATGGTACATGGGTATTGATGATCCGGTGACGGCGTGAAGGAGGTTTAACTGCAGCATCAGAACAATGTGCAGTGGCAGAAAATAGAACAGGAAAATGATCGGAGATACACGCACTCTCACAAATTTCAGAGATGTGGATACCCAAGCCGTGAGACATGACAAGGTCCAAAGTGTGACCCTTCTCATGTGTGGAGCCAGACACACACTGAGTAAGGTTGAAGGAATCCAACAGTGAAACAAAGTCTCTAACCAGGGGTTTAGATGGACAGCACACATGAATATTCAGGTCACCAACAATAAGAAAATGATCGAAATCTACTGAAAGCCCTGAAAGGAATTCCCCAAACTCACTGATAAAGTCCTTGTTAAATTTGGGAGGACGATATACCACTGCAATCAGTAACGGAGTGGATGAGTTTAGTTTAAAAAGCTGTAGTTCAAAGCTGGAAAAAGAGGAAAAAGAAATCTGATGGCAGTCATAAACAGATTTAAAAACACAGGCGAGGCCTCCGCCTTTGCCAGAGGACCTGGGAGTGTTTAAAAAACAACAGCCTGGAGGAAGAAGCTCAGAGAAAGCCACAGTCTCACCAGCGCGTAACGAGGTCTCCGTCAGGAACATAAAATCCAAGTCGTAAGAAGAGAAAAAATCCTTGAGCAGAAACGTCTTATTGGAGAGGGATCGAGTGTTGATCAAAGCCATAGATAAGGTGAGATCAGTAGCTGTCATCGGGGTTGATATGCGGGTGAGTGGGCGTAGGTTAGAGTTTGTAGCACCAAATCTGCGGATCCGTGGCTGTAGGAGAGCCGATGACCGAGGACCCGGAACGGAAACAGCGAGCGACGGACCCGGAGAGTCACGCAGGAAGGGAGCAAACACCAGGCGTGGGCCGGAGATGGCAGAGAGTCGCCTACCAGAGGAGAACGCCGCCGCCGGCATGGCGAGGAGTGAGCCAGATGACCGAGGGAGGCGCGGGCCAAGAAGCGGGCCTACCGGTAAAGCCGGAGCAACAGCAGGCGGAGTTTGAGAGACGGTTTTCACCCAGGGTCCTCTGGGCTGGAGTGAGCCCCTCACCGCAGCAGAGTAGCAGAAACCCATCTGAGCGAGGGGAGGATCAGCCAGGCAGGAGAGTGATAGAAATGCCTTTGTGCGAGCCAGGAGACCACTTCGCTTCCCTCGTCTTCTCCAACGTTTTTTCCGGTGTAGCTTGGGAGGGAGGAACCAGGTGCGACGTAGGTAAGGTGGAATACCATCGAACAGTGGAGGCACACCGCTTGTTTGTCCATCAAAGACAGAGGACAAAGGCGCTGACACTGCTGAGTCTCGAATAATAAAGAGAGTTTGCCGGTCATAAGTCCGGAGCGAGTTGATTTCCACAGTTAAGGCAAAGAACAGCAAACAAAAAACCAAAAAACAGGAGGAGGAGTGACGGCGAGCCGAACATACTGGCGCCATCTTGTCCAGGTTCCATTCCTGATATAGAATGAAACTTGAATATATAGAATGATCTTTTGAATATATAGAATGATCTTTTGAATATATAGAATGAAACTTGAATATATAGAATGATCTTTTGAATATATAGAATGATCTTTTGAATATATAGAATGAAACTTGAATATATAGAATGATCTTTTGAATATATAGAATGAAACTTGAATATATAGAATGATCTTTTGAATATATAGAATGAAGCTTGAATATATAGAATGATCTTTTGAATATATAGAATGATCTTTTGAATATATAGAATGATCTTTTGAATATATAGAATGAAGCTTGAATATATAGAATGATCTTTTGAATATATAGAATGAAACTTGAATATATAGAATGATCTTTTGAATATATAGAATGTATGAACCTCTTTTTTAGAGATGATGTGTTTCTGAATTCTCTGCAAAATGGCATCAGCTGAACAATTTCAGTACTTTTTAGAGCTTGACAACTGTTTTGCGACAGCTGTTCAAATTGCAAATTTCCATAGTCCACTAGTTGTATCCTGTGGTTGTAGAGTGTTCCAACATTTACTGACAACATTTGAGATATGACCATCCAACTAAACCCCAAGTCTCGCATGTCAGTCAGCTGAGTAGCTGGTATGTTGTACCTAAAAGAGAAACAAAAGAAGAAATATGTTAACTTATTTCTTGCATTCATTATCTTGTTTGCCATCTCTTGACTCTTTCAAGTGCCATACACATTATGAATGAATTTGTTTCCATTTTTATCACTTACCTTGACCTTCCTCTTTGAGATGTAGAATGATATAATGAGCCCATAACATGTGCTTCAGCTTCTGCTCGAAGTGTTAGCTCAGTTGACATCTCCATCAGTGATTGATAAATTCCCTCAAGAAGTGTGCATAATCTTCTCCCAGAAACATTTTGTTGAACATTATTCATGAGCACTAGAAATGTTGCAATAATGAAAACGTGTTCTTCAAGGTGACGTAGTATAAATTAAAATTATTTCTACCATTTGCAGTTTGAACAGCTGTCGCAAAACAGTTGTCAAGCTCTAAAAAGTACTGAAATAGTTCAGCTGATGCCATTTTGTAAAGGCAGAGAATTCAGAAACACATCATCTCTAAAAATGAGGTTCATACATTCTATATATTCAAGTTTCATTCTATATATTCAAGTTTCATTCTATATATTCAAGTTTCATTCTATATATTCAAAAGATCATTCTATATATTCAAGTTTCATTCTATATATTCAAAAGATCATTCTATATATTCAAGTTTCATTCTATATTTTCAAAAGATCATTCTATATATTCAGACTTTGGTTGGAATATATATATAATATTTTCCTAAAGGGCATTCCATAATATATATATATATAATGTTTTTCCTCTACACCCCCCCCCCCCCCCCCCCCCCCCCAATTTTTTTGCACATGTCGAGGAGCGTGTCAGGCTACATTTCACTGTGTGTTATACTTGTATAACTATGCATGTGACAAATAAAGAACCTTGAACCTTGAACCTTGAACATAAACACAGGAAGGTGATAGGGGAAGTGGAGACAGCTGAGAACAAAGTAGAGATAAATCAGGAGTAACGAGACATGAGAAGCAAAAGAGAAAATAACACATGACACGAGGGAGTATGCAATAAAAACAAGAATCATCAGAACACTGGGATGAGAACTAAGACACACTACAGTTTTTTTTTATTGGTTTGGTGCAGTTTTCACAAGCAATTGGTACATTTTCAAAACTCTTAGTACTTATATCACAACAGATCATCAAAAGTGCACCTTTTTCAAACATTTCAGCATATTTTCAATTGTGTTAGTACAATACACATAATGACAAAATATCATTTTCACTACACAAAATAAGTGTTTCATCTAAATAAATGTTTCGTTCACAGTTACTGCCTTTCATAATGTTGTCACTATAAAATTTTTGATTTGCATCTCTTATTATTCAGTTTAATACATTTTTCTGTCATTTAATTCAACCGATCTTAATGTTTAATCAATGAATCATTCATTATGTCCATGGATTTTCAACTTGACTGATTGTTGTCTGGTCATTTGTAAGTTCCTTTTGAGAGGAACAATGTCCAGGTGAAACAACTGCGTTCAGAATATATTCAGGTACAACACTAAACTGGCATGCAATTACTGTAACAGAGGGTGATGGAGCTGGACGCTGCTGTGAATCATCACAAGTATATTTTTGTTGATGAGGCCGCTTTCAATCTAGCAAAAACTAGACACAGAGGACGTAACCTTATTGGGCTACCATCCACGTCCCTGGACAACGTGGGGGGAACATCTCAATGTGTGCAGCTATATCTGAAGATGGTGTGGTAGGCTGTAGACCAGTTCTAGGGTCATACAACACTGAACACCTGATAGTTGTTTTTAAATGAACTGGGGCAGGCCTGTCAGGGAGAAGACATCGTCTATGTTGTTGTGTGGGACAATATGAGTTTCCACCATGCACAGCTGGTTCAGGAATGGTTTCAAACACACCATATTCCCCTTTCCTCAACCCAATTGAGAAATTCTTCTCTACATGGAGGTGGAAGGTGTATGATCGCCATCCCCATGAGCATGTCTCCCTTCTTCAAGCCATGTGTGAAGCTTGTGGTGATATAACTGCTGAGCAATGTCAAGCCTGGATTCGTCATGCCAGGAGATTTTTCCCACGGTGCCTGAACAATGAAGACATCCACTGGGATGTTGATGAAAACTTATGGCCCAATGTTAATGACCGGCTTGATTAATTGTGTAAAAGTGATGAAAATAAAATAAAAAATACATTGTGCTTATGTAAATGACTTGTTGTTTTTTCTCCCTTTTTCGTGTGCGTGTGTGTATGTATATATATATATATATATATATATATATATATATATATATATATATATATATATATATATGGTTATGCCTGAACATAAGTGTAATATTTGTTGTGTAAAGTTTTACAGTTCAGTTACACTCATTCATCACCAAGGTCAATTTGAAACGCTTACCTTGTATTATTTGCTCCTGTATGAAATGATTGGTAAAAGTACTACGTTGAAAAAAGATCTTACTGTTTTGTTTGGGTGAGTAAAGCAAATGTTCTCAGAATATATCACAACGATCATATGTTCTGCAACAATGGTTACGTGGAATGAAAATATGTGCAAATACAATGAACTCATGACATCAGATTTGGAAGGATGACTAGTGGTGTTACAAACATGATCGAATGTGAGTTTTGTACTGAGAGATTTGAAAATGCACACTTTAGTTATGAAAATAGTACCATACCAATTAAAAAAAACTGTAACTGGATGCAGACAAAATAAAGAAACTCAAAGACAAGACACGCTTAAGAGTGAAGACTTGACACAAGAGCATGGAACGCCAGGGAAGAACTAAACTCTAAAGCAATATGAGACCAGCAGCCAGAGGAGAACACAAAACAGGGAGCACAAGAGTCACAGGCAGTTCTGGGGCTCGACCCAGCTACAGTTTTCAAATCAATTCAATTTTATTTATACAGCGCCAAGTCACAACAGTCGCCTCAAGGTGCTTTGTATTGTAAGGTCGACCCTACAATAATACATACAGAGAAAACCCAACAATCATATGACCCCTATGAGCAAGCACTTTGGCGACAGTGGGAAGGAAAAACTCCCTTTTAACAGGAAGAACCCTCCAAAAACCTAAACTGTGAATGACAGTAGAAAAACAGGAGCACAGAAAAGAGAGACATGAGGGGGAACATTAGGCCATTAAGATGATTTGGATTTTCACTGTATTCCTGGGGAACAGAATTGCTGCTGTCAGTATCTACACAGATCAGAGATAAGTGTGTCGTGGCCAATGTGTGCTCATACTCAGCCCCCCTCAAAGAACAACGTCCGCATTAGCTCAGAGTAGGTTAATTAGAGGAGTATAGTTCAAGTGATTTCATTCTATTTTTATCACTATTTGATTCTGCTTTTGCTTTGCTCCTGCTAAACTGCTTTAATAAAATCAGCATAAAAGAATCTAAAAGCAGTTATTAGTGGGTTAATCCCCTCACCCACTGGCTCCATTTAAACTGTGCGTTACCTCATCAGTAAGACCCATAGGATCAGAGATTAGGGTTAAGCAGCAGAGAGTCGATCCAGACTTCTTATATTAGGGTGCTGGTCCCACAGATCGACAGTGAAGAAGGTACGCTGCTAATTTTCATCTAATTTATTTCCTAATTTCAAGAAAGATTTGGCAAAATAAATATCAGGATCACTTTGTACGACTTTGATTCATTTTAGAGAATTTCATAGGATTTTATTGTAGATCATTAAAACAGAAATTATAGTTAAAAATACATTAAACTAATAAACAAATTGTACACAAATAACAAGTATAAAAGAAGCAGAACTAGGGAAAATGTCTTTTTAAAAACCCTTAAGTTTTGATAACATGTTGGCGCTAAAATAAACATGGTAAAAAAAAAGAACAGCATCTGTCACGGCGGATCAGCTGATCAGCACGATCTGTTTCTCTCTCTCTCCTCTTCTCTCTCACCGGGGCAGAACTCACTGTGGGTTAACAATATTTAATGCAACCCGCATGGGAATTGTGGTTGGCTTGAGTCTTATATTAAACAAACATATTAGTTTTGTGTTGCAAAAAAGCTTTTTCCAGTTGAGGCAAATAGCAAAGCGCTAGCCAGTTTAGTCAAGACATGACATGGAGAAGGTAATACATGCCTTTATTTTAACTTGGCTGGACTACTGTAATGCACTTTATGTTGGAGTCAGCCAAGGGTCTCCTGCATGTCTTCAGCTCGTTCAAAATGCTGCTGCCCGCCTCTTCACTGGTGACCACAGGCATGAACATGTAACACCTATCCTGTCCTCTCTTCACTGGCTTCCTATTCATGACAGAATTAATTTCAAAAATTGTAAGGCTGGTTTATAAATGCCTTAATGGTCTCCCCCATACCTTTCAGAGTTGCTTCAGCCTTCATGGACCCTTAGGTCAGCCGACCAGCTGCTGTTGGCCAAAATGTAGAGGAGAACGAGCCTTTTCAATTATGGCTCCCAAACTCTGGAATACGCTGCCTTTAAATATTAGACAGGCATCTTTGTTTAATCACTTTTGAAAATCAGAATCAGAAGACTTTATTTATCCCCACGGGGCAATTAACAAACAACAGAGCAGCATGACGTTGAAGATAAGGACAATAAGAACAAGCAATAAGAGTGAGATAATAAATACACAAAATATACAGTATATACACAGTTTTAAAATTAAAGTGACTGAATAGGTGAATAAATAACTGTAAGTGACTAAAAGTGAGTAAAGTGTCGGCAGTATAAAAGAGTGTAGAGTAGTTTCTGTTTCTGGTGTGGGAAACGGTCTCATCGGCTGGAGTTAAAAAGCAGAGCTGCTTTGGGGACAAAGGTGGCACTCCTCCTCCTCTCAGTCCTGCAGGAAATGCAGCGGAGGCGTCGCCCAGAGGGGAGCCATTGAAACGCGGGGTGAAGAATGTGAGAGGGGTCGTTGATGATTTTGGCTGCCTGTCTGAGGGCCTGTTGACAGGCCAATGACTGTAGAGCACACTGATGCAGTGCGCTGCAGTCTGTTCCTGTATGAAGGCTGAGGCAGTGGAACCAGCAGGTGATGGAGAAGGTCATGATGCTTTCCAGGAAAGCATAGTAAAAAGTCATCATGATGGCTGTGCTGACTCCAAAGGAGGTATAGCTGTTGGTGGCACCTCCTGAGAATCTCCTCAGTGTTGGCAGAGAATCTCAGGAGGTTGTCAAAGATGGTTCGCAGGTATTTGTACTCCTCAACTACCTCCACTGGCTTCCCGTGGATGGTGGTGGTGACTGAAGCAGCCAGATCCCTCTGCCTGCTGGAGAAGGTCACCACCTTTGCTCACGTTCAGTTCAAGTTTGGAGCTGTCACACCACTCTACAAACTCCTGCAGAGCGGCCGTGGTGCTGTGAGGGCCTGACAGCAGTGACAGGAGAACTGTGTCGTCAGCATATTTCACCAGGTGACAGATCTGTGTGGATCTGCAGTCATCAGTGTAGAGGATGAAGAGCAGGGGGGAGAGCACACAGCCCTGGGGGGAGCCAGTGGAGCTGAGACCGGAAAGAGAGTTGTTGACCCGTCCTGTTGGTCAAAAAGTCCAATATCCACAGGATTAGCTGATCGTCCAGGTGAAATCTGGAGGAAAGTTTAGTGGGCAGGATGTGAGGCTGCAGAGTGTTGAACGCTGCTGAGAAACCAGCAAACAGGAGTCTGGTGGAGGAGTCAGGGAGCTCCAGATGTTTGTGGATGGAGTCCAAGAGGAAGATTGTTGCATCATCGACGCCTCTGCGTGCACGGTAAGCAAACTGGAGTGAGTTGATATGTTTATTATATGTATTATTGTGTGTTTATGTGTCAGTGTTTTCATCTTCTGTGCTACTCCTTTGTTTCTGTACAGCACTTTGGGCAAACTTTCTGTTTTTAAATGTGATATATAAATAAAATGGATTTGGAAGTCTTTTTTTAGTGAGTACATTTGATTTAAAAATATAAAAGAAGAATAACAGAAGCATTTTTTCAGTGAATCAATACATGTGCATTATGTTTTTTTTTTCTTTTGTAGTTTGTTTGATGCTTGTATTCTCTGGTTTTCTGCTTTAATATTGTTTATATGCATCTTGTATTTTATTTGATACAAAATTACACTTGATGTATTTAATACACCTGTATTAACATTAATGGTGTCAGTTTTTGTCTTGTTCAAAAACACCACATCAGGGGTAAGGGGACCAGGGGCCATTTTCTACATTTCTACAAAAACAGTCAAATAAATGTGTTCTTTGTTTCATTCATCACTGTATTTTAAAATTAAGTCCAGTTGTAAAATGTAAACACAAAGGTTTGAGCGCACATAATTACACTGATAAATGTCTTAATATTATATCCAAACGGACAACATGCATCAAATGAAAGATAACTCAAACTTTGAGTTTTAAACTGTGACACAATTTGTAATAACGCTGGACTACACTCTCTTCTCTTTAATTTGCACAGCTACAGTGAATTAAGTGTTTTATATGGATGTTTTCTATTTATGTGTCTCTTTTATTAAAGTAATATGTATATTTTAGGATTTTCTCCAAAGAAAAAATTAACAAGTTTGCATATTAACTCTGTGACTGGCATTCACGTGAAGTGTAACCTCACTGTGAACACTGAGGGAAATGTTAACTGATGGAATAACATTATTGTTGCCAACTGACGGTGTTCTGTATTCATCAATACCAAAGTTACTTAATACACCACTCAATTTAGCTCTGCTCATAATGGCTGCTTCTTTAGTTCTTGTCCAGGGTGAGTGGCCAGAATAACCTGCTGGAGTCAAAGGGCAGACAGAGGCTGAGTGATTTTCCAAAAAGAATATTTTTATTTACAAAAGAAATATGAGACTCTGAAGCGTAGTGTCCGTATGGCTATGATCCAGAGTTCCAGGTTGTTCCACGTCCAGAGGTGATGGCAGGAAGTGCAGGCAGGTAAAACAGGTAATCTGAATATATATTTTTAACTCAAAAGTACAGTTTTTAAGTTTAATGTTGCTGAAACAACAAAGTAATAAAAAACAAATCTGATGGAGAAATCACTCATCTTTGGAAAAGAGAGTTTATTACAGAGAAATGTCTCTTTCAAAATAAAAGCTGTACTATACGCTTCTTCTGGGCTATATTCTCAGCAGCATATTAAACATATCAGGTCCCCATAAGGAGAATCCTGTGCTAACGGCTGTCTAAATGACTCGGGTAAAGTTAGTAGCATGCTTGTTGTTTTTGTCTGCTTCCACTTGTCTTTGCACGAGGATGATGTCGGAGTAAATGTGCAGTCATATTCATTGTGTTCCCACTAGTGCTGTCAGCGTTAATCTGAAATGTCGTTAACGCCACAACACGGCAAATCTCCGTTAACGAGTTACCGCGGATCGCCCCGTGCGTGGGGCTGGACGGCCAACACGTTAACAAGCTAACTGCGCTAACACACTAGTTAAATATATAGTCAAATATACGATGCTTCCTGATTTCAGATTGACTTCCTGCTTAAGGGGGAGCTGTCAAACTGTCAGAATACATCTATGTAAGGGGCAAAGGATAACAACGCGTGTGTAAGTGTGTGTGTATGAGTGACTATGAATGTATTTGAAAGAAGAATGTATGTATGACAATATAAGAATGATGAGCCTTCTAAATGCCCTGGAAACCATGGAAGTGACTGGAACACCCAAATCTGGTGATTTGGATTGGTGAGCGAATACCTAGAATTGATAAACTGTTAGAGTTATGTGTTCCCAAGTCACGTTGTTTTATTAGGTTATAAAATAGATACGCATTGATTGGAGGAGGATTGAAGATCACTTTGCTGACAACGACCCCAGAAAAATGTGGCAGGGGATCAATCACATTACCAACTACAGAAGCAATAACCAGGCAACATCTAGGACTGATGCCTCACTGGCTGAGGATCTAAACCGTTTCTTTGCCCGCTTTGAGACGACCAAGCCCTCAGCTGCCACACCACCTCCACCCGCCCCCAGCACTGGCACACTAACACTTAGGGAGCACCAAGTGAGGTGTGTTCTAAGGTCAGTGAATCCCAGGAAGGCGGCAGGTCCTGATGGAATACATGGAAAGGTTCTCAGAGCATGTGCTGACGAACTGACCGGAGTCTTCACTAAAATCTTCAACCTTTCCTTGTCATCAAACACCGTCCCGCCCTGCCTCAAAACCTCCACCATCATCCCCATCGCCAAGAAGACAGCTGTGGTCAGCCCAAACGACTACAGGCCTGTTGCACTTACGCCTGTAGTGATGAAGTGCTTTGAGAGACTGGTCTGTCAGCACATCAGGGCCGGTCTGCCTCCCACTCTGGACCCCCACCAATTTGCCTACAGGACAAATCGATCCACCGAGGACGCCATCACCATAGCGCTCCACACTGCGCTGAGTCACCTGGAGCACCGAGGAAGCTATGTGAGAATGCTCTTTCTGGACTTCAGCTCAGCATTCAATCATATCATCCCGGAGATCCTGGTCCAGAAACTGTCTCACCTGGGACTCTCCACCCCCATCTGCCTCTGGATCAAGGACTTCCTGACAAATAGACCACAGTCTGTCAGACTCGGCCCCCACCGGTCCAGCACCATCACACTCAGCACCGGGTCTCCACAAGGATGTGTTTTGAGTCCCCTCCTGTTTACGCTCTACACATCCGACTGCTCCCCTACCCATCTCTCAAACACCATCATAAAGTTCGCGGATGACACCACAGTGGTTGGACTCATCTCAAGGGGGGATGAGTCGGACTACAGAGATGAGGTCAACAGACTGACTGAGTGGTGTTCAGTTAACAACCTCCAACTGAACACCACGAAAACTAAAGAACTTATCTTGGACTTCAGGAAGGGCAGAGCAGACCCGGCCCCACTTTACATTCACGGGAGCTGTGTGGAGAGGGTACACTCCATGAGGTTTCTGGGCGTGCAGATCTCTGATGACCTCTCCTGGACTGCAAATACTACGGCGGTGGTAAAAAAGGCCCAGCAGCGTCTCCACTTTCTGAGAGTGCTCAGGAGGAACAACCTGGAGGAGAGGCTGCTGGTGACATTTTACAGAGCCACCATAGAGAGCATCCTAACGTACGGCATAACAACATGGTATGCAGGGTGCTCAGCTGCAGACAGGAAAGTACTGCAGAGGGTCATCAACACAGCCCAGAAGATCACTGGCTGCTCTCTGCCCAGCCTGGAGGTCACTGCAAACTCTCGGTACCTCAGCAGAGCTGGCAATATCATCAAGGACCACTCTCACCCCTGCAACCAACTGTTTGAACTATTACCGTCAGGCCGACGGTACAGGTCACATAAAACCAGGACAAACAGATTCAGGGATAGTTTCTTTCCCAGAGCTACCACCGTAGTAAATAAGCACAAAAACAATTGAACCTATTCCATACCGTCACTGTCATTATATTATGCTGCTATTCATACTGTCATCATATTAATGCTGCTATCCTGTATATATTGTACATACTATTGTTTGAGTACTTACGATTGTTTTTTTGTACTTTTTATACTTTTCATATTTTACATTTATATTTATTATTGAAACTTGCACCAAGGGAGTGGCACTCCAATTTCGTTGTACTCTGTACAATGACAATAAAGGCTATTCTATTCTATTCTATTCTATACAAGCACTGGTCTTATTCGGGTATTATCTGAGATGACTTATCCAGGTTTCATTTGCTTCTGTTGGCAGTAATTAGCAGGTTGATATGACCTTAACCAGAAAATAACTTTAAGGTATTTAAAGAAAAGCCAGCTGAGAGAAAAGGTAATAAAGAGAGAGAGATAAAAAGGTCAAGAGAAAACAAATGATAGTCACTAAGATGCCATAAGCAAACACTTCCCTTTAATTGACTATTCTGTTTGCATGACCTTGAACCTCCAGATAAACTCTAGGAAGTCTTTATTATATTATGAGCGATAAAATAACGTTTGGCATTAATTAATTAATGTGTTTAATGCAAAAATGTGTTAACTTGCTGAGAGTGTCACATTGTTATGCACAAAATTCAATAACTAATTCAAAAGTGGTGTATTTCACACTTTTATGTCCATGTAAGACCATTTTTCTTTACGTTTCTTTATAAATATAAATGACATTTATTTAATATACAGAAGCCTGTGTTGGTGATGACAGCTTCAAGACGCCTCCTGTATGTTGAAAGAGTCGCATGCCCCATTCTCCCACACAAAGCATTTCTTTTTTTCTTTTGTTTGCCTGTCCCATTTGGTTCTTTAGCCAGATCTGTTGTCTGAAGACCAACAAGGAGACCCAATGGATTTACTTTACCAAGTGGATCATCACAGCTTTGCCGTATTGGTCCATTTGATCGACCTTTGTTGTTATTATTTATTTAATTTTATTTTCAGTTGTTACAGATGGGACAGACATGAGTGAGGGACAGGAAAGGGAGAAAGAAAGAGGAAGGAAAAGAAAGGGGAGAGGGACAGTGAGAAAGGAAACTTAAAAAGAGAGAGGAGAAAAAAATCTCCTGGATCAGCTGTTGAGAGAAAAAAGAGAAAACAAGCAAAAAACAGAGCAACATACTAAACACAACAGCATCACGTTATTCTAGCTAAGTGTAAACAGCAGTAAATACTAAATATTGAATGTTGTTGTGCAGCAAGCAGGACCGACAGCGCACAATGTGCTTGGAAATAGCAGCCAAGAAAGGTGTAGTTTATGTCTATGAACAGTGAACACCTGTGTGCACACCTGTGTGGATCAGCGCGCTTGTATTCAAAAGGTTTCCCCATGTGATGGTCTGCTAGAGGGTGTAGAGAGGCATAGCCCCGCCCCCAGACAAAGCATTTCTGTGGGCTCCTCCTATGAACTCTGTTCAGTTCAGTTTTGGTCTCATCTAACCAGACTATACTCTCCCAGTAAGTCACAGGTTTGTTTGAATGTTGTTCAGCAAATTTCTTCAACATGCTCTTTATTCAGCAATGGAGTCTTGCATGGTGAGTGTGCATACAGGACATGGCAGTTACATTGCAGTTTAAAGCAATTGTACCGGCTAGTTTCAGGTCTTTCTGCAGCTCTCCACCAGTGGTTCCCTGATAATTCTCTTCACTCCTTTTCACCTCGTTACTCCTCTGCCTGAAATCTTGTGGGGAGCACCTGGTCATGGACACTTTATGGTGACATGATGTTCTTTCCTCTTCTGGATTATGGCCCCAACAGTGCTTACTAGAACTTTGGTGCCTTTTTGCACTTCCCTTTCTTCATGTGTTAAAAACCTTTTCCCTGTGTCATTTCTTAATATTGAACATAATTTAATTTGTGGACATGGTTTGATTTCTTTGCATGTGTGGAATTCTGTCTGTAAAAAAATATAAATTAAGTCAGTGACAGAAAGCAGCCTTGGTGAAAACATATCTATAACTGGGGCTCTAAACTGGCAAACAAAGGCTCTGGCCACTAGGCCACGATAGTGTAAAAAACATTTGGAACAAAGCAGTTTAACATAACATCGACGCCAAGCAGTTAGTGGACCTGAGTGGAGACCACATGGGCACAGCTGAGATGCTGAGCAGAACCATCAAACTCCCATGTCTCTGTTAGAGGACCTGAGGGTGAGGAAGACATTCACCACCTAGGGGTGACAGTAATTTTTGATCAAAGCATGTACAGACAGAGCTGCATAAACAGCATGAACTGGTATTTGTATAGGCCTTTTCTAAACTAATAGAGTACTCAAAGCACAGTTTCTAATCTCTTCATGCAGTAAGCAGCAGTTTGGCAAGGATACTGTGTGTCTGCCACTAATGTTCAAGGTCAGTAGTGCAGCTGATAATCTGGAGACACTTCACTTCTTGAGTAGAACTGGAGCTTATCACTGATAAGCAGAGTGGTGCTGCTGATTAGGTGGTTAACCCTTTACAGCCGGTCGGAGCGGACACGCTCTGTTTTGCGTAACTATTTTTAAATCCCGGTAGCTCTGCAACCACGTAAGCTAGCGCAATAATTTTTTTTGCATATGAAACTGGAGGAGTTGTACTTACATCTTATGCCATCAGCTTGTCCTAGGTCACAGTTTCCTTCCACATATAGCTTTGCAAAAACTGCATAAAAATCACTTGCAGCAACAAAAACATGATATTCCAGAAACACGCTTCGCCGATCCATCAGCTGTTTGTAACACTTCCTACGTCCATCAGCGCGAACTATCACATGACCGCATGACCTGCCTGAAACCGGAAGTGACGTCATTTTGCGGAAATGTAGTTTTTTACGATCGGGGCCTTATGAGCTTGTGTTTTACTTGTTATGTGTTTTAAAAAGTTATGTTTGACTTTATGACTTTCTGTGTCGTTTCTGGGATGCTTAGGACTCATATTGCACTGCTGGAAATAGTTTATTTTGATGCATATGCTGTTATTTTGCAAATTTGCACTATAATATTTATTTTCGTTTTTCCTGCAGTATATAAAAATTAGTGTATTTCAAAAATAAAACTATGAAGACACTCAAAATAAATTTCCTGTGGTGGGAAACTAGTTTGTGTAACTTTTTTGTATTTACAGTTTTGAGGGATAAGCCTCTTAAATTTCTCTAACTAGAAATATATGTTAAAAAAACAAAAACGATTTTCAATTTTTTTGTAGTTTATTGCACTTTTTTGCAATTTATGTAATTACTATGCACCTAATGCAGACATATTATTAAAGTTTGGGCTATAATGGTTGTATTGATGTATAGCAACTTGAAATGCTCCCAAAAATGGCTCCACAGCATGTAAAAATATAATATAAGCTCTGGCGAACTTGGTTCTATGGTAGGTCTTAAAGGGTTAAACTATAAAAGCTTATCAGCACAGAAGGCACTAAAACACAGTCCTGATATGTAGATCAGCTAGGTTTTGGCAGCACTCATAATCTAGCAGACAAGCCTCTACAATGCAAGAAAGTGAACACGCTGAAACCACATTGCTCTTCCCTCCCAAACCTCATGAAAGAAACCCGGACTGTACAACAATGCAATCCACCTCTGTGACCATGAGGATAATTACAGATGGGTAACTGTTACAGTTTTTCTCCGGTGCTTTGCTGCAGCTCTCCTTCTCAGTATTATTACACTCGTGCGTGAGTTCAATAAGTCCAATCTTCAGTCAGCATTCACGCCACATGCTTTAAATCTCATTACACATCTTCTATTCTCATTTGTAGACGCCGCCGTGCATGTGTGTCCTTGTCTTTGTCACTTTTGTGCTATTAGTTGCTTTTTCAATCATTTTAATTGTACGCAGCATCATCATTGCATTACATCTGGCTAAAAACATGCTCCTCTCTGCAAATTCTCTCAGCAATGCCAATCAGCACCATGTTTTACAGGAGCCTTAACTTTCTGTCTCCTAGTTTTAATGAACATAACAGCACGGAAATCTCTCTCTCCCCAGGCTTCCATTTCTCTTCATTTTGCATGCAAGAATTCAATTCAATTCAATTCAATTCAATTCAATTTTATTTTATTTATATAGCGCCAAATCACAGCATAAGTCGCCTCAAGGTGCTTCATAGATACAGAGAAAAACCCAACAATCATATGACCCCCTATGAGCAGCACTTTGGCGACAGTGGGAAGGAAAAACTCCGTTTTAACAGGAAGAAACCTCCGGCAGAACCAGGCTTGAAGAATATGCAAGGTGAAGTCCAATTTAAGTCGTCTTTTGCTGATAGTATGCAATCCTGGCTCTTCTGGAATTCCAATCAGTTTACCCAGAGCATGTGGCAATGATTAGTCAGCTATCTACCACTACGTAATCATCCTCTTAATTTTGGTTGGAATTTTTTCTCCTGTCAACATCTCTCAATCAAATATGTTTCAGTTCAGTTCAATACTTGCTTCAGCCGGCCAGGCCACGTTACCAAACTTAAATTCCCAGTCTGGTCATTTACTTTCATCTATAGTAAAAATCTCCAGACATGCGAAAACGACAGCATTTCATCTTTCACAGCTTCCTCCGTAAGCTTGCAGAGCTTCCAGCAACTTATTCAAAAGTGAGCACATTCAGATTTCATTTTCTCATGGGTTGTATCTCGACCCTATAATAAGAAGGTAATGATTTATTCCTCCCTTCAGCTCAGTCTTAGGATGGCAGTAGACCACACGTTCCTTATTAGTAACCAATGCAAAATGGGGAAATTTGGCTCGGGCCACTTTGCTATTCAAAAACCTCACAGATACAGTGGGGCAAAAAAGTAAAAATCCATGAATCCACATGGTAGGATTTGTAAAGAATTTATTGGTAAATCAGGGTGGAAAATAAGTATTTGGTCACCTCAAACAAGGAAAATCTCTGGCTCTCACAGACCTGTAACGTCTTCTGTAAGAAGCTTTTCTATCCCCCACTCATTACCTGTATGAATGGCACCTGTTTGAACTCATCATCTGTATAAAAGACACCTGTCCACAGCCTCAAACAGTCAGACTCCAAACTCCGCCATGGCCAAGACCAAAGAGCTTTCGAAGGACACCAGGAAAAGTATTGTAGACCTGCACCAGACTGGGAAGAGTGAATCTACAATAGGTAAGCAGCTTGGTGTGAAAAAATCAACTGTGGGAGCAATCATCAGAAAATGGAAGACATACAAGACCACTGATAATCTCCCTCGATCTGGGGCTCCACGCAAGATCTCATCCCGTGGGGTCAAAATGATCTTGAGAACGGTGAGCAAAGATCCCAGAACCACACGGGGGGACCTGGTGAATGACCTGCAGAGAGCTGGGACCAAAGTAACAAAGGTCACCATCAGTAACACACTACAACGGCAGGGAATCAAATCCCGCAGTGCCAGACGTGTTCCGCTGCTGAAGCCAGTGCATGTCCAGGCCCGTCTGAAGTTTGCCAGAGAGCACATGGATGATACAGCAGAGGATTGGGAGAATGTCATGTGGTCAGATGAAACCAAAGTAGAACTTTTTGGTATAAACTCAACTCGTCGTGTTTGGAGGAAGAGGAATACTGAGTTGCATCCCAAGAACACCATACCTACTGTGAAGCATGGGGGTGGAAACATCATGCTATGGGGCTGTTTTTCTGCCAAGTGGACAGGACGACTGATCCGTGTTAAGGACAGAATGAATGGGGCCATGTATCGTGAGATTTTGAGCCAAAACCTCCTTCCATCAGTGAGAACTTTGAAGATGAAACGAGGCTGGGTCTTCCAACATGACAATGATCCAAAACACACCGCCCGGGCAACAAAGGAGTGGCTCCGTAAGAAGCATTTGAAAGTCCTGGAGTGGCCTAGCCAGTCTCCAGACCTCAACCCCATAGAAAATCTGTGGCGGGAGTTGAAAGTCCGTGTTGCTCGGCGACAGCCCCAAAACATCACTGCTCTCGAGAAGATCTGCATGGAGGAATGGGCCAAAATACCAGCTACTGTGTGTGCAAACCTGGTAAAGACCTATAGTAAACGTTTGACCTCTGTTATTGCCAACAAAGGTTATGTTACAAAGTATTGAGTTGTATTTTTGTTATTGACCAAATACTTATTTTCCACCCTGATTTACGAATAAATTCTTTACAAATCCTACCATGTGGATTCATGGATTTTTTTTTCACATTCTGTCTCTCACAGTTGAAGTGTACCTCTGGTGCAAATTACTGACCTCTGTCATCATCTTAGGTGGGGGAACTTGCACAATCGGTGGCTGACTAAATACTTTTTTGCCTCACTGTATAGTGAAATCTATCTACAGTTATAAAAGTACAGGCAAAACAAAACCCAGTCCTACATTGTAGAGGCAAGCAGGAGTCACAGAACAGACACTGTCTTGTGTGCAGAGTGGCCTTTTTTCACTAGAGTAGTTACCTGTGTGCGCTCAGTTTTTCTTTAGAATTGCTCAGTCAGGCTTTAACAAACTGCGATATCAGATAGAGTTTGCTTTCAGAATTGCTTCGAGGTAAGTATGATTTAGTGGTTTCAGTGGAAAGTCAAATTTGTCATCTATATATAAGTCCTCAATATGTTTCAACCCCCTTCCCCCCACTCTAAAAACACCCTGTCCATTTTTCCTGGTTTAAACAAATGGCTATGTGTTATTGGCATTCTTACTGAGAGATCAGGTAATTTAAGAGATTTCCTGATTTGACTTAATATCTTTAGAGAGTGTTTAACAACAAAATTACACCTGATCCATTTATTAGAGGAACTGGTGTTAGAAAACAATAAGGCAGGTAATGAGGTTTCAGATACTGTTGCTGACTCTACCTGAAGCCAGAGCGGGAGATTATCATATCGGTGGTCGATGGGCGGACCCCACTGCCAGTGTAATAGAGCTCTTGAGTTTGCAGCCCAGTAATAGTGTGTAAACACAGGGAGACCCAACGCCCCACAAGAAGTACTTTTTTGAAGATGAGCTTTGGATATCCGAGGGGTTTTCCTGCACAGATAAATGAGAGAATCAATGAATCAGGCTGCTTAAAAAACTTAGGTGGCAAGTGGGGAGGTTTTGAAAAACATAGAAATCGTGGCAGAGACACCATTCTAACTGCATTTATTCGACCAATCAAAGACAAAGGGAGCAGTTTCCATTTTCTAATATCCTCTTTGAGCTTATCCAGGATTTCCAAGATGTTCAATTTATAAAGAAGTTTTGAATTTTTAGGAATCTTAAGGCCAAGATAGGTAAAGGATGTAGTCACTAATTTAAATGGGAGTGAGCTGAGAAACTTTGGGCATAAATTATCTGTCATTGGCATGATTTCAGATTTGTCCCAATTAATCATATATCCTGATAATTTACCAAAGTGTTTAATGCAATTTAAAAGATTAGGAAGTGAAATTCCTGGTTCGGAAAGACAGATCCATAAATCATCCGCATACATATTAACAAGACTTTCAGCATTCCCAAATTTGACTCCCTGTATGCCTGGGGGGTTTCTTATGGTAATAGCAAGGGGCTCCAGAGCTATATCAAAAAGAAGAGGTGAGAGGGGGTCCCCCTGTCTGACTCCACGTTGTAATTGAAAGGGGGAGGATTTATCTGCATTAGTGAGGATGCAGAACACCCCGAGCTGGATAAAATCACTCTTCAAACACTGCCAAACCCAAGGCAGTTTATTCTGAGGAAGCTGATTCACTGGATTTAAGAAAGCGTTTGTGCACTGCTCCTTCTGAGGCTTGAGTTGTAACCTCAGACACTGTTAAGACTGTTTTTTCAAAGACTGTTAGCCGTGGGGGGAAAAGTTTCACACTGATATTTGGTAAGTCTGTTTTTTCTGAGCCTGCTCCTCTGTTCCCAGGCTGGCTGAGGCAGCCTGCTCCTCAGGTGGGGACAGCAGACTAGACATTGCCAGTGCTCGTACTGACTCGCAGGATGCAGGCGGCTGGGAGCCAGCTCACTCCTGGACCCGTACCTACTCATCAGGTGGGAATGACTGGTGTCCGGTCTGCCCCCAAAACCATTGCGGGTTCCCAGGGTGAGGCCAACCAGGACACAGTCTACCTCTGCACCCATACCTACTCTTTGTGTGTGAGCAGCTAGTATCTGGCAGCAGCACCTGTTCCTGTCTCCTGTTCTGGAGGTTCTGGAGAATCAGCTCAACCACCACTTCAACCCCTACTTCTGTCACTAGCTGAGTCATTAGCTCAGTTACCAGCTCAATCATCTGCTCAGTGATTTGCTCAGCCACCTGAGTGGGAGCCGCTCCAGCACTCCACGCCTCCCACGCCATTGTCTGTTTCTGCTGGGGGCTCCAGTGAAGCGGTCCAACACTCCTTGGCTTCCACGCCGCCGTCTGTTTCCGCTCGCAGCTCTGGAGAGTCTGTCCAGCTGTCAGCTCCACCTACAGCTCAATCACCGGATCAACTGCCTGCGGCCGCCACGCCACCGTCTGATCCTGCCTCGCCTGGTCCTGTCTGATCTGGCCTTGTGCTCTTGTCACCGGCCAAGCCTCCCAAGAGCCTTCAGATACGTCTGTGTGCTGCTCGGCCTGCACGTCCACATTCATCCACCACACCACATCATCATCGGCCGTGCTGCTGCCACTTTCCACGCAGTCTGGAGAATTTTCCCTTGTTCCATTAGCAGATTTTTTTTCACTATTTGAAGCAACTATATCTTCTATTAAGTGGAAAAAATCTGCCAATGGAAGAAGGGAAAATTCTCCAGATCCACTTTCCTTAATCTCACTGAAATGTTACTCTGTAGCTGATTGTGTCTCATTTTAAGTGTGATGAGATATTATTGATTAGAAATTAGACAGATATACTTGGCAAGAGTTTGAACTTTTGCAGTGTATTCACAACTTACAGTCACAAAACTGACACTCAGCTTCTTTTGTAAATTCAAAAGCTTTTTAATTTCACTGGAAGGTTTTTGGCTGCTGCAGACATGCATTAAAACTTCCTTATTTAAAATGCCAGCCTTTGCTTTTCACAGTCTGTTCAGTCTTCACATTGTTAAACAGAGATGAGTGTACAGCAGTTCCAATTGTAGAAGGGCTCCTCTCTTTTCCCAAGTCCTTATCAGTTCCCCTGACTTCTTTTCCTTAACTTTAATGTCATCAAGGTCAAGGAAAGAAGACAGGCGGTGCTTCTGGAACACACCTGTCTTTGTTTTTCTCTCTTCAGTTGTAGGTGGTGTGAACAGTGGATCCACCTTTTTTCCGCCCCTAGGTGGAGCCGAGTCTATGAGCTTGCTGCCACATATGTTCAAGCGATCTGTTCATCAAAGGCTGTGTACTTAAGTCTGGCTGTGACTGAGCGTCTCTGTCAGGTTGTTTTTATCACTATAGTGTATCCTGCGTCAACGATGCAGTTTGCAGCTGGACCTTATGCCAGTCACTGACACAGCCTTCAGAATCACTGTTATGCTACTCCTTTTGCATAGTTATCTGCCATTCTGCAACTGCCCAGCTTTGCTAGGGTTTCCAGGCTGCCCAGACGACTCTTAAGAAACTCAAGGAAGTTTTCTCTGGGTGTTTGTTGTGCACCAGTGTTTTGGCCTTTAAACTTAGTACTTTCTTCTTTTCCATTCTTTTGATCTCTTTTGGTAAAAATGATAAGTGGGGGTAAAATCTTGTGATGAAAATTTTATAAAAAGAAAAGAAAAACAAATAAAAACCGTCATTAACATGCGCTGAAGACCTTGAACTGAGACAAACACTTTATTGAAAGAGAGATCATAGCTAACAGATCATCTGGCTTTGTGCTTTTCAACCTTTTTGCACCCACAGGTGCACAAGAAAGACAAAACACACATCCATGTATTTATCCTTGCAGTATTTATTGTATTATGAGATGAAGGTACTTTGATCACTTAAGCTTACTGAATCTGGGAGGGATCAGACAGGAATGAATGTGCACAACTACAAAGTTAGTTCCTAACATTTCTATATAAACATGTGTTATATCATGAATTAAATATGGATTTATGAAATTTGGAAATCCCTGATTTTTGTTTTTATTTTGCATGTCATTCCAACTTTTTGGTACCTGAGTTGAACAATAATAGTTTTGGGGGCTTGTACATTAAGACATGGTTGTTACTAACTCATCAGGCTGCAGTTTCAGGTATGTTGCTTTACTATGTTGTTTTATTTTTTTCTAGCAAATCTTTGTTGAGACTTGTTAGTATTTCCAAATAGATTACTGATTCATCACTCTTACATGTTCGGTGGCACACTGTGCGACAATGCATGTACTTCAGTTTTATTTGCTATTCTTTTAGTTGTCTTTCTTGATGAACCAGATTTTATCACTTCTTGCTCAACTGCAAGTCTCAACAGAAAGCACATGCCATGCAACGTCAAAAGAAATTTTCATTATGCACACAAACAGACACAGAAGTGACCTTGAATCTATTTATCAATCCAGATGCATTATCAGGATGCAGTCAGGCAACACTGTCCATGGACTCCGGTCAAGGCCAACTCTTACACACACACACACACACACACACACACACACACACACACACACACACACACACACACACACACACACACACACACACACACACAGAAGCACACAAAGTATACCTGGAATCCTATTTCTCAGAAAATATAAACATGTTACTTATTCAATACATTTCTAAGAAATTGCTGTTTGAAGTTTTCATGTAAAATGTAAATATTCTTATTCTAATATTCTTGCAAAATTTCTGTAAATTTAAAAACAAATGCATCATAAAATACTTTTAACTTAAGATGAGAGCTGTTTTTAGCCACAGATTTCGGACAGCACAAAATAAATACAACATGTAAACAAAAATCCACACACATCCAAGAAAATAAATTTGCTTCTTCTTTATAAAATTAACTTAATAACTTCATTGCTTATTTATTTATCTTGCACAATGAAAACGCCTAACTGGTTCCTTGTTGAGATGTATCTGGTGACGACATCATCAGACCCACCCAGAGGCTCAAAGGAAGTATAAAAAAACCTGCTGCATGCTGCTGTTCTCACACAACTGTCACTCTCAATAGCACACAAGCTGCTCACATATTCTGCAGGGACGGGTGGGCTCGACTGTGTGGATCTTTCTACCATCATCAGCATGATTATAAGCATTGCTCTGATTTGGGCAGTTGTTGTGGGATTTTGCTGCCTCCTCTGGCTTGCTGTGGGGATAAGACGCAGGTAAGACTTAAGAAAGAGCATGTAGGATGTAATGAAGGACATGAATCTTAATTTGGGCTTGAGTATATTACTTAACTTCTGCATATATTGAATTAAACACTGACAGGAATGTTAGGATTTTGATTAATTTTCAGCTTACAGCACATAAAAAGAAGAAACCTTTTTAATAGAAATGCACAAGAAGAATGATTATTATTTTCAAATACATGAGTAACACAGAGGTGACTGCTATGTAGCTATGTCAACAATCAGTCCTGAGTTGTAGGTTTGCAAAGTTTTGGAGTTGTTGTTGAGATGCAGCCAACATTTTGCTCTCTCTGATTCATTGTTTTATTTGAACATTTCAGTTTAAACTTACCTGTATTTGTAAAATAATGACTTCTTAATAATACTGAGATATTAATTTATTACTAAATTAGCTGAACTATATGAAATGCACAATATGTGCTGCTGCCAAAATCAGTCTAAAGACGTCAGTGCAGCCGAAGTCTTGAAGAAATCATTGACGCACATGCCAGACAAATGAAAGCGTTTTCATCCGGAAGTTACAGAATTCGATCCAGACAACTGAGATCCAACAAAGTGAGTTATCTCTGTGATCTCTTTCTTGTCATTGTCCTCAGGCAACCAGGTGAGCCAGCAGTTGAAAATGGTTTGATCCCCTACTTAGGTTGTGCTCTCCAGTTCGGGGCCAACCCACTTCAATTCCTCCGCAGCCGCCAGAAGAAGTACGGCCACATTTTCACCTGCAAAATTGCAGGCAGGTACATCCACTTCCTGTGCGACCCCTTCTCTTACCATTCAGTCATCAGGCAGGGAAGACACCTTGATTGGAGGAAGTTCCATTTTGCTACATCTGTCAAGGTAATTTTATGACGTGATTTGATCTTTTATTATAAAAGATATATTATATGAATACATCATATAGTCTGTTAGGACACTTTTCTTGATCCACTTTCTCATTGTATTGGTCGATCTTTCGATAGTCCTGAAGCTCTTCTTTCTTTACAAGGCGTTTGGTCATGACAGCTTTGATCCTCGCCATGGCCACACCACAGAGAACCTCCATCAGACGTTTCTGAAAACACTACAGGGGGAGGCTCTTCCCTCCCTTATTGAGACAATGATGGGGCACCTTCAGGATGTCATGCTGAAATCAGATACACTCAGCCCAAGCAAGGACCACTGGCAGGTGGACGGCATATTTGCCTTTTGCTATAAGGTCAGTAACTTGAATTTAGAGTGAAAGCATTGGCCCATGGAAGATACATTTCTCTTGAATAGTCATGATGTAGTAACTGCAAAGGTTCTACACCTATATTCTCTACTCAGGGTGGGACACAATTCATGCCACATATGTGAGTAAAAAACCCTTGAAATAGTCATTTATAAGTTTGTGCTCTGCTGTTCTTCAGGTGATGTTTGAATCTGGTTACCTAACTCTGTTTGGTAAAGAGCTTGGTGAAGACAAGTGTCAGGCTCGGCAGGCAGCCCAGAAAGCTTTGGTGCTCAATGCTTTGGAGAACTTCAAAGAATTTGACAAAATCTTCCCGGCACTTGTGGCCGGGCTGCCTATTCACGTGTTCAAAAGTGCCTACAGTGCCCGAGAGGTTAGTAGGCTGTCAGAGTCAAAGGCCTCTGAGCCATTTGTAACATTTTCATCCTCTAATATGTTTGAATGTTCTTTTTTTTACACTCTTATGTAGAACCTAGCTAAGACCATGCATGCTGAACACCTGTCCAAGAGAGAGAATGTGTCCGATTTAATCTCCATGAGGATGATCTTGAATGACTCCTTATCTACCTTCAATGACATCAGCAAAGCCAGGACCCATGTTGCTCTGCTCTGGGCCTCACAGGCTAACACCTTGCCTGCTACCTTCTGGAGTCTCTTTTATATGATCAGGTAAGCTGGTAATGGGCTGTCTCATGAAAAGCCATAAGGAATAGTAAATCAAATTGTGTGTCTAATCAGTCTCGTGAGTTTTACTCTGTGTACGAACATCACACGATCCATCCATCCATCTTCATCCGCTTTATCCGAGGCCGGGTCGCGGGGGCAGCAGCCTAAGCAAAGCATCACACGATAACAAAAATAATTAGAAAAATACAGCAATAAATGGTACAGTAGTAGGACATTACCAGAAAGTTGATGCTGTTCATCTGGACATTGTTTTGCTGTGAAATTTCAATCAGTAATAGGGGCATTCAAAAGGTTATGTGTACGAAAAACCAGTGCATACAAATCAGTATCATAAATACACTATAACATAGAGGGACACCATCTCTACAGACACAGCAGCCAGGGAAGCAGAAAAACATCATATCAAAAAAGCCCTGACATGTATCAGTGGTCCCCTACATGTCACTGCTTCAATAATGAGGATGTATGCTGGTCTGAGCGTCAGTCAAGGACGTCATTCATGTGAAAAGAAAATGAGGAGGGGGCCTAATGGCACATCATTCCCCATCCTGCAACGCTCTGATTGTAGCCACTTCTCAGCTCTCTGTTAATAGTGCTCACCATGACTATCTGCACAGTATAGATTATGGATGGTTCTTGTAGAGAACCAGTTCCCAGTAGTCCAGTTCCTTGGAACTGTTCTACCTGCCCGTAGATCCTGCTTATTGGTTCTTGCAATCACGCTACAATTAGCTGATTTCAATTCATGTGTCAGAGGAGGAAAATAGCAGCACAGTCTGTCCTGATTCTCATCCCAACCGGTCGCAGCAGATGGCCCCGCCCCTCCCTGAGCCTGGTTCTGCTGGAGGTTTCTTCCTGTTAAAAGGGAGTTTTTCCTTCCCACATTCGCCAAAGTGCTTGCTCAGAGAGGGTCATGACTGTTGGTTTTTTCTCTGGATGTATTATTGTAGGGTCGACCTTACAATATAAAGCACCTTATTGTTGTGATTTAACACAGTACAAATAAAATTTATTTGAACTGAAATTAGGATGGGGATTTAACTTGGTTTGTAGGACCAACAGGTTCACATTGTTAAATGGTAATTATGAGACAGAGTAACATGAAAGTACTTTCTCCTGTGAGTAATTAAGTAAAATACTGCATTACTTTTAAGAAATGCATTCAGTGTAAGATGTGTAATTATTACATTTATTACTTTTTTATTACTTTTATTTTTTTTTTTCAACACCCGAACATTTGACCACACAGCATGTAATTAATTTGTACAAATGCAATGTTCTTGATATGCTTCTTAGCGGTGGTGGTGACTCTCAAAGGGGAGCCAATGAAAACCCAATAAGGATGATAAGAGAATCGATAAGGAACTGAATTGATAAGTGTTATTGACATTGAATCACTAAGTTCTTATCATGAAATTGACCTTTGACATTGTTAGTCAATGGGGAAACCTGCAGTCAGCTGAGACTGAAGACTTTTGAATGGCGAGATGAAATGTTTCCCACCAGATTTAGCTTTAACAGAATTAGCTTTCCTTACATTGATGACTGAGCATGCATCAAGACTTCGCAGTATTCTTGATACCTTATCACAAAGTCTTGTTGACCAATCACTGTGCAGTTTATATCCGAGAGCACAGCTCTTTTTTTTTTACAGATCCTAAGTAGGGTACCTATGGTTAAGTTATGTCATATGTCACATTACATGCAATAAAAAACTAATTGTCCAGCACTGCATGGAGGTAAGTTGTTTCCGGCTATCTAAGGAAATACTTATTATAAAAAGTAATGCTGATGTACGTTGTAGTGTTACATTGATCGCTAACATGAACATGAATTTTTACCCTCTACACTCACAGGTACTATCATGGGCCATGCCTTTGCACAGGCTACATATTTTTGTTTGTTTTGGGCCAAAGACTCGATTAGATTGGAAATCTACATGTGCTGGACAATATGTGATGTGATACATCCCACATGACTAAATATTAAAAATTGAGCAGCTTTTCAAATATTTTTTTTCCATAAACACCTTTCTCAAACACAACAAATGTATTAATTTAAAATGCAGTACGCAGCCCAATACCAATAACTTCTGCTGAAGAAAACTAATTGTTATTACAATAAAAATAATATAGGACATAAGATAACATAAGATAAGATAACTCTTTATTGTCATTGCACAGTCATACATAGTACAGTAGTACAATGAAATTGGAAAAACTGTCCTACGTCTTTCACTAAGCACAGAATAGTGAAAGAAATACACACAGTAAGAGGTTGTACCTCTGCGCAGGAGTCCAGATGCTATGAAAGCCGCTCACAAGGAAGTGCAGAAAATCCTGGGAGACTCTGGTAAGACAGTTGACCCCAGCGACCCCTCACTGAACCTCACCAGGGACCAGCTGGACAACATGCCTGTTTTGGGTGAGATTACTTATTTTACCCAGTCATTAGATCACTAGAAGAAAAAGTGACATACCTAATATTGCTAAATTAAAAGACTAGCGTTCAGAATTTTAGCATGAACATATTCGCTTTATGTCTGTCTCCTTGATGTCTACAGACAGCATCATTAAAGAAGCCATGCGTCTTTCCAGTGCTTCTATGAATGTGCGTGTTGCCAAGGAAGACTTCCTCCTTCACCTTGATAACCAAGAAGCTTACCAAATAAGGAAAGATGATGTCATAGCCTTGTATCCGCCTTTGCTGCACTATGATCCTGAAATCTATGAGGATCCTTATGTAAGAGCCGGATGGGTTATAAATAAGAAAAGTCTCTTCACCAAGAAATTACTGCATTTTTTATTGTTCTTCATTTCTTTCTCCTCTTCACTCTGCAGGAGTATAAGTTTGACCGTTTTCTGGACAACAAGGGTCAGGAGAAAACCACTTTCTACCGCAGTGGGCGGCGGCTGCGTTACTTCTACATGCCCTTCGGCTCTGGGGTCACTAAATGCCCGGGCAGATTTTTCGCTGTGTATGAGATCAAACAGTTCTTGACTCTTGTTCTGTCTTACTTTGACATGGAACTTTTAGACCCTGGTATCAAAGCCCCGCCTCTTGACCAGTCCCGTGCTGGCCTGGGTATCCTTCAGCCTACGTATGATATAGACTTCAGGTACAAACTAAAATCCAGTCAATAGGTTCTGTTGTGTTTAGACAGAGAGATTAAAGCTCATATTGTAAATGGTGTATATATTATACAGTTTTAATGAAGATCCATAACTACATATGAATGTTTTTTCTGCTTTGCGTTGCTTCTGAAGAACATATGTTGCACACATGGGTGGAGCCCTTACGAAAAGGCTTCAGAGAATCTAGTTTATAGTTTGTTAAAAATGATAAGTAGTTCCAGTGGACAGACTGGAGACATATTTGAGAGACAAATACATTTGTAGTACTGACCATGGGCGGTTCATGTTTGATCTGGGTATGCATTTGATCCTGTTAACTGTTTGCCAAAGCAAATTTCTGAGCTTTTCTAAAATCCAAGCAGTCAGTTATAAAAGGAATTCACTATGCCATGACACTGACTTGTGATTATATACATGGTCTAAAGTATAGGGAGCATTAACATCATACACAGGACCTCAGTGTCTGTCAATAAGACAGTTCAGAAACCTTGTGCACACTGCTCAGATTCATTCTTTCTTTTCTTCTCAGATAAACGTAAACTCCTTCCAGGTAACCATTGTTATGACATATATATCATTTTTTTGTTAATATAAAAATGAAAGTTAGGTTATCAGTTTAAAAATTAGAGGCTTTTGGAAAGACAAAACAAAAAAACTAAAACAAATGAAACTTTGATTAAATAAAATTCTTTACTTATCACTGCAGTGTGTTACCATTAGCATTCATCAATGAAATCTTTTCCCTGCTGTATTTATATTCTAGTATATGTAAATTGTACATTGTGAGTTGAAGTTGCTGCGGGCAGCCTTTTTATCAGTGAACAAATTGCTGCAATCAGACTCATTTACTGTCCATCAGCCTTGGAATTTGCTCTCGCTGGCACTCTCATGCTGTCAGCCAGCGCTGACCTTTATGCTAGCATGCATCTACCTTTTTAGTATCATTATTACAAGCCATGCGGTTTAATAATGATAATTTTAATTGGTGCAGTGAACATCGGTAGACCTAGAATGTAGGGATGTGGTGTAAAGACCCATTGATACTTTGGTTAGTTAACTCAGAAAGATCAGTTTGCAGCTGCTTCTAAATATCAAATTTAGAAGCAGCTGCAAATACTTTTACGTGACATGAATTATAAGCTCCGTAGTTCATAACTGAGGATATATTCAGGATGTGAAGGAATGCTCATTTGCACAATGAAGGTGTCTGTGATTGCTCATTCAAAAACCATGTTTGGTTTGTAAACAGCACGCTTGGCTGTTTTATATTGTGAATAAAACACACTGTGAGCCACAGTCTAAGTGCTCGGGGAAAGAGGGTGAATCAGTATTTATGTCCATGCTGTATTTAAATGCATTTACCTCCAAACATGGGAGTAAATTGGAACAGATTACATTCCCTTTAAATTCTGAAGGTTTTTCATTGAACTGAGGGACAGTCCACATGTGTCTTTGTTAACTGACCTGCTGTGCAAACAGATAATAAATCAATAACATTGCACTCATCTGTGTGTGTTTGTTTTGATGTACCTTCTAGTTAAAGTCAATACAAATAAAAAAGAAAGACTTTTTCTTCCAATAAATTATATAAACAGGGTTATTTAACAGCTTTCCCACAGACACAAGATGTTGACACAAACCATATATCAGTAAATATTTATGTATATGGGTGAAAATCAGACTTTGCAGTTGTTAAATACAAAACAGTCAAAAAGCATCACAAAATGAAAGGAGGAAACAATGGAGATAATGGGATGTTATAAAGTGTTGAGTTTGAAGTCAGCCACACACCACTTTACTGTGTATTTGTGCTGTGATGAAGACTAACATTAAGCATTAGTGATCATAGTGCCATGAGGTGAAATTCCTTTCACTGTCATGTTGCTCAGGGACCACAACTGTTTCATGGCATCAACACACTGACAAGTGTTTGTATGTGAAATACAAAACTACATCGTGAGGCTTTCCTGACCTCACTGCTGTCGTCTTTTTATCTTCTCATATGTTTTGGTGCTAAAGATGAGGTTTGTGGATTTTCCCATAATAAGGTCAATAATCATGCGTGGTATAATGAGCACATAGTGCACAACTGAGCTAACAAGAGATTAGCTGTCTGATTCTTCTTGTGTCACACTTTAACATACTTTTGCAAACGCAGACATCCCTCAGGGGCTTTTCCCCTCAATACGTTAAAGACTGTAAATATAATACTTGTATTGCATTTATACTGATACTAGAAAGAGTGCTGGCTTGTATGTTTGCCATTTGTATGAATTTTGCCTGATTAAGTCTGGAGACTGAAACTTAATGAATATTTTTCCTTCATGTAAATGATAATGTCACAACATTTACCAGTGTGAGGCTATGAGAGCTTAACTGAAGCCAGTTTAAGTAACCTTTAATAACCCAGTACTCTGCAGTAACCTCTGGAGTCCAGGCAGAAGTAGGCGAGTACACAGCTGAAAGCAGAGTCATCCACTAATCTGAACCTGAAGTAAGACAGAGGTGGTGTGTTGTTGAGAATAACACAACAACTGAAACGTCAAGCCCAGCTGCTTCTCACGTGTGTGAGTTATCTGTTAAAGTGTGGAGACAATAACATAATTATTCTCTGTTTGTCTGAAACCTGTTCCTGTTACACACACAATGGTGTTCTTGTGTAGCTTATCTGCGTAAGCAATTTAATTAAAAACTTGTACATAATGTCCTGTTTCATAATGTTGTTTCCCCCTTCGTGAATCACTACCTTATCGTGGTGGAAGGGACACACCTCTGGAAGGATCCAAGGGCCCCTGTCAGGGGGTTTTGCCCCCTGCTAGGGTCTCCCATGGCAAATTGGTCCTGGGTGAGGAACCAGACAAAGAGCAATTCAAAGGACCCCCATGAGCAGAAGATCGAGGGAACAGTTCCTTCTGCCGGGGATAGCTTCCCTGAAGTGTGGCTGGCCTCTGCTTAGAGATAGGGTGAGGAGGCCTGGGAACACCTTGGTGTTCCCCCGGAAAGGCTGGAGGAGGTGGCCGAGGAGAGGGAAGTCTGGGCTTCTCACCTTCTGCATGTGTTTCATCCAAAGGACATTCTCGATTAATTCACCCGCCACTTCATCTGTCCATTTCCTGCTCATTGCGTCAGATGTTTAGTTACTCCTCAGCCTCCTTTATCAATAATGGTACTTGTGATAAATGTAGCCCATTTGCAGCTTGGCTTCGCACTCTTGAAAACCTGCAGCTAGCTACATCCCCGTAGGCAGTCCAGACGAAGGTAGAGTTGTCCCCATTAGCTCTCCACAGCAGATTGTCCCGAGCAGCTGGGGAAAGAGGGCGGCTGGGTGACGGTGAGGAGGAAGCATAGTCCTAAACAGAAGCCCCAGATACACCACCAACCTGTTCATGTGTCTAACCGTTTTTCCCCACTCGGCGACACACCCGCCGGGGGTCAAACTCTGGTAATTGGTGATTCTGTTCTCAGACATGTGAAGCTAGAGACACCGGCAACCATAGTCAATTGTCTTCCAGGGGCCAGAGCAGGCGACATTGAGGGAAATGTAAAACTGCTGGCTGAGGGTTACTATAATTCACTGTAATGTACACTAATGACACCCAGTTACGCCAATCAGAGGTCACTAAAATCAATATCGAATCAGTGTGCAACTTTGCCAAAACAATGTGGGACTCTGTAGCTTTCTCTGGTCCCCTCCCCAATCAGACCAGCAGTGACATGTTTAGCCGCATGTTCTCCTTAAACTGCTGGTTGTCTGAGTGGTGTCCCAGAAACGAAGTGGACTCCCCCTGCTTCCCTTAGGCAGTGTCATCAGAAGACATAGCATACATTTTCACTGCTATGTTGATGACACCCAGCTCTATCTGTCCACGAAGCCAGATAACACACACCAATTAGTTAAACTGCAGGAATGTCTTAAAGACATAAAGACCTTGATGGCCGCTAACTTTCTGCTTCTTAATTTCCAGTTTGGATTCAGGAGCCAGACACTCATATCTGTTATTAATCTCTGTCTCTCTTCCACAGCATGTCTTTATCCTGTCTTCCTTCTCTCAGTCCAACCAATCACAGCAGATGGCCCCGCCCCTCCCTGAGCCTGGTTCTGCTGGAGGGTTCTTCCTGTTAAAAGGGAGTTTTTCCTTCCCACTGTCGCCAAAGTGCTGCTCATAGGGGGTCATATGATTGTTGGGTTTTTCTCTGTATGTATCACTGTAGGGTCTACCTTACAATACTGGTGTTTTGATTTGGTGCTGTATAAATAACATTGAATTGAATTTGTGAACTCACCACTCGTACTAAAAAGCATATTCTACAAATCTCATTCATACTTTATTGCACTTTCTTGTAGGTGAAAAATGATTGTAATGCCAGTCCCTTTGAATGGAATGTGCTCTTTTAAGAGCCATACTTTTACGTGTTTTTTAATAATAGTCTTTAGAGACCATTCTCCAGATTGTCTAATTATCTATCTAAATATCTAAAAAGTGAGGAGGAAGGGAGCCAGGTGCTGTTGCAGGAGAAGACATGTACTATCATAATGACCCTAAATATGTTTCTGTCTCAGATATATAGTCATGCAATGGGGAATTTTACAGATTGGAAGAAATTAGTAACTTTCTTAATGAAAGATTTGGAAAATCTGTAAAGTGAGTGAGTATTTTCCAGTTTTAGCAAAACAAGTCAAAAGTATGCCGACTTCATGTATAACATGACATGCAGAGTTCTGTGGATATGGATCTGGCTGAAAAAACACACAACAAGTCTCAGACACTTATAGTTAAACAAGGAAAAGGTTAAAGAAATTAAAGACTGCATAATAACATTATAATTACACTCGTGCACTAGTGCATGCTGCACTTGGTGATCTTTCTTCTTTACTTTCTTTGTGGTTTGGTGGAAGAGCTGATTTTTTTGTCACATCTGACTGATTTTTCTGCTGTTTAAACCAGCGAGATTTTGTTTCTTCCAGAGCTTAATGTTGACATTATTTCTACCACAGAAATAGTGACAGGAAAGGTCAATGGTGAAGAAGGCGTGTGGGTTAGTGCCAGTGTGGGGGAAGTGTGAAAGGGATATGTACTTTTTGTCAACAGTAGACTATGCAGGAGCTTCCTGCTGCTGCTGATGGTCAGCAAGGTTGCTGGATTGAATGGGCTCCCTGCAGACTTTTGTAAACATGTCTGGAAGTGTTTGGGAGCTGACCTTTAGGAGGTGCAGCGGTATTTCTTCCACCTAAAAAAGGAGACTGACCCTGCTTAAGATCTGAGACCAGTGGCTCTGCTATGTACAGATTACAAACTACTTTCAAAGTATTTGCCAATAGGCTGAAACATTTCCTGGAGTTGATCATTCACAGAGATCGGTCCTATTGTGAACTGGACAGATTATGGGCAGCCTATTTCTGATAAAAGCCGGGCTGATATTTGTAAATTATACACCTTGGATGTTGGAATTATTTTTAGATCAGGAGAAACAGTTTGATAGGATTGACAGAGCATTTATGGTTTTGACTTTAAGGCTTGGTTTGGAGGCATTAGACAAGGATGTCCTATCAGAATCAGAATGTCAGGGTTCCGGGGCGCGCTCGTGTACACTGATGGAGTAGGACGCACTCTTCTCAGCTCCGCACTTTTCTTCTTATTTTCCAACAATTAACCCGACACCCTGCTTCTTTACTTAACTAGTCAACAGCACTACTGGTCTGCATCAATTACAATAAAGACTGGACGACATGCCGCCTAAAAACACACTGCCAGAAAGCTGTAGCTGAAAACTCTGCGAGCATCGACACCATATTAGCAGCTATAGCTAGCTTAAAAACTTCTATGGAGAGCCGCCTTGACACAATTGAGTCAACTTTGTCTAACCTCCAGGCAGATATCTGGTCATCCGAACAGCGACTCGATGTCGCTTACTACAATGGACGGCCATGTTTGTATGCTTGAAGCTACATGCAAAGAACTAATGGCGGCCACCGTTAACCTGCGTGACAAGCTAGGCCAGATAGAGGCGCACTCGCGTCGGGTCAACATCAGGATTGTTAGAGTGAAGGAAGGTGCTGAGGGCGGTAAGCCAGCGGACTTTCTTTCATCTCTGCTGCTGGATGTGTTGGGGAAAGACAACTTTATTAAGCCGATAAAAGTGGAGAGGGCACACCGCACCCTTAGACCAAAACCAACGGCTGGCCAGCGACCGAGGGCTATCATAGCCAAGTTACATCATGAGAAAGACGTGTGGCACGTCCTGCGTCTGGCACGCCAACGTGCACCGTTGAGCTGTGATGGAGAGAGACTGTCCATATTTCCCGCTGTGGAGGTCTTTGCGCAGTGGATGGCTTTCAATGTGGTCAGGAAAAAGCTTAGCGCCTCCGGAGCGACGTGCAGTCTGCGCTACCCGGCCCAGCTTCGGGTAGTTCACAACAACATCACTAACACGTTCAAGTCTCCTGCTGAAGCTGAATGGTTTGCGGACTCACTGTAATCATGACCTGGTAATATATTTGTTCATGTTGTTGATGCGGCTGTATTGCTGAACATTCTCACTCTTCTCTTCCTACAGTGAGAGTCATGATTCGTTCGATCATCTTTTAAATGCTTCTGTGGTGATAGTTTTCTATAATTTTTTTTTAAGTTGTTGCTACTACGTCTTGAAACTTTTCTCTATCGTGAAGTTTTGAGAACGTTTATATTATAATTTTGGACATATATAAGTTATTTCCATATATAAGTGTTTCCAAGATGGCGGCGCGTGCACACGCAGCGGCTTCTCTCTCTCCCAAACAAACTACTTTTTCGTGTTTTTCGTCCTGTAAGTTGCAGTGTTTTTGTAAGACTTTGTCGCGTCTATCTGTGTGCAAGCGAGGATATGCCCGAACACTTCTTCTCGACATCGGCAGAAACAAACTTTTTAAGTTAAACTCTGTGGACACCGAGAAGCTGAAAGATCTGGGTCTGCTCCGAAGGCCTACTAAATCACCGACCCCCACTCCTGCACTTCGCCCACAATGGATGCGCCTCAAGCGGTGTGAGAGGAAGCAAAAGAGGGGTAAGCGCGGTGGCATCCGAGCTAGGCTAGCGGCTAGCCCACACAAACCCGCCATCCCCTCTATCGTTCTGGCCAACGTACGCTCGCTAGAAAATAAACTGGACGACATCCGACTGCTACGTTCATCTCAAAGGAACGTAAAGGACTGCTGTGCTTTTGTGTTCACGGAAACATGGCTTAGCGACAGTGTCCCGGACCGCGCCATTCAGCTCGACCAGCTAACATGCTACCGTGCTGACAGAGTCATCGTCGCGGGAGGTAAGACCCGCGGGGGAGGACTTGTGTTTACATCAATGATGCCTGGTGTCGCGATGCTGTTGCGGTCTGCAAACACTGCTCACCAGTGCTGGAGTTAATGGTCATTAAGTGCCGGCCATTCTATCTACCGAGGGAATATACAGCCATACTACTGTGCGCTGTGTACATCCCTCCCTCCTCCAATGTCAACAACAGGAATGAGGCACTGAATGAACTGTACCAGCACATCAGTGAGCAGCAGACAGCCCATCCTGATGCTTTTCTCATCCTGGCTGGGGATTTCAATCATGCAGACTTAAAGTGCGTGTTTCCAAAAATACAACAACACATAGACTTTCCAACAAGGGGAAATAACACACTGGACTTTGTTTACACCACCCAGAGAGGAGCCTACAAAGCTTTTCCCCTCCCCCACCTCGGCGCCTCAGACCATATCACTGTCATGCTAATGCCTGCTTACAGACCGCTCGTTAAAACCACCAAACCGGTTCGTAAGCGGATACAAGTGTGGCCAGAAGGGTCTTCAGAGGCTTTACAGGACTGCTTTAACACCACAGACTGGAACATGTTTAAGCAGGCTGCCACCTATAACAACACCACTGACCTCCAGGAGTACGCAGAGACTGTTACTGCCTACATCAACAAGTGTATTGAGGATGTAACAGTCAAGAAAACCATAACTGTCCGGGCCAATCAAAAACCATGGATGACAGGAGAGGTCTACAGGCTGCTGAAAGCTCGGAATGTTGCCTTCAGAGATGGAGACGAGGCGAGCCTGAGGACAGCTAGGGCCAACCTTTCCCGTGGCATCAGAGAGGCTAAGAGACAGTACTCCAGGAAAATATCTCATCACTTCAAAGACAGCAGAGACTCATGGAGCCTGTGGCGAGGCATTCAGACCATCACAGATTACAAGCCCCCACCACAGACCTGTGATAGCACTATCCCCCTGCTGAACGAGCTGAATACTTTCTTTGCTCGCTTTGAAGTCCAAAACAGCACCACTGCACAGAAGACCCCACCCCCTCCTGGTGACCAGGTGATGACTCTGTCCCCGGACAGCGTGAGGAGATCCCTCAGCAGGATCAATGCACGTAAAGCTCCGGGTCCTGACAACATTCCTGGTCGTGTACTGAGAGACTGTGCAGTGGAACTCACTGATGTCTTCACAGACATCTTCAACATATCACTCATCCAGGCTGTCGTCCCCACATGTTTTAAAGCCACCACAATCATTCCGGTTCCAAAAAAGTCATCTCCCTCCTGCTTTAATGACTACCGTCCTGTTGCACTTACTCCCATCCTGATGAAGTGCTTCGAACGACTAGTCATGCAACACATCAAGACTGTCCTGCCCCCCTCCCTGGATCCCTTCCAGTTTGCGTATCGGCCCAACCGCTCAACCGATGATGCCATCTCCACTGCACTCCACTCGGCACTCACACACCTGGACAAAAAAGACTCATATGTTCGAATGCTGTTCATAGACTTCAGTTCAGCATTCAACACTATAATCCCCCAACAGCTCACTCAAAAACTGGTCCAGCTGGGGCTCAACACCTCACTGTGCAACTGGCTGTTGGATTTCCTCACCGGAAGACCTCAAACAGTACGGGTCGGCAGTAATACATCCAGCACCATCATTTTAAACACGGGGGCCCCGCAGGGATGTGTGCTGAGCCCCCTCCTCTTCACTCTGCTGACCCATGACTGCACTCCATCATACAGCTCCAACCTCTTCATCAAGTTTGCGGACGACACAACGGTGGTGGGTCTCATTAGCAACAGGGATGAGACCGACTACAGAAGTGAGGTGAGACGCCTGGCCACGTGGTGTGTTGACAACAATCTCTCTCTGAATGTGGAGAAGACGAAGGAGATTGTTGTGGACTTCAGGAGAATGCACACCCAACATGCTCCTCTGACCATTGACGGAGCGTCTGTGGAGAGAGTGAGCAGCACCAAGTTCTTGGGTGTGCACATCACAGAGGATCTCTCCTGGACGTACAACACCACAGCACTGGCCAAGAAATCACAGCAGCGTCTCTTCTTTCTCGGCAAACTAAGAAGAGCAGGAGCACCAGCCCCCATCATGCACACTTTCTACAGAGGCACCATCGAGAGCATCCTGTCGAGCTGCATCACTGTGTGGTTTGGAGCCTGCAATGCGTCCTGTCACAGAACCCTCCAACGCATAGTGAGAGCTGCAGAGAGGATCATTGGTGTCTCTCTCCCCTCCCTCCAGGACATTTACAGCACCCGTCTCACTAAAAAAGCCCTTTGCATAGCGGCTGATCCCACGCACCCAATGCAAAGCTTCTTCAAGCTGCTGCCATCGGGGAGGAGACTGCGGAGTCTCCAGGCCAGGACCAGCAGGCTGAAGGACAGCTTCATCCATCAGGCTGTCAGGAAGCTTAACTCCCTCCCGATTCTGCCCCCTCTCCCCTCTCTCCTCCACGGTCTCACTGAACTCTGTCACACACACTCACACACACACACACACACACACACACACACACACACACACACACACACACACACACACACACACACACACTCTCTGACTCACTCACTGGCCTGCACCAGTTACCAGTCACTTTGTGGAGCATTGGACTGCCATTACCTCATAAGACTTTGCGTTACACTATCTCATACCGTACATTACCAAATCTCCATTTGCACTATTTGCCTATTTGCACTACTCTGCCTGGTTTGCACTCAATGTCATTTACCCTTATATTGTATATTGTATAGCTTTCTTGTTATATGTAAAATTGTATTATATTATTTAATTTTTTTACTTTAAAATATTTTACTTGCATTTTTAATCACTCTTATATTTAAATGTTCATTTTCTATTTTATCTAGGGATTGAGAGTAACGAAGTTTCTATTCTCTGTATGTCCTGTACATGTGGCAGAATTGACAATAAAGTTGACTTTGACTTTGACTTTGACTTATTTCATATGTTGGCGTCTTTTTTTACCCGATCAGTCGATTTATGAGTATAACTATTGTTTTGATTAATGGAGTCTGGTGCGGAGCTGCCAGATCCGAAGGATGTTTTTTTCTCTCTTTCTTTTTTTTTTGTGCTCCTCTTCCCGACAGTCCCCTTAATGCACGCTGGGATGGGCCGCAGTGGTTCTTGTTCTTTTTTGCGGCCTTGTTCTTTTTGGGGGGTGGGGTTCAGTGTTCTTGTTGTTAATTTTGTTTTAACTGTTGTTATGCCAGTCCTTTGTATTATTTTTCACCAGTCCATATGTCATACCACCTCTCATTTAGATGCGGGGTAACAGTGCTGCTGGTTTAGGAACATGTCCTTTGACTTTTACATCCTGCAATTGCAAGGACTTAGGCAGAGCTTTGAAACATGGGAAGGTTATGTCACATTTGAAGCATTTATCTTCTGATATAACTTTTCTCCAGGAAACTGTACTTATACGCAGTGGCGGTCCTAGCCTGTTATGCGCCCTGGGCGAACACTCCCTCTGCCCCCCCCCCCACACACACACACACAAAGCATATTAAGGATTGTACATTAACATAAAACTCTTGTATACACGCACACACACACTAACACACACACACACATATGAAGAGAGAGAGAGTATGCATTGTATGCAAACGGCTACCAAACAGCCATCATAATTAGTCATACAATGAGAACAGGAAGAATCAACGACTAATTGATATTAAAATCTGTAACATAAGGTAATGTTTGGAGTTTAGTCTGTTACTGTTGCTATGTTTACCATTTCTTCTTGGAGCAACTGTAACCCACATAATTTCCTTAGGGATTAATAAAGTATTCTGATTCTGATTGGTTCAGGATGACCTGCCATGATCCAATCACACATCTGCTTACCTGCATCTTTTGTTTCTCCTCCTCTTCTTTTATCTTTTTTCTAACCTGAGCACCTGATGGCTTTGAACTTGTCTTGTCCATCTTCCATTGGTTTTAATTTTGCACTCCAGTATGAACACAAATCCCCCAACTCAAGGATCACCACAACATAACCTAACACACCTACACCTTAGTTCACAGATTCACTTTGTCTAAGGTGCATTTCTGAGATTTCACACAACCCAGTGAATACATGATGGGCTTGGATTTACATCATTATGAATGAAATGTGCTCTATTTGGAAGCAGCAGCCCCCCCCCCCCTTTCAACGGGTTGTGTATGAGACTTTAAATCATCAAACTGTAAACTTTAAATTGTTATTGATCCTTTACCCCAAGTCCTAAAGTGTATATTTATTTTCTTACTCTTCTTATATTTATTGTTTGTTTACTTGCACTGCTGTAACTGGAGCCTCGTCGTCTCGTCTCTCTATATGCTGGACTGTCTGTAGCGGTGATGACAATAAAGTTTACTTTGACTTCAGCAGCGCGCAGGCGCACCGAGGGCTCTCGCTCACTTTTCGTGTATAGAATTTCAAAAAAACATCGGTGCAAACTATAAGTCTGTATTATAATGTCTGGTGTTTTCGTGTTTGTTGGTTTGTTTTTATTTTGTTTTACTTTGTGAGTTGGTTATTAGATGCTGCTCCAGCCGGTCAGAAAATCTCCCGCCGCCCCGCCCTCTCTTCTCTGCGCCGCAAGCAGCAGGCGCACCTCGCAAACGAAGGGCGCCCTTACTCCCAGCAAATGGGCGATAGAAAACCGATCGGTGCCTGTGCCATTCCCAATATGCGCTGTCATGACATCGGGGCAGCATGGGTACGAGCAATTTTTATTTTGCCGATGCCCGTGATGCCGCCCCCCACCACGATGCCGCCCCGGGCAACCGCCCGTATCTAAAACCGCTACTGCTTATACGGAAAACCACTCCATTTATATTTGGATCCGTCGTTACTGATCCGGATGGGAGATTTGTTTTGGTCTCTGGGTCCATTAACTCTTTTCCACTGGTTTTGCTAAATATCTATGCCCCTAATTTTGACTGTCCTGACTTCTTTTCCAAAAAAATTGACCTAATTTCTGATTATAATATGTCTAATATAATAATTGGTGGCAATTTTAACTGCTATTTTGATCCTGTTTTGGATAGATCATCTACAAAAATAGGCGCCACTACTAGATCCATGGCAGTTCTGAACAACCTGGTAAAATCACACAACATGGTAGACGTTTGGAGGCTTCAGCATCCAAATGATGGGCAATATTCCTTTTTTTCACCTGTACATTGTAGCTTTACCAGAATAGATTACTTTGTTTCAGATTCTAGACTATTACCCAGTATTATCAGCTCTGCTTATCATCAAATCTTGATTTCTGACCATGCCCCACTTACCATGAAAATAGATTTTAATTTACAGCCTCGAATTTTCAATTGGAAATTCAATTCTACCCTTCTGTCAGACAAAACTTTTTCCACTTATGTTTCCACTGAGATTTCAGATTTCTTAAAACACAATGACAACGGTGAGCTCTCTGACTCCACTCTTTGGGAATCACTTAAGGCAGTATTGTGTGGCAAGATCATCTCCTTTCAAACATTTTTGAAAAAGACTAGATTAAATCGTCTGTCCCAAATTGAATCTGAATTATCAACATTAGAGGAGGCACTTCGCCAATCTAATACTGAGGACATGTCTAATGCTATTCTAAAACTAAAACTTGAATACAATCATATTTTGGGAACCCAAGTCAGAATCAATATTATTAAATTGAAACAAAGACACTTTGAGTTGGGAGGTAAACCCCATAAATTACTTGCCAGACAATTAAAAGATGTGCAAGCCCATCAGACCATACACAAAATTGCCTCCTCTTATTAATGATTAATGACAGATTCTTTGAATTTTTCAGCCAACTGTACTCTTCTAAATCAAACGCTACTGACTCTGAGCTTTTATCTTTCTTAACTCTCTGAGTATTCCCCTCACAGAGTCTGCCACCCAAGCGCTTGAAGCTGACTTTAGCATCACAGAAGTCAAAGCTGCTATCCTTTCTTTCCCTAGCGGTAAAGCCTGCGGACTGGATGAGTTCAACATAGAATTTTATAAAGCCCATATTGATATAATCGCTCTACTTTTACTCAGAATGGTGAACTGCTCTATTGCACGGGGCTTTTTTCCTGATAGCATATATGATGCACACGTTTGTCTTCTCCCGAAGATGGACAGAGACCCCACCAATGTGACTTCACCTACTTAGTTCATTAAACTGTGATCAAAAATCATTGCAAAAGTCTTTTCTTCACGTCTTAATAAATGTTTGGGCACTTTAATTCAACAAGATCAAACTGGGTTTATCCCAGACCGATTTGCTTTCTCTAATACCCGTCGTCTATTGAATGAACTGTATGGAAAAAACTCTCCAAATTCAGCTGTTATTTCATTAGACGCACAACAAGCTTTTGATCAAATTGAGTGGAAATACCTGTTTGCTACGCTTGAGAAATTTGGCTTTGGTCGTAATTTTACAACTTTGGTACGTATGCTTTATGCACGGCCAAGATCATCAGTACTGACAAATTTTGATAGATCACATCCATTTCTGCTTCACCGGGGGACTAGGCAGGGTTGCTGTTTATCTCCACTGCTCTTTGCTTTAGCTATGGAGCCTCTGGCCATTGCAGTTAGAAGCAGCTCTGATATTGTGGGTATATCCTGTGGTCCTGTCAAATCTACTATAACTCTACATGCAGATGATGTGGTTCTAACACTGTCTGATGCCAGGCTCTCTTTGCCTCCCCTGCTTCATCTCATTAACAAATTTGGACAACTCTCTGGTTTCACAATTAATTGGGACAAGTCCATTTTTATGCCACTGGCAGATGGTCTCAACTCTAGCTTCATCTCTAGCTTACCCTTTAAAACCACCAGCAGTCACTTTAAATACCTAGGTATTAACAGTCCCAGAAACCGTAAGCTGCTATTTAAATTGAACTTTCAGGTCCTCGTTGATAGTATTAAAGCTAAGATAGATAAATGGACTCTTCTCCCACTTTCTTTAATTGGACGTGTCAATATAATTAAAATGGTAGTACTTCCTAAATGTATTCATCTTTTCCAAAACATACCCATCTCTCTATCGACTCTATCATTTTGTCTTTCATCTGGGCAAATAAACCCTGTAGGAGCCATAACTAAATGAATTGAATTTTGATGATCACTGGGTTTTCATTTGTTTGGTTGCTATGGTGATGTGTAATGGGAGTCACGTGGGTGCTAGCGGTGACATTAAGAGGGCGTTGTCAGTCTGTCATTCACTGGTTTGATTTTGACAAAGGGGAGGGCTGGGTAGCCTTAGTTTTTGTTGACCGCTGCACAACGAGTTTCCCCTTGTTGCATTAGAGCCTGTCATGTTTTAAGAGTCTGAATCAGGAGCCCATGACATTACTCTGTAAACTCTCAAAGCACTTTAATAAACAAGTAAGCAATTCCACCTCTGGCATTATTGCGTAAAGTTGACAGCGCGTCAAGCAAAGAGGCGGCCTCCATTCCCGGCCTCTAGCGACTGTGGAAGTTGCTACATCCTTTTTTTAAAACTATAGACTCTATCATTTTGTCTTTCATCTGGGCAAATAAACCCCATAGAATTTCAAAGGCACACTTGCAGAAACCTTCCTCTGAGGGCGGATTAGGCCTCCCAGTTTTCAGGCACTACTATTGGGCTTGCAATGCCAGAACATGGGTTTTCTGGAACAGTGTTTCAGCTGTTCCTGCTGTTTAGAAGGGATGCTTTCCTTCTTGGCCTTTTATAGAGGCGCACAACACTAAATCAATTTTTGGTATGTCACTTGATGCTATTCTGTTTCCTAAGCCAAACATACCTACCAAACTTCTAAGTAATGATTTTGTTCTAGGTCATTCTCTTAGGATCTTAAAGTAAGTTAGGGGTGCTTTGTGCCTTCCAGACCTATCCATTTTTGCTCCCATAACTGAAAACCTTTCTTTTTCACCCGGCTTGATGGACCCTGTGTTTAAGCTTTGGTCTGAATTATGTCTTCACACTATTAAGGAGCTCTACATCGACAATTGTTTTGCTTCATTTGCTCAGCTGCAATCAAAATGTATGCTTCCCTCTGCTCATTTATTTAGATACTTACAAATTAGGAATTTTGTTAAACACTCTTTTGCCCATCTGGATAAGCCCCTGCTCATAGTGACTTTTATGATTATTTGATTAAAAATCACACTTCCAAACACCTAATCAGCCAGTTTACTACACTTTTTACACTTACAGAACCTGCTAACCACATCAAGGATGCTTGTGTTAATGACTTGGAAGTAGACATATTGGATGCTTTGTGGGCCAATGGGTTGAAGAAGATTAAAGAACGCTCTGTTAATGCCAGACTACAACTTATACAGTTGCATTTTTCTAAAGCATAGACGGAAAAATGCTGCCTAGCTATTTTGTCTTTGTGTGACAGATGTAAAGCAATGGAGGGAACCCTCGGTCACCTTTTCTGGTCTTGCCCCACACTCAGGAGTTTCTGGGCAGAGATATTTAATATATATAACCGGATTTATGACTTATTAAAGCCGGATGGTGTACTCGCAGTGCTAGGCTGCTCCCTAACCTCATTGGCACTCAGACGTCCTCTTCAGAAAGCCTTAATGTTTGGCATGATTGTAGCTAAAAGACTTATTCTTAGAGCCTGGAAATCACCATCTCCTCCATTGTTTAGGGTTTGGCTACGTGAGATGATTGCATGTTTGTATATTGAAGAGGTTTGTTATCGTCTGGCTGACACTCATTTTAAGTTTGTCGAAATCTGGGGCCCTTTTCTCAATCATATTAACGGGGATTAAACATAAACTTTAACCCATTTGACTGCACTTTGTGTTTGTGTGAAACTGCACTTCTGCCGGACCCTGATTCCTTCCTGGACTTGTTCCCCACATCGTCTGGACTTGGTGAACTCTCTGTTGCCCTGTCTAACCTCACACAGAAGATCATCTGCTTTGGACACTGGTATTTCTTTTGAACTTTTGATTTGTACTGGCTAACCGGTGAATTTTTCCTGTTTGGGTTGTTTTATTGTGTGTTTGTTTTTTCTTTTCTTTTTTTTCTGTGCTTAAATGTTATTGTTTTTTAATCTTATGTCCTTTGTCTGGTGTGATTTTATGTAACTTCGAACTTAAAATCTTATAAATAAACATTTTAAAAAAAGAGTATTTTCAGTTCATTCATGTTCACTGTATTTTTCACTTGTTCTCATTTCCAGTTTTTCCTGTGCCATCTCGTTCCATGTGTCGTTAGCCAGATTATGTTCAGCTGTGTATTCGCCGGTCTCTCATTATCATCCTCATCAGTCTGTGTATTTAAGTCTTCAGTTTCCACTCGTTCACCGTCGTGTCATTGACGCTGTCTACGCTGTACGTGTTTCCAGTCCAGCCAGCCAGTTTAGTCATTTCAGTTCAGTCAGTCCTCCGTTTCATGTCCTGCTCATCCGCTCATCATAATAAACACTAGCCTTCAGTTGCAGTTGCTCCAATACAGTAACAGAAACAGACTAGACTATTTAACAATACAATATGTTACAGATTTACAAATTTAACAAATAGCACAATAGATAAAAACCGTTCAATAATAAATATCAAGGATTGACAGAGCTGATATTCCCAGATAGCTACAGCAGTGTGAAAACATGTTTGCCTTCATCCTGATTTTCATTCTTTTAGTATGTTTGTCACACTTAACTGTTTCAAACAAATTTAAATATTAGAAAGACATAACACAAGTAAGCACAAAATGTTCTCAGTTTCTAAGTGAATGTGTTTATTTAGAACCCCTCATTTATTAGGGAACAAAAAATCCAAACCTAGATGAGCCTGTGTGGAGTAATGATGGGATTTCTGGCTCTTTTGGCTCCGACCGGCTCTTCAGGTTGTTTTGTTGCTTTAATTAATTTATTATTAACAATAATATAAAATTATGCACAAAAGGAATTACTAATGTAAAAAAAAAGAAGTGGTTTTATTAATATATGTTTATATATAAATATATACGGTGGCCCCTAGAGACAAAGCAAGTACAAACTCCAAAACACATTTCTAGCATGAACTGAACTTCCAAAACAGAGCTACTAGATCACTTAAATTACACAATTGAAAGCATATGTGAATTGTTTGTGTATTTGTACACAAGCACTCACATATATTCAAATAATTAAAAAGAAAAAGTTGCTTTACCTGTTACTACCACACACCAAATCCGGACGTTGGTACTTGCTGACTTGTGTAGCCACTAGGTAACAAAAGCTCAACACTGCGCCCAGCATCCTGGAGCACTGCTGTTGTGTTTTGTACGTTTTTTTGGAGCTTTTACGTGCTTCTGAGTTTTTACGTGTTTTGCAGTTTTTACGTGTTTTGGAGTTTTTACGTGTTTTAGTGTTCGTTCGTGTTTTGGAGTTTGTACGTACTTTGTCTCTAGGAGCCACTGTAAATATACTTTTATTTATTCACTCCACATAAAATGTAATAAATAAATCATATAATACAAAAACCAACTAGTCACAGTTCAACTTTTAACTATTTAAATTTTCAGCTTTTTCCTTTTAAACAAATTAAAAATGAAACAACACAAAACACTGCAAACCACAACACAACTAAATATAAATGAAAATATGAAAACAAAAAGAAGATGCACATTCTCTGTCATATGGACCTGCATGAATAAACTTTCTGAATCCTTTATCGTCTGCAACTGAAAATAGTTGTGGATGATTACTATACCTTTCTAATGTGACGTTGTTGTCCCTGGCTCTCTCTCTCCCTCTCGCTCTGTACCTGTGCTACTGAGTGTAACTACCGCCCCTCCCCCCTCTGCCCAGTTTAAGGCACAAGGCTCGCGTGCTGAGTGAAGTGGGAAAAAGTGCGAGAGAGAGAGAGTGTGAGAGAGAGAGAGTGAGAGAAAGCCTACTCAACGTAAATTACACACGGACAACATTAAGCTACTCACGCAGAGAAGAACGGCTGCTGCTGCATCATCATCCTCATCATGTCTGCATGCTTTGAGCCAAACCATATTAAGAGAAACTGCCCTCGTCGCTCACCGATTCAAAGGCGCCCTGCCTCCCAACCTAATGACACCCAGCCTTTAAACTAGCTGGCCCGCATTTGGTGAGGGGATGTGTGGGCACAGATGTTGAAACCCTCGGCAGTGATGATGTTGAAAAGCATTACATTAAAGCATGTGCAGCCGCACCAGATGGTGTTAAGGTGGTAGTACAAAACACACAGAGAGTTGGCCCGTTTGACAAACTGTTCTACACTCCTGTCAGCATTAATAACAGACACCACATGCAGGGTATGCTTGACTCTGGTTCCATGGCGTGCACACTCAGTGAGCAAGCAGAACAGAGTATGCTGAGTGAGAATACACTGCCAGAACCCACTCCCCTGCCTCAAGAAATAGTGCTAGTAGGCTGTGGTGGCACACTTACCAAGCCCAAATGCATGTATGAAGTTGAAATGAAACTGTATGGAGAGACCTGTATTGTTCCCATCCTTGTAGTGCCAGGTCAACATGATGATATAATCATTGGCACAAATGTCATCCGGTTTCTCATGCACCAGTTGAAAATAACCAATGACTATTGGCGCCTCGTGTCAGGTGGCGGTTGTCCCCCAGAGTGTGAGCAGTTTCTTGACCTCATGGCTAATTCATCCCGATGGAGAGGTGAAGAACTCCCAGACAAGATCGACACAGTCAAGCTTCAGCAGTCAGTCACCTTGTTAGCAAGACAAGAGCATCTAGTCTGGGGCAAGCTGCCGAGTAATGTTTCTATGTCACCAGGGAGCACAGTGATTGTTGAAGCCACTTCATCAAAGTCCATGCCACGTAACATCATGGTTGGCCGCATCATAACGCCATTATGGGGTGATAGGTGGGTTCCCATGAAGGTCACTAACCTGTTGGATAAACCAGTCACCCTGAAAAGAAACAGTAAGTTGGCTGACGTGTCCCCTTGTGTTGCTGTTGAGGATTTTGAAGTTTTCCAGGGCACCTGTCGACCCCAGAAATCTGTGCAGGAGGAAGAGAAGGATGATGCCCACCTCACTGATCTTAAACAGAGACTAAAACAGGTTGGGCTCAGCGAAATTAATATTGACCTGTGCCATGTTGGTCAAGGGGGGAAGGAGAAACTGGTTAAAATGCTTGAGAAGGCAAGGCAAGGCAAGGCAAGGCAAGTTTATTTGTATAGCACAATTCAACAACAAGGTGATTCAAAGTGCTTTACAGAGACATTAGAAACAAGAACAAATAAAAAGCATGATTTAAAATTGAATAAAACAAGCAAATAAACTAACTAACTAATTAACAAACAAACAAACAACAGTATATAAAATCAAAACAGATAAAATCAGAACAGTAGATAAAATCAGTAGTTAAATGTAAGTTTTGAAATTTAAGCTTAAAGTGTGGATTTGGTGCTTTATTCAAATGCAGCTGAGAACAGGTGAGTCTTCAACCTGGATTTAAATAAACTGAGTGTTTCAGCTGATCTGAGGCTTTCTGGGAGTTTGTTCCAGATATAAGGAGCATAAAAGCTGAATGCAGCTTCTCCGTGTCTGGTTCTGACTCTGGGAACTGATAAAAGACCGGATCCAGATGACCTGAGGGATCTGGATGGTTCATACTGGGTCAGGAGGTCATTGATGTATTTTGGTCCTAAACCATTCAGAGCTTTATAGACCAGCATCAGAACTTTAAAGTCTATCCTCTGACGGACAGGCAGCCAGTGTAAAGACCTCAGAGCTGGACTGATGTGGTCCACTTTTTTGGTCTTAGTGAGGACTCGAGCAGCAGAGTTCTGAATGAGCTGTAGTTGTCTGACTGATTTTTTAGGTAGACCTGTAAAGATGCTGTTACAGTAATCAAGCCTACTAAAGATGAATGCATGGACTAGTTTTTCCAGGTCCTGTTGAGACATCAGATCTTTTATCCTTGATATATTCTTGAGGTGATAGTAAGCTGACTTTGTTATTGTCTTAATGTGTTTTTCTAAGTTTAGGTCTGCATCCATCACTACACCCAAATTTCTCGCCTGGTTTGTGGTTTTTAGATGTATAGATTGAAGTTCTCTGGTGACCTGTAATCGTTTTTCTTTGGCTCCAAAGACTATTACCTCAGTTTTGTTTTTGTTTAGCTGGAGAAAATTGTGGCACAACCAGTCATTGATTTCCTCAATGCATTTACCAAGAGCCTGTACAGGGCCTCGGTCTCCTGGTGACATTGTGATATATATTTGTGTGTCATCTGCATAGCTGTGATAGTTTATTTTGTTGTTCTTTATAATCTGTGCCAGTGGGAGCATGTAGATGTTAAACAGAAGGGGTCCCAAGATGGAACCTTGGGGAACTCCACATGTGATACTTGTCTGCTCAGATGTGAAGTTACCTATTGATACAAAGTATTTCCTGTTTTCTACGTATGTTTTGAACCAGTTTAGTACAGTTCCTGAAAGACCTGTCCAGTTCTCCAGTCGTTTGAGTAATATGTTGTGGTCAACTGTATCAAATGCTGCACTGAGATCCAGTAAAACTAGGACTGACATTTTTCCACTGTCTGTATTCAGACATATGTCATTAAACACTTTGGTCAGAGCGGTTTCAGTGCTGTGGTTCTGTCTAAAACCTGACTGGAAGGCATCGTAGCAATTATTCTGTTTTAAGAAGTAACTGAGCTGTTGGGAAACTGCTTTTTCAATGATCTTACTTAAAAACGGGAGATTTGAGATCGGCCTGTAGTTGTTCATTTGTGTCTTGTCAAGATTGTCCTTTTTCAGTATAGGTTTGATTACAGCAGTTTTTAGTGGTTCTGGAAACACACCTGATAATAAAGAAAAGTTGACGATCTGTAACAGGTCTGACTCTAAAGTCTTTGAGACCTTTTTGAAAAAACTTGTTGGCAGGACATCTAAACAGCAGGAGGAGGAGTTCAGTTGACCTAAGATGTCCTCCAGGTCGTTGCTGTTAATAGGTTGAAACTGTTTCATGGTGTTTAAACAGTTTTTTGGTGGACACAGTACATATCCTGGATCTGCTGTTGATGTACCAATTGCTTGTCTAATTTTTTGGATTTTTTCAGTGAAGAATTTGGCAAAGTCATTGCTGGCCATGGTCGAATGAAGTTCAGCTGCCACTGACACAGGGGGGTTTGTTAGCCTGTCAACTGTAGAAAATAAGACCCGAGCATTATGGCTGTTTTTAGTGATGATGTCAGAGAAGTAGGACCTCCTTGCATTCCTCAGTTGTAAATTATAATTGTGAAGTTTCTCTTTATAAATGTCATAATGAACCTGGAGGTTTGTTTTTCTCCATCTGCGCTCAGCTTTCCTACACTCTCTTTTTTCATTTTTCACCAGTGTGGAGTTTCTCCATGGAGACTTTTTCCTTCCAGAGATAACCTTCACCTTAATGGGAGCAATAGTGTCCATTACATTTAACATGTTAGCATTGAAGCTATTGACGAGCTCATTGACTGACCCTCTGGACAGGTCAGGTGTTAATGGGAAGACCTGGTTAAAAATTGCACTACTGTGTTCAGTTATACACCGTTTTGTGATCACTGTTGTTGATATATTTGTGTGGGCTGAGATTTTACTTTCAAAGAAAACACAGTAATGATCAGACAGGCCCACATCAGACACAGTAACCTTTGAAATGCTCAGGCCTTTGGAGATCAGTAGGTCAAGAGTGTGTCCTCTATTATGTGTGGCCTCTGTTACATGCTGAGTCAGCCCAAAGTTGCCCAGAGTGTTACTCAGGTCTTTAGTCCCTTTGTCCTGAGGGTTGTCCACATGAATGTTAAAATCCCCAGCAATAATTACACAGTCAAAATCAACACAGATCACAGACAGCAGTTCACTGAGGTCATTAAAAAAGTCTGTGCAGTATTTGGGAGGCCTGTAAACATTAAGAAACACAACTTTGGATGGGGCCTTCAGCTGTAAAGCCACATATTCAAAAGACTGAAAACTTCCAGGAGATAGCTGCTTACATTGAAATGATTCATTAAATAAGACAGCAACCCCTCCTCCTCTCCTGCTCACCCTGACCTCACTGATAAAACTGTAGTTAGGAGGGGTCGTCTCGATGAGAACAGCTCCACTGTTACTTTGGTCCAACCAAGTTTCAGTTAAAAACATAAAATCAAGGCTGTGCTCAGTGATTAAATCATTAATTAAAAATGTTTTCCCAGCTAGAGATCTAATGTTTAATAAAGCCAACTTAAGTGTTTTAGAGGTATTACTTGTCCCCTCGTGTTTGGGAGCAGTCTGTGGCACACAAGGTATGTTTACTATGTTTAAAGATCTTTTAGAGTGCAGCTCTCTGTGTTTTGACCAGGCCACATGTCTCCTGTCACCTAAAAGTACAGAAATTTTAAAACCTTCTAGTAAACAGGAAGTACAATGACATTTTCTCCAAGCATGCACATGACTGTGGCAAGGCCGAAGGCTTTGTACACCGCATCAGGCTCACTGATGAGAGGCCATTCCGCCTTCCTTACCGCCGAGTCCCTCCAGCACATTATCCAAAGCTGCGACAAGTTTTGTCTGAAATGGAAGAACAGGAAATCATCAGAAGGTCCGTGAGCGAGTATGCCTCTCCACTGGTGTTAGTGTGGGAAAAGGATGGTAGTTTGAGAATCTGCACTGATTTCAGATGGCTGAATGCAAGGACCCTCAAAGATGCACACCCACTGCCACACCAGTCTGACTGCCTTGCTGCATTGGGTGGAAATACCTACTTCAGCACCATGGATCTTTGCAACAACAGTCAGCCATAGGCTGATCACAGAGCAGTACAGTCACCTCCTTGCTGAATCTGAGAGTGTCAGTTCTGAGGGAATACAAAATGCATTCCGGTTGAAGGTCCAAGGTCAACACGTGGACACACCACCTTTCCGCACCACAGGACTGCAGACGCCCTCGTCTCAGCCTGGGTGTGATGCTATGGATGTTAAGGCAATCCTGGATTTTCACAGTGAGTGGGATCTGGCTGCTGAAACAAGGGCTGTGGAACTGTTCCAGTCTGTTCAGGACCTAGTGTGGCCAGGACAGGAGTCATTTCCTGTGTCCACACTAGAGGAACTCCAGCATAGCCAGGAACTTGATCCCAGTATTTCAAAGATCTTACCATTTGTCACTAGGAGAAGGCGACCTTCCAGGCGTGAAAGGGCAGGATTTGATGTGAAAGCCATGGTGTTATTTAAACAGTGGGAAAGGCTTAGGATCCAAAATGGAGTTCTCTATCGGATCACAAAGGACCCCCTGAGTAAACAAAGGAGACATCAGTTTGTTTTGCCTGACAGTCTCAGAGCAAAGGCACTGAATGGTGTCCATGATATTGCAGGACATCAGGGGCAAGCGAAGACTTTATATCTGGCAAGACAACAGTTCTTTTGGCCGAAGATGGAGTCTGATATAAAAGAGTATGTCAAATGCTGTCAAAGATGCATCCTGGCCAAAACACCAGAACCCTCTGCTCGAGCCCCACTTGAGAGCATCAGAACCTCCGCCCCTATGGAGCTGGTGTGTTTGGATTTTTGGAGTGCGGAGGATAGTAAGCAACGCTCAGTAGATGTTCTTGTCCTTACAGATCATTTCACTAAGCTAGCCCATGCCTTCCCTTGCACAAACCAGACTGCAAAGCAGGTGGCTAAGAAACTATGGGACCATGTTTTCTGTGTGTATGGGTTTCCTGAGCGGATTCACTCCGATCAGGGGGCAAATTTTGAAAGTGAGCTCTTGGCAGAACTGCTCAAGTTCTCAGGGGTCTCCAAATCCCATACTACGGCATACCATCCCATGGGCAATGGAGGGACTGAGAGGTTCAATAGGACACTTGGCAACATGCTTAGGTCCTTGCCCCTCAGAGAAAAGAACAAGTGGCCTCAACAAATACAGAGTCTGACATTTGCATATAATGCAACTGTACATGAGACCACAGGTTTTGCCCCATTTCAGCTCATGTTTGGCCGCATCCCGAGGCTCCCCGTTGATGTGATGTTTAAACAGGTGCTCTGTGATCCTGTAGTTGTGGATCAAAAAAATTATGTGAAAACACTCATGTCACATCTTCATGAGGCAGCTAAGATTGCCCAGACTCATGCCATCAAGGAACAAGACAAACAGGCAAAAGGATATAACAGAAAAGTAAAGGGCACGTATCTGAACATAGGAGACAGAGTACTCATTGCAAATAAGGGTGAAAGAGGAAAGAAGAAACTTGCTGACAAGTGGGATGCAACAGTGTACACAGTCAGAGACAGAAATCTGCAGACTCACACATACAAGTTGGAAGATGACAGAGGCAACATAAAGGTGGTACATCGCAACCTGGTTTTAAATATCAGCTTCCTGCCAGTAGTGACTGCTGAACTGTGTGACACTGGATCAGAGGGAGGGTCATGTGCGTCAGACCAGTTAGATTCCTTGGATGAGGAGACTGCAGAGGACAGGACCAGTGCTTGGATCAACTCAGATGATGATGAGAGTCAGGAGACCCTGAGTGAGGGACTCTCGGGATTGGGCAAGACAAGTCAACAAGCTCCAGAGGTGGTTGCAGGGGATTCAACCCAGTGTTCCCTGGTAGGAGAGGACTGCCCAGACAGAGACACAGACTTGGACAGTTTGGTAGCAGAACCTGACTTGGACCTCCCGTCTGTGTTAGACACACTTTCAGAAACTGCACTCACTCACTCACATCCATCAGACACAGATCGTGATGCACACACCAAGCCCCTATCAGTAGTCCCTGTGCATGTCGCCGACACGCAGATGCCTCCAACGGATGTATGTCATGATGTGGGTCCACAAGGACAGCCACGGGCAGTCCCGGACAATGTAGTCATGACGCGAGCCGGCCGAGTTAGTAAAAGAGTTAATCGACTCATTGAGTCCATGGTTCAAAAGCTTTTTGGCTTTAAGCGTTTGGCAAATTCAGTTAGCAGAAGGTCTCAGTCTCTTCTTACGCTGTTTTAAGTAAACCCAGGTGTCTAGAGATCTTTCTGTATTTTGATTCTAGGGGACAGTATCATTATGGCACAATGAAATACATAGTGATTGATTGATTGATTGGTAATTTATTTCAACATGTGAACAATATACAAGTACATTTAGAAAAGAAATAAGAGAGAAAAAAAATACTATACAAATTACATACAAAAAACATTCAGATTAATTTACATGTTGAAAGGGAGTGGGAAGAAGTATACACTTATTTAATCCCACCCCTTTGCCATAAATTATCAGTGAATATTTAGTCAGCTTCCTTACTGATATAATTTGTAATAAAAATAGTGAACAGATTTCTGATATACTATATACTATAATATCACATCATGAATTTTTTGTTTGTTTGTTTGTTTTTAAATAGAGACATTCACTTAATTTAAATATTTTCCTTTTCTTTATAGATCGAGAAGATCATGTTTTTATAACTCTTTTTGAACAGTTTTATGTTTGGACATTGCTTTAATTCCATATTCAGACTGTTCCACAGTTTCACTCCATGAACAGAAACACAAAAGCCTTTTCTTGTAGTACGTACCTTCATTGTTTTGAAGTTACAAAAACCCCTTAAATTATAACTTCCTTCTTTCAAAAAAAACATACTCTGAATATTACCTGGCAGTTCTTTATTTTTTGCTTTGAATAGAATTTGTGCTGTTTGGAATTTCACTATATCGTCAATTTTCAATATTTCAGACTGCAAAAATAGTGAGTTTGTATGTTCCCTATAACCTGCATTGTGGATGATTCGAATTGCTTTTTTTTGAAGAGTAAAAAGTGAATGTAATGTGGTTTTATAGTTATTGCCCCAGACCTCTGCACAATAGCTTAAGTATGGTGAAACCAGTGAACAGTAGAGAATATGAAGTGATGTTCTGTCAACACGTTCTCACTCCCAACTCGTCAAACGTGTGACGCATGGTCAGGCTCCCTCTGCTGCACTTATGGACGCGCAGGGTACCCCCCTCGCGTCGGGAATTGACGTGAAGGGTCCTCCGATTGAAGAGATTGCCGCGGAAGAGCCTGTTGTCCGTATATTTATATATTTCTGAAATCACTTTGTAGTGACGTATACTGAACACAATAAATTATATAATGTAAACAACTACCTGAAAAACAGGTAGAACGATACTTTTGTATGGTTTATTGCATTTATGGAGGGAGTGATGTATGCTGGGTAATGGCACAGCTAAGCTACTGGGTGACTTTATTCACCCGCTTCGGCTGTTATCAGTCCATACAATGGGCGTTATTGGGTCATTCTTACTATTCGGTGCCATTTGAGTCCTAATGACATAATATGGTATATTTAGTGTAAAACTTGTCTAATGCTTATTTCTAAACCATTTTCTTGTATGTTTAACCCCCCTCTACCATAGAACACATTGATATATACACAGGATAAATACATTAAAAGTAAATTACTTTTATTTTAGCACAAGTCACTAAAGTACTATGTCCCCAGTCATGCTTGCTCGACTTCAGTTACAAATATAACTTAAAAAAAAAAAAGAAATCTAGATTTTTCATCATTTCTGGATTGGCTTATTTCTAATGTTCCTCATCAAATGTTCTTTTTTATTATTAATGCATGTTTAATACTTAAAATCTTTAAAAAATGTTGTGTCCCTGAATCAACTGTCACCCCTGTTACTCTGATAAGAATTCCATAGAACACATCACCTGATTATTCTTTTAGTCACATGACACTCCCGGATGTAACATATTTTGGAGGGAAAACTTTCAAGAAGAAGACGAGTAAGTACCACTCTTTAATCAACCCTTTTTTCAATGTTTTAGCAAGATTTTGTAATGTGGCAAAGCATAACACGTCCAACCTGTTACGCTTATTAATAGTGGAAACAATTTTTTTTTTGTAATTTTTATAATATGGCTAATAAACATGTTAAAAATGGTTCTTAGTGGTCACCATGTACTAGCTTGTTGTTCATCATACTAGTAGTAATGGCTAAGTTTAGCATAAAATCTCCCCCCTGATACCGTCACCCCTGTTATTGCTATGCACTGTAACAGGGGGGACACATGGTAACAGGGGGGACGTAAGATGATAGAAGTTTAGTGTTTAGGGTTATTTATACAAGTGTGTATTGGTAATTATTATTAACCTGTATATATATATACTTTTAGAAGATTTTGAATAGTATACATTTTTCAGGGAATGGCACCAATGTCTGCTGCGGAGAAGCAGCGGCGCTACCGAGCACGTCGTGATGCTGACCCTGAGAGAAGACAGATATATCTCAATAAAGAGAAAGAGAAGTGGAGAAAGGACAGAGAGGAAGGGGGAAAAAAAGAAAGTGGCAGATCTCAGTGAACGACAGAAGAGAGCACAGAGAAAGCAGTGGCGAGAAAGGAAAAGAAAGCAGAGGGCTAGTGCCAAAGGCAGGACAGAATTTGAGGCTATGAATACTCCTCCCCTAAGTCCAGAATATTCCCTAGAGCCAGAAAATGCCCCGCAACCAGGACCCTCAAGGTTAGAAGAAGAGTTGACAGTTCAATGCTTTGCTGATTAGGTAGATTTTGTATTTGAATGATAAAACGTGATTTTGCCCTAAAAAGAGAGAGAGAGAGAGAGAGAGAGTGAGTGTGTGGGTGTGTGTGTGTGTGTGTGTGTGTGAGTCTACCTGCCTAATACATTATAAACATATAATATCCAACGTCTATCTTATACTGTATCTAAACATTTATCTAAACATATATATATAATAATTGTGACAATATTTCCTGTGTTGTAGGCAATACATTGTTGGACGAAGGAATATTAGACAGGGAAGAAGGAGACTCAAGAATGAAATTAAAGAGCTAAAGGCCTTGTTGGAAAAGGAAAAGAGAAAAAAAGAAAAATACAAGAAGAGGTGCCAGCGTTTGGGTGGGGAAAAAAAATCCCCACGTTCTAAAGTGGATGCACTGCTGCGTCATGAAACAGTTAGCAACACAATTAGGAAAAGACTATTACTGCAGGAATCAATCATTGAGGAAATCAGGAATAAATACAAAAACACCAAAAAGGAACGAGAGAGGCAAATTATTGCAAAAACGACAATAGGAAAAATTATAAAGAAATACAGGCTACAGAGGGCTGCACAGACAGCTCTAGGCTTTTCAAAAAAGCGTGGTCAAAGACAAGATGGAGGGCTCATAACCTTTGAAAGAAAGGAAAGCAATAGATTACCAGTTGATTGCAAGCAGAAAATAAAGGCCTTCTTCTTAAGAGATGACGTCAGTCGGATGACAACAGGACGAAAGCAAACTAACTCAAAAGAAAATAAAAAAACAGAAACGTTTGCTAACTGATTCACTGAAGAATCTGCACCATAAGTTTCTTTCAGAAACTGAGCATCAGGTCTCATATTCTTGTTTCTGCACCTTAAGACCATTTTGGGTTGTGGTGCCCACAGAAGCTGATCGTGAAACCTGTCAGTGCAGGACACATGAGAACTTACAGTTCATGGCCAATGCCCTGTATGTCCAAGGTCTGTCAGCAACAAAACACATTGAAGAGATGGTAGATGCAACAATGTGTGATGCTAAATCCAAAGTCTGTGCATATGGTGAGTGCAAAGACTGTTTCAGTACAACACACACACTCTTGAGACCTCCTAACAACACAGAGATAGCCTTTACCAAGTGGTCTCTAGAAGAGAATGAAAAATTAAATGATGGAGAGGTATCTGGTAAAACGTCAACAATTACAGTGAAGACAACTGTCATGACAACAGAGGATGCACTTGCAGGGGAATTTCATGACGGACTACTCAGATTTAGGCGGCACGTCTTTAATATCCGATGGCAGTATAGGGCCTACAGACAACTGAGAGAAAATCTGAGAAACGATGAATGTCTGCTACATGTAGATTTTTGAAGTTTCTTTAAGGTGGTATTTTTTGTCACTGATGTTATGTCCACCCTGTTACCTCCTGTCCACCCTGTTTCTCCTCTGTCCACCCTGTTACCTGTGTGTTTCTTTTGTTAATTAAATCAAATCAACAAACATAATGCATGTCTCTTTGGTTATTGGGAGGGAATGAATCAGCAAAATTAAGTTACTTAAAAATGGAGCCAATTTTTTTTTAATATTCCCTTTGAATCTAAAAACAATCTTTTGAAATTACACTGTGTCTTAAAACTGAACCTGTCTTCTTTCAATATAATGCTTGTTTAAAATACTTCCTTGAAATTTCCTTGCAGATTTTAAAAAGGGACATTGTAGCTTTTAGAAAATGTAAATATTACTATAACTGTGCATTCAAAACAGTTATTAATAGAAAATTGAATGTCCTGTAACAGGGTGGACATTTGGCACGTCATGGTAAAGACTTTGATTTTAAAAAATATTATAATATAATATCCTTAGCTGGACCAATACATTTTTCTTATAGGTTGAAAATCCCTCTTTTAGATGAAATGTTAAAATAATTCAAAATTTTGTATTTTTTGATGAAGAGTGATCACACTGAAATGGCACCGAATAGTAGGAATGACCCTATTAGCACAAATCAGTCCCATAGATATGGGCCATCTCCTGCTAGATTGTTCAGAAGGTTGTTCTCATCCATCCAGATGGAGGATCACTAACAGGAGCGTGGAAGACTCCAGAATCCACTCTGGCTGGAATCCGGTGGATATGCAGTGTGTACAGGTAAGACCATTTAAACGGACAGCATTTATAAAATGACCATTAAAAGTCAGCGAGTGTCAGTAATGTTAATGTGGTTATGTTAGTAATACACAGAGTGCTAATATAACAGCTTTAAGATGCATTTGTAGATATTATTACGTGTTTTACCGTCTTTATGGTGCTAGCTTAAAGTTACGGTGTAAACGTTAGCTTATATTGGAGTAAAGCTGTTACTGTTTAAACGATGTTAGCACAGAAATATTAGCTTCTGTCATGACTGATGAAGTTACTAGTTAATAAAGTTTCCAGTAAAGTGTTTAATCGCAGCCACAGACTGACAGCAAATATCTCGATTAGCTTCAGTGCATCTGTAATAAATATGTGCAAGTTTCAGTGCTTCGTTTAAACTGTATGATACTTATACTGACCCAGGGTCAGTGTAAAATACAATCCTAGCTGTGTGAACAAAGCCTGGCTCCTTTAATCCTGCATGACAAACCTCAGGATGCAGGCTATTATTACTCTTTCCTGCTGGCACACCTGTCACACCTGCGAGTCAGCTAGAAACTTACAGTGACGTGGACATCATGCAAAGACTGCCAGACTCTGTAATACTGCAAATGATCAGTGACTCAGGTTATCACTAAACTTTAAACAGTACCTCTGTGTCTCTGTGTGCTGAACATCTAGGATTGGGTCAGGCTGCATTGACTGTGGGACTTTAATGTGTTAAAAGCAGGTTGAAGACGGCTCAGAAACATTTGAAGATTAAAATTTAGCATTATGGCTGCTGGTGGTTTGTAAAGCCTCTACTCAGCTGTATTTTTGTTACTAACTTATGTTTGTTGTTGTTTAACACAGATTTCAGAAGAGCAAAGATGCTTAATAGTTTAACTAGATGTCATTTGTCAGTGTGGGACTGCTGAGTCACCTGAAGAACTCATTTGATTCATTCTCCACATGATGTTCATTTACAGAAATGTTTCACAGGAACTGATTTCTCCCAAAGGTTGAACTAGTGTGTTTCCATAGATTACCTCTGTATGAATGTACTTCTTAAATGAAGGCAATTGTTTGTCCTTTTTTATTCCTCAGGTACAGTACGTGATATCAAGGGCAGGCGGTCAACACTGGGGGTAGACAAGAAGCAGATGTACATCCAAGAGGGAGCTGCAGTGAGGTCAGAGGTCAGAATCTGAAACGGCTCAGGTTTATATTTTAGAGGTTATAAAAAATCAAAATGTATTTATAAAGAAACCTTTAAATAATAGTCATAATTATGATTATTATAAGAAATATCAAACATTTAAGTGGATTTTCTGTTACACATATTGTGTTAGCCCTGCGATAAACTGGCAGCCTGTCTTTGTCCTGTATCAGCTGGGATAGGCTTCATCCTCCCGCAACCCTGAATTGGATACATTGTATTCCAATTATGTAATCTGATCATTTACAAACTCAAGGTATCTAATCAAAATGTAAGTAATAATTATAAAATGGGAAAGCAGAAATAAGTGTGACATGAATGTAAATGTGTGAGCTGACATAGAGCTACATGCAGTCTGAAAAACCTTTGTTGTCAAGTTTGCAGGTATATCAGCACGAGACATTCTTACATAGAAGAGACATTAAAGTCTCTGACTCAGTGAAGCATTATTGGTCCCGTCTGTTTGGATAAATATAGTAAGTTGATGTTTGTCCATTTATTGACACATTTTCTTAAGTGCTTATCCAGTTCAGGATCACAGTGGAGCTGCAGCTGGATATGTTCACTAAATAAACCTTACAAAAGTTAACAATAAACCTGCATCCATGTACGTTGTTGTCCACAGGATGAGAAAATCAAACTGGAACACTGTGGAACATGTTAATAAATGTTTGTGTGTTTATGCCTGTGTCTTTCACAGGAGGCGCTGGAAGGTTTCCCTAATAGTTCCTGGTGAATCAAAGCAGAACCATAAAGGTTGCTGGACTGCATGATGGCCTTACCCCTGAGCAGTCATCCTGTTAAAGGAGGAACCAGTTAGAAGCTGTTTTCAAAGTAGCTGAGCAGATTTCATCTCAAGTAAGCGATTAACTGTTTGTTCATCTGTTCTGCCACTTAAAGAGCATTTAAGGACGTCTTTTGAGTGTCCAGTTGAATTAATTCTACTGGCTCTCATGGTCATTTGTTATTATAGACATATTTTTCATGTTCATCCAGCTATTTAGTAAATTCTATCTATTTAGTAATATCCGTCAGCTATAAAATGTAATATAAATATAAAAATATCTAAATATCTCCTGTCCTTTATGTTTTAATGATGTAAGTCTGTTATCGTGTTACATTAGCATTCCTCACATATCAATGAGATGCTGTACAGTACAATCCTACTGACACAGCAGAGGGATAACGACAGCTATTCAACATCGTTACACGACACATTCGAGCTGCATGACGCAGACAAAGTGACTAAATTATCTTTTTTGTGGTTTATTGTCTTCAAACCAGCAGACAAAGCTGATGGCAGAAGATGTCAGAGAAGAACTTCAGGCCGTGGACTGAAAAGGTATTTTTGTCTTGTTATCAAAGACATTTGGAGTGGCAGCTTCTACAACTGGTTGTGCTAAAGTAAAGCTTACAGTCTAAGAAACCACAGTGTTGATATTCAGCACAAAGAGAAAAGCTCACTTGTTTGAATTTATTTACAATCATAGTTTTATAAATTCTGACTGTAAACAGCGTTTACAGCTCTGATATTGTTTGACACTCGATATCAGGTGATGGGTTTAATTTAAAGGTTTCTGTGTCCCAATGAGCCATTTACACTGACCAGTGTCAATTTAACTGTAACACATTCACTATTTAGATTCAACAAAGAAATAACTGAATGTAAAAATGGCAGCCCACAGGCCAGGTTTATAGAGATACATGCATGCATTATGAAATGTATGTATCCCATATAATTGTTATTCATCTAGTCATGGCAGACCTACCTCTTCCTCCCAAGTTAACTGCAACCCAAAAGAACTAGTGGGGCTATTTACACACTCACAACCAGTGTGGGGTAAAAAGAGCCACCAAAAAGCTGTCAGCCACAGATGTGCTAGAAGAGTTAGAAACTCTACTTATGGAGAAACTTTATAAGTCTAACAGAGGACAGGAACTCCTGCCCAAATAACATGATATAACCCCACATACAGCCCAGCCATAAAGTGAACCAAGTCATTTAGTTAAAGACAGCATGGGACCAAATGCATGTAACCAGCCTGCACCAACCTGGCATTTCTTCCTCCTGAATTAAATGAATGAATGGATGAAAGTTAAATGACTACAAACCCAAAGCCACTAGTTCCCACACTGGAGCTCCCTGACACTGTGTGTTAACCGTATTTAGCTTGTATCAACAGTTGTAACAGGCTTAGCCACCTGAGACACTGCATTGAATTTGTTCCTGTCTTAATGATTTCAGCTCAGATGTTCTGCTTTTTCCTTTCAGTAGATCAAAGCAGCTCGTGCTCCTTCTGCTTCCAATTTAGAAGAAGAAGAAGAAGGCGAAGGCTTCAGCGAAGTGGCGTTCATGGTCTCAGTGAACAGTCACGGTCACACACTGCATGTGGTTTTAAAAGCAACATGTCTGTTCACCACAACAATGGAGATGTGTAATATTAGTGCAGCTACGGTTTGTTCTTGAACATCAGTTCTGTTTTCTACTTTGATCACTGTGTTGTTTTCAGATTCTTTCTTTTACATCTATAAAGCACCTGCTCATTTTTTATTACAATTAGTTTCACATGAATGTTAGTGTTTCCTTTAAAATCTTTTAATGCTTACACTACACTGTACACGTCTACATTAGAGACATTTCTGTTACCTGTTTCTGTTCACTCAGAGTTGTGAAATGTTCTTTTATTTGATGCACAATATGAAGCTTATAATTTTCTTACAAATAAAACTCTGATGACAAACATGAACAGCTGTGCTTATTTCTGAGACATGAGTTTTTGAATGTGTTCATATTTAGACAGTGTGCATCTGTCTGCTGAAACTGTGATGGTGAACCTGAGGTGATGGTCAACAGAAGGCAAATATATATCAATATAAAACAATATTGAAGTAATGTCTTTACCCCCTGCAGCGTGTGGACGCTGTGCACGCAATCACCTTATTCACTGCACCGCTAGCTCACGTGACTGACTGTCTCCATGGTTACATCGTATATTATTAGCTATGCAAACAGCTTCCAAAGATACCGCCATAGCTCTCTGCAGCTGTAACACTTTCACACTTTGCAAATCATTTCACGTTTTTGATAGTTATGAAGACAGAATATGTTTTTAAGGTCATGCTAGGCGGTTGCTATGGTGGTTGCTGTGGACTTGGGTGGACCGCGTCCGATTCCTGTTATTAGCTGTCCGCCGTAGGAAGGCTGCGTTCCATTTACAAGTAGTGACAGTCTGCCGCAACTCGAACTCAAACCCCGCTTTGTTCTTTAATTATAGGCCTTTTATAGCCGTTCATGACACGCACACACACATAAAGCACTTTGCCTCACCATGAGAATGCAAGTTTACCTAACCTAACCTTAAAGTATCTGATATAGGATAGAAAAATGAAGCAACCAGAGATTTAATGATGAAGACTCTGGGTTCTGTAGTTCACGTTTTACAGTCCTGAATGACTCTTTGCATATGATTTATTGAAGAGGACTTTAGAATGCACTTTACATTTAGACTGTTGCTTACAGTTAGACTGTCAGGGTGTACATTACCTTGTAGTCAAGCATCCCAGGACAGAGCCCTGCCCCACCATGAGCCTGGGTGGATACGTGGTTATAATATAAAAGGACCGATACTGAATATGAATATTTCATGAAAATTGAATTATAATACAAATTAGTAATAAGGGTTTCTCTGCGCCCTTATCTACCCCATACTCAAAGAGCTGCGGGCAGAGAGGGTGACAGGAGAGGATGGCACTGAAGAGAAGATGCTCGGTTTCTGGAGTCTCCTGGTCCTGTCAGTATTAGTAGGATGCATCTGCTGTCTTCTCGTGGATGCTCACCTACCTTGACTCGTTCCAGCCTGGTATGGATTTCCCAACACTGCGGACAGTGGCCCACGTCAGATCGTTTAATATTGATTACATATGTCTGAATTGCTAACCCTAACCCTAGCTCAACAGACCACAATGCCCTGGACTGTCAGTATTATTACATGCTGTGAACATAAGTACCTTTGATCACAGTTTATGTTGTAAAAGAGAAGGAATATTGAAAAAAAGATCAACATTGTGATATTATTTCTTCCAAACTGACCAGAAACATGCTTGTCAGACTCTCACAGCAAAGGATCAGACTCACTGTGCATGACAGCTCAGGCCAATGATGTCTGTTAGATTGTCAGTTGTTTAGTGCTTCTGTACAGTTAGGGTCACCGTCTCTATTTCAGAATAATTAATATGCGGAAAACACTAAAAGTTGATTGTCTTCCAATATTCTAGCATAATTAAAAAACTTTGACTTTGTAAGTACATATTATTAGTTCTAATGCCAGCATGATTCTTCATAACTCCTGCTTTGAAATACTGAACTTTAAAATTGACCTGATGAAAGATAATTCACAGTGGCACTCTATCAGGATCATTCTGACTGTAAGATCACTGTATTAATCTGAATCCTTCTGAAATGTGCTGTGAATGAATGCTGATGCAACTCACTGTGGGAAAGCTGTTAATAAAATGAATCTGTGACACATGCAACACATTCACAGAGGAAGAGGACACAAAGGGAGGACACGCAGAGGCTGTGTTGAAGTCAGAAATCCAAATCTTTATTAAAAAACAGGCGGCGGTTACAAACAGGAAGACAAGCAGTCCATCAAACAGCCTACAGGGTCAAACATACAGAGAATTCAAACAGCAGTAAAAAAATAACTGGAACTGAAAAACTTAAAGCAATGTGTGACGCAATAAAAGGAAGCAGCGCAGTATATTCACTGAATTATCATCAATTACAACAGAGAAAAACGACGATTTCTAAGGATTATTTTCTTAAATGCAGTTAAGAGTGTGGCAGGTAAAGATGGAAACATACAGAATGTAAACTGTGTGAGTTTGTGAACTTTGTTAGTAACAAATGAGGTAAAAACCCAAAACAGACAAAACACAGAAAGAGGCTCTCAGTATTCATTCATAATTAGAAAGAAACATTCTGGTTGTGGATTTTTACAGTCTTAGTTCCGCTCGCTGTCATCATTATAATCATCATGATCAATGGTGAGGTCCTGAGGTGGGCGGGGCTGTCTCTGGTGATGTCACCATGAAGGAACAGCATCTGGCACGTGTTGGTGAAACATCTCAGTACGCTGGTGTAGTTTCCTCTCCAGCTGTTTGACATGTGACACTTGAACATTAAGGGGAAGAAGAAGAAACAGTGTTAGGTCAGGTGACCACATGGTTTCTAAAGTAACTGACAGGAAGTAACCAGGCCGTTAGAAATGGATGGCATGTGTTTAGAGTTACTGGAGTTGGGTAACTCTACTTACCAAAAGCAGAAGCACACAGATGAAGGATCAGATGCTGAATGTTGCAGGAACATGCTCATGTGTGGTGGTCATTCAGTGCTGCAGGTTACACAGTCCAAGACTGATATGCTGCCCATCTGAGAGTTTGAAAACACACATGCAAAGATTTATTTTGTGTTACAGTCAAAGTTGGATGTTCATTTTTGTCCTTTAAAAATGTTTGTGTATTTGAAAGCACTAACATTTAAGGATGACTTGGATCGTCTCCTTCAAAGGGGAGACACGTGTATCCACTGATCCACGTCACTTTACCTGGATGATGACTCCTCCCCCCCTCACTCAGAAACACTCCTAATATAACCAAGCAAATAAATAATATTGAAGATTTACTTACATCATTACAAAAACAGCAAAAACATCTCCCTTTGATTCTATTTCTGCTGAACATCAGGCAACAAATATCTCAATAAATCACAGTAAAATGTAAAGCACATGTTTTCTCTGCTTTGTCTAACCTCTGCAGAGCCTGTCAAGAAAAACATAACTGTAAGCATAAAACAAATATACATTTCATAACACGCCACTGGACAAACCTTGGTCAGTTGATTTCCTCTGTGCAGTGCAGACGAACATCAGTCAGCAAGTCAAGGTGGTGAGATGGACTGGTGTCCTTTGTGACTCTGCTGGTTCTTCTGAGGAAACACCACCGTCTCTCCACACCGTCACCATCTGTGAGCACAAACTGCTGCTCTGCCAGCATGTAGGAATCACATATCACACACAGGGGTGAAGAAACATCAGAGCTCAACTTTGGATACTTTAGATCTAAACAGATCAAAGTAGCTCTTAGCTTCAACAATCAGTGAACAGACAAACAATGATACCAAACTGATTCTGTATGAATACAATATGGTATTTTCAATACAGGTGTCAAATTAATTTATTAAAACTAATACAGATATATGTATATTTTTTTGATAAATTAGTTTGCTAAATTATAAGAATATATTTTTATTTTTTTTTTCATTTAACAATTGCAACTGAAAGAAATTCAATATTGAACAAAAATATATTGTCACATTCTGAGCATGCTCAGCACGCTGACAGACTTGAAGTTGCTACAGATTTTAAGAAGTGATAATTATAGGGAAGAAACTTCTCTTTTTCATCCGTTTAATCAAACATTTGATGCCTCAGCTGTCTCAGTCCTGTAGCGTTCTGCAACTACAACTAACCTGAGGCTTGGATTTGGCTGCAGGTGCCCCTGTACATCCTTCTCAACATGTGGGTACCATTTAATCACACTTCTTCCTGAGCTTTGCTTCATCACAAGACCAAAGGTGGCATCCTGTGTCACAGTCTTATCATCATCCAGAAGAAACATTTGAAGAAACATCATGCAGAAGAAACATTTACACGCCTCCTGGTTTTGTTTTCTGATCCTGCGAAAAGACTGAGGACAACAAAGCCCAGAGAACACGAGATACACAACATCCAACATTCAGACTCAACAGCCTCCATAAATGAAGAGCACCAGGTTGGTTCAGTTATAGTAGATATGAGCATACTTCACATTACTGGGTATGAATAGTAATGAGGAGGCAAACTTTGAAGATGCAGAGCATGATGTCCCATCATCAGACTGTAAACAAACATCCACCAGGCTTCTTTGTTGGCAGAGGTGATGATTCTCCCATCAGGGATCAGTAGAGTGTATTAACCTGTGGTATAAGCAGCAGTCACTGAAATATTACTGTTTCAGATAAGAAATCTAGCACATAAAAGCCAGGGTGGGAGGGATCTCTGCAAACTGACTTACCTCTGCAAGTGTGAAGCTCAACAAAAATCTGACTCTCCAGTCACAGACAAACAAAAACTCCAGCTGGGAGATAGAAAACGCTGTCTGGGTCCTGCTGGATGTTGCTGGTCAGAGTCCCACATTAGCAGAGTGCTTCTTGGTCCCACTGACCCATGTGGACAGCGACTGTGGAGAACTGTTCTGGAAAACAGAGAAGAGAATTAAAATAACAAAAAGCCAAACAGGATTTCCACAAAGACTCTCTTGGAATCAGCAATCAAAAAATCACTGGTTCATATTTCAATTAAATATGAACAGGTTCCTTAAATGTGCGCAGTTCAGACCTGATTTAATTTAATTTCCTTCACACAGCACATTCGTCCAGGCTGACAGGTAAACATAGAATTAATCTCAGGTAACATGACTCATAGTAGAGTTTCAGTAAGAAAGATTGCAGGCTCTAATATTATTACCACACAATCCAAGGACACACCAACAGCTCAGATTTGTAGAACTATTTAAACAAATGTCTTCTGAATATTCAATTCAGGTTCACGGTGGGAGGGGGGGGGGGGTGTCGTGGAATTTTTTAAATAAAGTCTGCAACACAGAAAGAGCTGTGATCAAGCTATTTATTACTGCGCCAACACACATCAAACATCACAGTTCAGTCATGTCAGCGCTGCCACAGAGGTCGTGCTCCTGCTCCTTTATGCATTCCAAGGAGGAGGGAGGAAGTTAAACTGATCCTACCACACTTCACATGTCTCGCTATGAAACCTAACGCATCAATGGTTGTGCTGTTTGGTGCCCTTGGCCTTATCAGCACCTGTAAAGGGAGTTGTTTTCTCAAACTGCTGACGCTGAAGTAAGTTCATCTAGTTTTAGAAACTTTCACTGAACAGTCTATAACAGTGTCACAACTAAGCATATGCATAAGCACTTAAATACTTTAAATGAGAATAACAGAACATTTCTATTACAGAGGCTAGAGCCTGTCCCAGTAGTCATAGGTAGAGCACACCTGGACAGGTCACCAGTCTGTCAGAGGACTAACACAGAGACAGACATCAGAGTAACAAATCTATTTAAAATTAATGTAAGTTTGCTGCAGCTGTATGTATGAACATGTGTTTCTGTGCTCACAGTCCACCTCTCAGGAACCTGCAGTTCACTTTTAGTCAACTTTAAACAGACCTCACAAAAGGCTGATGTGGCTGGATCAGTAGTCTGATTTGAGTACGACACCTTTGGCCAGGGATTAATCTGGTGCATCGCTTCACTGCAGTCTTACGTATTTTCCCCACACCTGAATAAAAAATACTGATATATACAAATAACAGCTTCAGCTGATGCAGCCTGACTCAATCCTAAATGTTCAGCACACAGAGACACAGAGGTGCCGTTTAAAGTTTAGTGATAACCTGAGTCACTGATCATTTGCAGTATTACAGAGTCTGGCAGTCTTTGCATGATGTCCACGTCACTGTAAGTTTCTAGCTGACTCTCAGGTGTGACAGGTGTGCCAGCAGGAAAGAGTAATAATAACCTGCATCCTGAGGTTTGTCATGCAGGATTAAAGGAGCCAGGCTTTGTTCACACAGCTAGGATTGTATTTTACACTGACCCTGGGTCAGTATAAGTATCATACAGTTTAAACGAAGCACTGAAACTTGCACATATTTATTACAGATGCACTGAAGCTAATCGAGATATTTGCTGTCAGTCTGTGGCTGCGATTAAACACTTTACTGAAAACTTTATTAACTAGTAACTTCATCAGTCATGACAGAAGCTAATATTTCTGTGCTAACATCGTTTAACCAGTAACAGCTTTCCTCCAATATAAGCTAACGTTTACACCGTAACTTTAAGCTAGCACCATAAAGACGGTAAAACACGTAATAACATCTACAAATGCATCTTAAAGCTGTTATATTAGCACTCGGTGTATTACTAACATAACCACATTAACATTACTGACACTCGCTGACGTTTAATGGTCATTCTATAAATGCTGTCCGTTTAAATGGTCTTACCTGTAAACACTGCTGTATCCACCGGATTCCAGCCAGAGTGGATTCTGGAGTCTTCCACGCTCCTGTTAGTGATCCTCCATCTGGATGGATGAGAACAACCTTCTGAACAATCTAGCAGGAGATGGCCCATATCTATGGGACTGGTTTGTGCTAATAACGCTAATGTATGGACTGATAACAGCCGAAGCAGGTGAATAAAGTCACCCAGTCGCTAGCTGTGCCATTACCCAGCATACATCACTCCCTCCATAAATGCAATAAACCATACAAAAGTATCGTTCTACCTGTTTTTCAGGTAGTTGTTTACATTATATAATTTATTGTGTTCAGTATACGTCACTACAAAGTGATTTCGGAAATATATAAATATACGGACAACAGGCTCTTCCGCGGCAATCTCTTCAATCGGAGGACCCTTCACGTCAATTCCCGACGCGAGGGGGGTACCCTGCGCGTCCATAAGTGCAGCAGAGGGAGCCTGACCATGCGTCACACGTTTGACGAGTTGGGAGTGAGAACGTGTTGGTTCTGTCGAATACCTGTTTTGCCTTGTTTAGTACTGCAATGCTTCGTGATACTTTGGAATGAATATATCTTACGTGAGCTCTCCAGTTAAGTTTTTCATCTATTATTACCCCCAGAAATTTATTTTCACTGACTCTTTCAATATCAACACCATTTATTTGAATCTTTGCATTTGTATTTAAACTACTATTTCCAAATAACATCAGTTTTGATTTATTCAAATTTAATGATAATTTGTTTTTATCAAGCCAGAACTTCACTTTACTTATTTCATTAGTCATATCCTCCAATAAATTCTGCAGATCATCACCAGAGGAAAAAATGTTTGTATCGTCAGCAAAGAGAACCATTTTTAATACTTTGGACACTTTACAGATGTCGTTAATGTACAAGTTGAAGAATTTTGGACCCAAAACTGACCCTTGGGGTACACCACAAGCAATGTCCATACATAAGGAGCAACCACCATTTATTTTCACAAACTGCTTTCTGTCACTTAAATAACTCCGGACCCAATCTAAAACTACCCCTCTGACACCATAACGTTCCAGTTTTCTTATTAATATATCATGATCTATAGTGTCAAATGCCTTTGTCAAGTCTCTGAATAACCCAGCCACATATTGCTTTTTGTCTATGGAATTTGTGATGTATTCTATTGAATCTAATAGTGCCGATGATGTTGATCTGCTTGATCTGAATCCGTACTGACTCTCAGTGAGTAGTTTATGTTTATCCATAAATTTTTCCAGTCTGTTTTTAAACAGTTTTTCAAGAACTTTTGAGAATTGAGGTAGTAAAGAGACAGGCCTGTAGTTTGTGAAATGGTGTTTGTTTCCAGATTTGTATAGAGGTATAACTTTTGCTATTTTCATTCTGTCTGGAAATCGACCAGTTTGAAATGATAAATTACAGATGTATGTAAATGGTTTTATAACAGCCTCAATGACTCTTTTAACCACTATCATATCAATATCATTACAATCCAAAGATTTGTGATTTTTACATTTTTTGACAATTTCAAGAACTTCATTTTCATCAACGGCTGTGAGAAACATAGAATATGGATTTCTGTCAATCAGTGTATCGGGTTTTTCCTGTGCTTTCCCAGGATGAGTGATTGTTCTTGCTAAATTTGGTCCAGCAGTTACAAAGAATTCATTGAGACTATTTGCCACAACATCCATATTGTATTCTTCATGGTCATTACAAATGAAATACTTGGGATAGTTCTTTCGTCCAGTCCCACATTTTATAACACTGTTCAGGATTTCCCATAATCTTTTATTATTATTTCTATTTATATCTAATTGCTTCTTATAGTATTCCTTTTTACTAAATCTAAGTATATTAGTTAACCTATTTTTATATCTTTTGTATCTGATTTCAGCATCTTTAGTTCTCGTTCTTAAGAACTCTCTGTATAGAGCATTTTTCTTTATACATGCATTTTGCAGACCTTTTGTTATCCATGGACAGTCCATATATTTCTGTTTCCTACTATATTGCTTTATTGGACAGTTGGTATTGTACAGTAATGTAAATATTCTAAGGAATTTATTATAAGCACTATTAACGTCCTGTTCCTGATATACTTCACCCCAGTTTTCCTTCAATAAATCTTTTTTTAAATGCATTCATTCTTTCTTCTGTTCTTACTCGTCTGTACTCTTTTTTACTGTCCATTTTATTGATCTTGTAATTCCTATCATAGATTGTAAAAATTGGAAGATGGTCACTTATGTCGTTAATCAGGAGTCCACTTACAGTCTTATTTTCAATGTCATTTGTAAAAATGTTGTCTATGAGAGTTGCACAATGTGATGTAATCCTGGTAGGTCTAGTAATTTTAGGGAATAGGTTCATACAGTGCATTGTGTTTATAAATTCCTCAGTGGTTTTATGTTTATTTGGGTTTAGCAAATCAATATTGAAGTCTCCACAAATGAAAACTTTTTTGCGAGCTATTTCAATAAATGTTTCTTCTATCCAGTCTTTAAATGTCTCAATACTACTACCTGGAGCTCTGTATATACAGCTAATGATTACATTTTTACTTTTTTCTTTACAAATTTCAACTGTAATACATTCTAGTACATTATCAATCACCATCGTCATCTTTTCCACCACATTAAATTTCAAGGATTTGTCCACATACAAGGCCACTCCTCCTCCTCCTTTGTTTCGCCTAGTTATAAATGTGAATTCATAACCCTCCAGTTCAAAGTCTGTTCCTTTTTCCATATTGATCCAAGTTTCTGTGTGTTTTTAAGGTATTGATGTGTGTGGATGGCTGGGAATGTGTGTGGTGTAAATGGCATCACACTGATCTAAGAAAGGCTGAGGCCTGATCACCCTCATGCTCTTTCTGAACCTATCTGGTAGGTGGCTTATACAGCTGATACTAGAGCTTATAGCTCGGAGGTTTAAACCCGTGCCCAGGAGCCATAAATTCTGTAGATTTGTCCCTGTGTTCCAATTAGATTGTTCACCTGACTGTTCTGGATTTTGGTGAAATCTAGGAGGGGTGGATGTAACGGGTGTATTAAAAAAGAATTTATATTTCACCAAAGATCCATCCTGCAGTGTTATCTCGCTTTGTCAGTATTGGTTATGTATATGTGTTTATTTATATATGTTTATTTTCTGTATTTATATTTTGGGAGCTTTTATTTTGTTTGTGTGACCTTTGACTTCCCACGAAGTCACTTCCTGTAGCTGCGCGCTATTTTCCTCAGTCGCCTAGAGGCCCCGCTGAGGAGAGGTGTTCATGCAGAAGTCCAGTAAAGTGAAGTTGCTGTACTGTTTTGTTTTTATTTTAAACAGTTCTGGGAGAATAAATCCACCCGGCTGGCAAAGTGAGAGCTGACTCCTCTGGTCATTCGCACAACACAACGCAGAGAACTAACGGCAATAAGAGTTTAAGGCCAGACCGGCTACACTAAGACATGGAAACATCAACAGAGGAACCAAAGTTAAACAGGAAACATAAAACAGAGAAGCGGGCTTGACAGGAAACAGCTGACAGGGGAGACAGAGACAGAAACCAAAAGACTAAGAACTCCAAATAACACTGAAACAAAAAAACTAGAGATTCAAATTAAGACAAAAAAGACTATTAATAATAAACAACACAAAACACTTGGTCACAGACCCAGGACCGTGTCAATCTTAGGCTGGAGACGGGCTTTTTAAAAACTGTCTTAAGTGAAGTGACACAGAGACGTAGAGGTGAGGGATCTCTGTTTGTCGGAACTGACTTTAATTGCACTGAAAATCCCTCTTTGGACAGAAATAATCCAGGACCACATGTTTCCTTCCTTCCTTCAGAAATAGTTTAAGCACCCTTACAGAAACTTTCACAGTAGAAATGCACAGTATACATGGAGTCATATCAAAAAGTCAGTGATTGATCCCTGGAAAGGCTTGAAAGGTTTTACAGTTTTAAACACTATGTTAAGGTTTTTAAGTTGGAGACGTGTGAATTATCCCTGCAGAGATTACGTCTCCATTGCTCTAGAGTCCAGTGACAGCACGCTTTAAATAACTGAATCCAACACTTTGCAGTGATCTAAGGTTTAGATGGGGCTACCTGGCCATGACAACTCATTTCTGTGTACTGGACAGATGAATGAAGGGAAACGTGAATGAAAGTCACTGGGTTACAGAGCACGACTACAGACCAATCTGCAGTCCAATGACTCTGCAGGAAGTTGGTGACGTATCCGTTGATCCCGCTCTGTGATTTTACATGGCCTACTACTTTGTGGCTAAGTTGCTTTGGTCCTAATCACTTCCACATTTGTGGGACAGGTGGCATCTTATCATGATACTGCACTGAAAATCTCAGAGTTCCTGTGAGACCCACTCTTTTATATTCTTGTAAATTTTCACTTTATAGTGTATTTCCACTAGGGTGGAGACTTCTGTGGTTTGTGGTCACAGCACCTAGTCCTCCTGGGGGACCACTTTGGACTTTACCTTTCACAGCTGATCTGGTTCCTTCAGCCCATGCTACTGTTCTGTTGTTTAGTGTTACTTTCTGATCCACTGGTATTGCCACATCTATCTGCTGTCTTCTGTTCCCTCTCAGCCACTGCTACGTTGGGTTGGTTGTCCAGCAGCTGCTTTTCTGTCTTGAATGCAGATTGTAACTCAAATAGATTGCCTATTGTGAGGCGCTAAAACAGAAAAGCATTGTACATTGGCTAAGCTAGTGAGCCTCTATGTTTCTATAATGTGTTGTTCTTTTAGAGTGTGCTGTGTTTGAGCCACCAATAATAAGCCAGCCAGTCTGACCAGTGTATATCCTGTTTTTATCCAGCTACAATGCAAAATTGTGGAATCATTTTCCATTGTGTGCATTGTGTAATTTTGCATTGTTGAGTTTTTGGACCAGTTACAAAAAGTATAACAAGCTCAGTTCTTCTCTCTTGTCTTGATACTTTTTCTTATAATGAGCTGTGGAGGCGAAGGAGGTGCATTCCAGAACAGATTCATTTAAAATGTGAAACGACACCATTAAACAAGCATTTGCTCCCACTAATTCGATGTATCCAGAACTTTACTGTGTATTTGTGTTGTGATGAACATTGCACTCATCTGTGTGTGTTTGTTTTGATGTACCTTCTAGTTAAAGTCAATACAAATAAAAAAGAAAGACTTTTTCTTCCAATAAATTATATAAACAGGGTTATTTAACAGCTTTCCCACAGACACAAGATGTTGACACAAACCATATATCAGTAAATATTTATGTATATGGGTGAAAATCAGACTTTGCAGTTGTTAAATACAAAACAGTCAAAAAGCATCACAAAATGAAAGGAGGAAACAATGGAGATAATGGGATGTTATAAAGTGTTGAGTTTGAAGTCAGCCACACACCACTTTACTGTGTATTTGTGCTGTGATGAAGACTAACATTAAGCATTAGTGATCATAGTGCCATGAGGTGAAATTCCTTTCACTGTCATGTTGCTCAGGGACCACAACTGTTTCATGGCATCAACACACTGACAAGTGTTTGTATGTGAAATACAAAACTACATCATGAGGCTTTCCTGACCTCACTGGTGTACTTTTTTAAATCTTCTCATATGTTTTGGTGCTAAAGATGAGGTTTGTGGATTTTCCCAAAATAACATCAATAATCATGCGTGGTATAATGAGCACATAGTGCACAATCGTGTTGGTGAGGTGAGAAGTATTTATATATGAGTATGAATATTTTTCCTTCATGTAAATGATAATGTCACAACATTTACCAGTGTGAGGCTATGAGAGCTTAACTGAAGCCAGTTTAAGTAACCTTTAATAACCCAGTACTCTGCAGTAACCTCTGGAGTCCAGGCAGAAGTAGGCGAGTACACAGCTGAAAGCAGAGTCATCCACTAATCTGAATCTGAAGTAAGACAGAGGTGGTGTGTTGTTGGGTTTTTTTTTGCCTGTCCCGTTTGTTTCTTTAACCATCAGAATTATTGTCTGAAAGATGCCCAACGGATTTACCTTACCAAGTGGATCATCACTGCCTTGCTGTATTGGTCCGTTTGGTTGAACTTTGTTATTATTATATTTTTATTTTATTTTATTTTCAGTTATTACAGATGGGACAGACATGACTGGGGGATAGGAAAGGGAGAAAGAAAAGAAAGAAAGAGAGGGAAAGAAAAACAGAGGGACAGTGAGAGAGGGAGCTTCTAAAAAAGAAGAAAAAAATCTCCTGGATCACCTGTTGAGAGAAGGAAAAAAAAGAGTAAACAAGCATAAAAGAGCAACATAATAAACACAACACCATCACATTAATCTAACTAAGTGTAAATAACAGTAAATACTAAATATTGAATATTATTGTGCAGCACGCAGGACCAACAGCGCACAGTGTGCTTTGAGGTAGCAGCCAAGAAAGGTGTAGTCTGTGCCTGTGAACACCCGTGTGTACACCCGGACCAGCGCGCTTGTATTCAAAAGGGTTCCCCATGTAATGGTCAGTTAGAGGGTGTAGAGAGCCATAGCCCCGCCCCCCAGGGCATGAAGCAGGCATGGAGGAGATCCAGGCCCCAGACATCCAGATGCCCCAGAGTACGAGAGCCCAAGGAGGACCACCGGAGGGGCATCTGTGCCACCCTCCTGGGAAGACGAGGGGTCACCCATCAGCCACGGAGCAGAAGCCAGAGGGGGCTCTGCCGGCAGCCAGCTGTGAAAGAGTGGACGGAGTCCCAGGCCCCAAGGCCTGGGCCCCCGACCCCCACCACCCAGAAGGGCCCCGACCGAGCCAAAGATGCCAGGCCCTGCTAAGCAGCCACCAGGAGTGAGTCGGTACATACCTGAGCGCCCAGCCCTGTACACTGACAACCACCAACCCACCGACGTCTGAGGGCATCAGCCAACAGCAGGGAGTGTGGTGGGTGGAGATAGGCCTCCACACCTGGGGGGGCTGAGATGTTCCCAGAGAGGTGGAGTCTAAGACCCGACCTGACATATAGACACAGACGAACAGGCGCACGCAGACACGAACGTGCATTCCCAACCTGCACACATATACAAACACTCACCCAACATGGAGACACACACAAACAGACACTGTACACACACTCACACTGCCCAAACATCCTCTATACCCCAGGTCCAGGTACCCTCGCCCTCAGAGGGGGAATCCGCCCCCAGAACCAGGAGATGTTACCCTTCCCCCGGGGTGGAGACAGGCAGACCCTGGTCCCGCAGTAGCAGGGAGGCCCAGCATCCCAGACCGGACGGCCAACTCCTCCTCCGCGCCCTCCGCCCCAATGGCGAACAGAGAACGGGGGTTTGTGACCACCCCATACCTCCCTCTGCCCGCTCATATGCTGCATGTTGTTCTAAAGTGCACTTAAAACACAGGAGGGCATGGTGCTGCTGCCAGAGAACAGCAGGCGTCAGCACGGCCCCTCCCGAGAACCTCAATGTCCACATGCATTTAAAATTGAGAGGTGGGCACCGGCCACAGAGGTGAGGTTGGATACACAGACCGTCCTGTGGGCGCCGTGTAACGTGCCCACCCCCAAGGCCCTACATGTATGTGTTATGAGAGTGTGAGTAATGTGATACTTGAATTGCATTTATACTGATACTAGAAAGAGTGCTGGCTTGTATGTTTGCCATTGTATGAATTTTGCCTGATTAAGTCTGGAGACTGAAACTTAATGAATATTTTTCCTTCATGTAAATGATAATGTCACAACATTTACCAGTGTGAGGCTAGGAGAGCTTAACTGAAGCCAGTTTAAGTAACCTTTAATAACCCAGTACTCTGCAGTAACCTCTGGAGTCCAGGCAGAAGTAGGCGAGTACACAGCTGAAAGCAGAGTCATCCACTAATCTGAACCTGAAGTAAGACAGAGGTGGTGTGTTGTTGAGAATAACACAACAACTGAAACGTCAAGCCCAGCTGCTTCTCACGTGTGTGAGTTATCTGTTAAAGTGTGGAGAATACAACATAATTATTGTCTGGTGAACTCATGAAGTTGCTTAAGAGCAACTTCTATAAATCTCGTGCTTTACTTTACCTTAAACTTTCACTGTTGGTCTAAAGTTAGGGTCATTTTTATTTTGTTTCCAGTGTAGCAGTAATGGAGAAACTTCAGTATACCTCAAGAAAGTAATTGTAATCCAGTCCCTTTGAATATGCTCTTTTAAAGAGCTGTACATTGATGTGTTTTTAAAATAGTCTCTTGCAGCCGTTCTTCAGACAGTCTAAGTATCTGACATTTGCTTCTTTTTCACCCATTTTCAGCCCAGTCCTTGTACCTTGTAAAATCTAACTACAACTACAGTGCAGTCAGAGGTTTGCCTGTCCCATTTGGTTCTTTAGCCATCAGATCTGTTGTCTGAAGACCAACAAGGAGACCCAATGGATTTACTTTGCCAAATGGATCATCACAGCTTTGCCGTATTGGTCCATTTAATAATAATGGATTGCATTTATATAGCGCTTTTCAAGGCACCCAAAGCGCTTTACAATGCCACTATTCATTCACTCTCACATTCACACACTGGTGGAGGCAGCTACGGTTGTAGCCACAGCTGCCCTGGGGCAGACTGACAGAAGCGAGGCTACCATATTGCGCCATCGGCCCCTCTGGCCAACACCAGTAGGCGGTAGGTGAAGTGTCTTGCCCAAGGACACAACGACCAGGACAGAGAGTACGGGGATCGAACCGGCGACCTTCCGGTTACAGATGCGCTTCCCAACCCCCCTGAGCCATGGTCGCCTTTGTTGTTATTTTTATTTTATTTTATTTTCAGTTGTTACAGACGGGACAGACATGACTGAGGGATAGGAAAGGGAGAAAGAAAGATGAAGGGAAAGAAAAACAGAAGGGGAGAGGGACAGTGAGAAAGGAAACTTAAAAAGAGAAAGAAGAAGAAAAATCTCCTGGATCAGCTGTTGAGAGAAAAAAGAGAAAACAAGCAAAAAACAGAGCAACATACTAAACACAACAGCATCGCATTAATCTAGCTAAGTGTAAACAGCAGTAAATACTGAATGTTGTTGTGCAGCAAGCAGGACCGACAGCGCACAATGTGCTTGGAAATAGCAGCCAAGAAAGGTGTAGTTTATGTCTATGGACAGTGAACACCTGTGTGCACACCTGTGTGGATCAGCGCGCTTGTATTCAAAAGGTTTCCCCATGTAACGGTCTGTTAGAGGATGTAGAGAGGCATAGCCCCGCCCCCAGGGCATGAAGCAGGCATGGAGGAGATCCAGACCCCAGACATCCAGAGGCCCCAGAGTGCGAGAGCCCAAGGAGGACCACCGGAGGGGAAAAAAGAAGAATTAAAGGAATTGGTTACCTTGGTTTGAATTTATTTTGGATTTTCTCAGAACCACATACATGCAGACTCAGATATATCCATCCCAACTAATTTGTGGATACATATCTCTTAGCAACTTGCACCTCGACTAACTGCTTTTGGCAGCCATCAACTACCTGGCTGGATATTTAACAACTCTTCTTGGTAAAATTGGTATAATTCATTTAACCTCCTAGGACCTGCGTCCACATATGTGGACATCACATTTTGGGTTATTTAGACCAAAATACTAAATTTTGCTCAACAAGGGCCTGATATCCACTTACGAGGACATTATCCTGCTACTCATATGTGGCTCTCATTTTTCTTAGAAACAAAAATCAGGTAAAAAAAATAATCTGGTAATTCTTCGTTTTTACATTCATCAGGTCCCAATCAGCCCAAATATCAAAGAGAAATTTAAAAATGCATGCCGTGGAAGAGTTCGAGTCTTAGGAGGTTAAATTGGTTGATTTACAAATTAAGGTTGGGGACTGAAGCCTGTTTACCTGCTTTATCTATTCCAAACCCAGTCGTCAGTGTGATTCCTGTTGGAACACCCAGGTATGTCCAGGTTTTATCAAAAGAATAAATTACCTGAAAATAATCAAATAACACTGAAACTCAAAAAAAATAAACAATGTCAAATCATCAAAAAGTCAATTGTAATGAGGAACCCAATGAAACTAAACTAAAAACAAAACCCTAACAATGAAAGCTAATTGTGAAATAAAAACGAATTAGACAATACAAATCTATCATAACTATGATATCATAACTCAGTGCTAGCAATATAATTATTTAAAAGCTAGGAACTTAGGAAAAATACCATGAAACATATTCATACCTGAGTCATACTCGTGCTTCACTCTCCTTAGTATATAAGCACGCTCCCCACGCTGCCATAGACCTACTAATACTGAGATCCATGATACTTTCAATGACCACATTAATGTCACAATGCAGCTTCATACCAGCTTACTCTCACCTCCATGTTTATTCCTTGGTCAGGTCCGTGCTGGAACCACTCAGCTGTGCAGAATGATGCTGGCCACCCCCACTGCACCAGTGTTTCAGCTCTGATGGTCTTGTTGCATCTCATCTCATCGAATCCTTTTTATTATCTGAACTTCTGTTCAGGCAGCTCCAGGTTGAGGTTGAGAGTCCTTGGGCTTAGTGACAGTTAACTATTTCAATAAACAAATAACACAAATATTTTTTACTTTTTCAAATTATTAATAGCTCGAACTTATGAGTATTAATTAGTGCACCTTATTACACAGGTTCGAAGGAATCTAATCTTACAACAAAATGCCAGATGCACAAAGATGCCCCTGAGACAATCCAGCAAATAACAGCAGGGTGCAAGATGCTAGCAGGCAGGACATGGAACACCATAACCAAGTAGCCAACACAGTATACAGGAACATCTGTGCTGAGTATGGCCTTGAAGTCCTGAGGTCAAACAGGACACGTGGGACTTCTAGATCCAGAAAGACAAACTAGTGATGGCTGGCCAACCAGACATAGTAGTGATGCACAAGCAGAGGAAGATGGCTCTTGTGATAACAAATAAATGGACTGATTCTTATATAGCGCTTCTCTACTCTCCCAGAGTAAAGCACTGTATACAACTTGCCTCCTTCACCCACTCATACAAGCACTTCCTTCTATACTTAAGTCTTAAATCTAAGTATTCACACACATCACAGAGCATGCCAAGATACTTGGCATGCAGACTGGGGAAGCCAAGGATTGAACCCCCAACCTTCCTTCAGTCAGAGACTGATCTGCTCTACCACCAGAGCCACAGCCACTCCAAGCTTACAGCACCTGGTATTCCGAGGAGGTCTCCCATCCCATCTATCTAAGTACTAACCAAGCCCCAACCCTGCTTAGCTTCTGCGATCAGACGAGCTCGGGCGTGCTAAGGGTGGTGTGGCCGTAAGCCAAGCCAAGTGACAGCAACATCAGGAAAAAGGGCTGAAAGGGGAGCTTGTATTCATTGTGGTAGTGAGCGAGCAAAAAAGTGGATTTGTTGCTGACTACCAACTTCTCGGCTTTACATGCATTATCTCCTCCTGCCGGCACTACAACTTCTGCATGCAGAATTTCTGCAATTTCTGCAGGCGTGTTCATTTCACGCTTTGGAGAGGCAACGCGTGAAATGAACACACTGAACTGGCATGTCTATTACACACTGTGCCGTGATATCAGGTTGTATTAGTACAATTATGTCACCTACATGTGACTCACACATGCTGGAATGTGCATTACTTCAGCAAAGGCATTTAGATAATTGCTATCTTGGAAAAGGATGAAGTGTGAGATTACAAACAAGTTCTGGTTCATGACTGTGACAGTCTTACTGAGGTGGGAGGAGTTCATGTGCAAAACAACAACAGGCTGACATCTTCAGTATTGTCTCCTGGACGTGTATGTTAGATAGATGGACGTGCAGTTCTCAGACACGTAACACTTTGAATAAGTCAAACCCTCTGGGATCGAGAAGTTCCAGTAAGCTTTCATTAGAGGATCACATTTTAAGTGACTGCACATTTAAGATTTTAGCATAATGAGTCATAAGATCTGAGAAGATTCCAAGATTTCGCATTAAAATTCATAGTAAATACAAAATACCAAGGTGGGATTTTGTAGTCTATCATACTGACACAAGAATCAGATAAAGTGAATATAATATCAGATATTTAGATTGAACTGAATAAAGACAAAAACACAGCTTTTTTGATATTTGCATAGGCAGTAAAACCAGATTATGACAGAAAATGTAGCAAACTGAAAGCTAAATGTGAGCCTTGTCGGTGTGGTGCCTTTCAGGACACATGGATTTGTGATGAGTGACGTCTGGTTCAGTCCTAACTGAAAATCAGTTTTTTACTTTTCTCAATCACACATTGGATACTGCTGCTTCCAATGCACTTCTATTACAGGATTTCAACTGTGAGGAAAAATGGAAGATGTGTGTATAAAAAAGTAAAACAAAAATCAAAACCAAACACAGAATTGTTTCTTGAATTGAACTTAGAATAACAGTGCCTCTGACCTTACTATTTCAGCCACTATTGAGCTTTTCATACTGTATTTTTGATCCAGGAACTTGGTGATGTCTGAGTATATGGAGACAATGATTATTATTTTCTCACTGATCTATTTAAAACTAGGATGGGATAAGAAAGAGAGAGAAGAAAAAGATGAATCATGAAGCAGAAGAAGGAATAAGAAAATCATAGATAGGAGGAAGTAATGAGAAACAGAGGTCAGCTGAGGCACAAGGACAATCAAAGACCATATTAAAAAAATAAAATAAAAATCAGTTCCACTTAAAACCAATGGCCTTTTCCTCCCTCTAATAACCTGAATGGATCAACCACCCCTTCCTGCCTCACATTCTCTGCACACATAAACGTTTAAGAACCATGTTAGAGCGCTTTCACCCCAGAAGTAGCTCTAACACAGTGGTACGCAAGAGGCTGGTGGTGGGGGGACTCGCCGAATTCAAAAGGTCTAAATTTGCACTAATACAGTTAAATACATGTGTATATAGCACCCTCTGGTGTTCAGTAAAAAATATTGCAGTAAACTGACAGCCACCTGACTGTTGAAGTGGCCTCCAGCATTCACTGAGAGGCTCTTGCTGCAAAGAGAATAACTGTCAGTCTGAAACATGTTTTGGACACCACAGTAAAAATGGTCAACTTTGTGAACTCCTGCTTATTTGCTGCGTTGTGCAGTGAGATGGGCAGCGAGCATGAGACTTTATTACTCCACACAGAGGTTTGCTGGCTATCAAGGACAGTAGTAATAAGGGGGCATTAGTCCAATATGGCGGCCAACCAAACCGGTTTGACAACCGGTTTGACCGGTTTCGTGTGTGTGCGCATGCGCATTCAGGTGTGTTGAGGGTACGCGAGTTCATGTGTGGAAACACAGGGCGTCAGAGGGGTTATATGAGTTTATGTGCTTTTAACTGGGTTTTAATTTAATCAAACCATAGGGTTTTTTAATTAAACTATTTTTATCACTTAGGTGTGTCTCAACATTCAGTTATGCAGACATATGTGTTCTTAAAAGCAATTCTTTGTTTTGTGGGTGGAGTGGAAGCTGTTTTGGTTCACAGTGCACCTTAACAAAGAGGGGATGCTTTTTATTTACATCTAGTCAAAAGTGTTGGTAATAGTGTTTTAGTCACACTAATTTTGTGATTCTGACAATATCTCAGCTTGCAGTGATGCAAGCATTTTATTTTAAAAACGGCACAAATGGGAATTTCTTCTGAATGGGTAATGTCAGCATGTTCACAAGCGTTTCATTTCATCAAACCACTAGTTTTAATTTAACTAGTTTTTACGCATCTACTGGGGTTTCTTTCCAGGGTTGATGCGATCGTTTTATTTAAAAATCGGGATTTCGGAATGTTGAACTAAGAGGGAGACAAAGCCAGCTAGTTTTTAACACAGTAAATGGTCACAAATAACATTCAGTCCTTTAGAAAATAAATGCTATTGGGCTACTTCTAAAACACGTTGCACACGATGTCACCTTTCCCCCCAAAGCAACCAGTATCGCTCTTTTCAAACTAATCGTGTTTTAATCACACTCATTTTGTGATTCGGATGTCACAGCGATGCAAGCATTTTATTTATTTAAAAACGGATCAAACGGGCATTTCTTCTGTAAGGGGTTTCATGGTTTCAGAGTAGTTTTTAACACAACAGATGGTCGCAAATAACATTCAGCTCTTTAGAAAATAAACGCTGCAGTGATACTTCCAAAACCTGTAGCCCAGACCTGCTCCGTATTTTCAACAGCTGGCTAATTGTTTGAATTTGTTCAGGATTACAAAAGCCCACCACGGGAATCATTTAATTGTTGGGATTCCTTAGGAAAAGCCGACAGGTGTACCAGTCGAGCAAGGCCGGGACCCAACCTATTGTTTAAAGTGGCCGGTATCGGCTCTTTTTGTAATTCCTCGACAAGGTAAAAGCCCCGCAGATGTACCAGTCGAGCAAGGTCTCGCCTACTTTCTGAAGTAGCCAGCAACAGCGGTCCCTTAGGCCTATCTTGGCCAGTTACACCGGATCTCAGCAACTGCGTGCCCCACCCTCATTGTTTTAAACTTGCACAGCAAGGTGATGCTCTGCAGGTGTATGCCCCCCCCCAGACTTATAGGCACCCCATCTATTGTTTTGGAAGCACCCGGTCCTATATGAAGCGTTCCTGAGAGCGTGAGACCCTTGCCATTTCGCGTCAGGACCAGCGCCGGTGCAGACCATTTTCTACAGAGCGTTCATGACCAGCCAGCGCTGCTTATGCATAAGAGAAAAGCGACAATACAATGAGGTTCTCTGCTCCAAGACATCCGCGGTCCTTTCACACGGTAAGCATGTGTGTTATAGCCAGCACTTCATAAATGTCTGTCTGGCAGCGCAGATTATTCAAACTGTTTTTAAAACGTGACTCATTTGTTGTCCAAAAAACATTTCATTTGCTAAGTTACTGATTTAAAAATATATTTTTTTGAATTTTTTGCTGGATTTTGGTACCAAAATCGACTTGATGAAGATCTCCTTTGAAAAATACATACTCACAAGACAAAGTAAAAGCAGAGCCCTCACAGCTGGTAGTACAAAACACAGTGAAAACTTGTGTATTAGATACCCTCACTCCATTTCACTCAACAATTCAGGGATTGTTACAGTAAAATAAAATAAAAAAATAAAAAAGCAGAGAAATTTTCATCTGAAAATGTCAGTAAAGGGTGACATGCACTTCTGGCCCCTGTGTTGAATGATCCCATATTGGGTTTGTGAATTTGACACCTTAAGGTTTTGAAGTTGGGGATACATGCTCCTGGTGAGCACAAGATGTCTGATAACAGCTTGACATCTCGGTTATAAATGGAATTCAAAATGTTTTTGGAAGTATGACTAATGTATAATCTGACTTCTAAGGTACGCACGCCAAGGCCTAGAAGACAAGGGGACAGTTTACTTTGTGCTATAAAAACACAAACCTTAATCTTTGATCTTCCAATTTTATCTTTCTGTTCTGGTTTTAGAGTCTCTGTTTATTGAGTCGTACTTCGGGAATCACCCTGTTGTGAGACAAGGGTATGCTGGGAGAGAATATGGCATTATACAAGCAGAGTGTTTTGGCTGTATCTGTAGATCTAGGAAATACACCTGTTATTGGTTATGAAAAAGAGTTAGCTGTGGTGCAGGTTTAATTTATAATTGTTGCATGAACTGTTAAAGAATTACAGACAGCTTTATGCCGATAGTGCAGGCATTTTTTTTTACTTAAGTAGAAGTATGGCTGCTAGTGTCAGAAATACTCGAGTAAAAGTTTGATAATGTATGGGCTCAGAAATGTGCTCAAAGTAAGAAAGTCAAAGTAGTAACCTAGCTGAATATTGCCCTGTAATAAAATAATATCAGTAGGTGAGACTACAAACTTAGTCTGGTGGTGAACAGGCACAAGAGGGTCAGAGGCACATTTGGCAGCCAGGGTTAGAGTTCAGACACCCTGAGCTTGGTGGTTGGGCTAGCAACATGGTCTGGTGAAAGAGTCTAACATCCATGCATTACATGGTGTTGCGGCTGATAAAAAACAAACAAACAAAAAGCCCATAAACTAACCCCCTTGTTTAGAGGTGATTGTCAGTTTGCTGGGTTTTTTAGAGACGCTGACCCCTGAGGCGACTTTTGTCTTGATTTGGCGCTATATAAATAAAATTGAATTGAATTGAATTCTGGTAAGTATATATTGTTCGAGTCGCCCCTTGCTCTCTGTCGTGTGGTCCCTCACACCTTCATGCTGTGTGTCTTGTATGGATCACTGCAGCCCTCCATCCATCATTACATCAAAACTCTTCCACATCCTGCAGGTTTTCTAAACAATGTTTCTTTGCTTTTCAATAACAGTCTTGTAAAAGCAACATTGTATTCAAAGCCATCCAGTTCTGTGTACGCAGTAAAAGTGATGAAGTTCTATTCAATTCAATTTTATTTATATAGCGCCAAATCACAACAAAAGTCGCCTCAATGCGCTTCATAGATACAGAGAAAAACCCAACAATCATATGACCCCCTATGAGCAAGCACTTTGGCGACAGTGGGAAGGAAAAACTCCCTTTTAACAGGAAGAAACCTCCGGCAGAACCAGGCTCAGGGAGAGGCGGGGCCATCTGCTGTGATTGGTTGGGGTGAGAGAAGGAAGACAGGATAAAGACATGCTGTGGAAGAGAGGCAGAGGTTAATAACAGATATGATTCAATGCAGAGAGGTCTGTTAACACATAGTGAGTGAGAAAGGTGACTGGAAAGGAAAAACTCAATGCATCATGGGAATCCCCGGCAGCCTACGTCTATTGCAGCATAACTAAGGGAGGATTCAGGGTCACCTGGTCCAGCCCTAACTATATGCTTTAGCAAAAAGGAAAGTTTGAAGTCTGATCTTGAAAGTAGAGATAGTGTCTGTCTCCTGAATCCAAACTGGAAGCTGGTTCCACAGAAGAGGGGCCTGAAAACTGAAGGCTCTGCCTCCCATTCTACTTTTAAATACTCTAGGAACAACAAGTAGGCCTGCAGAGCGAGAGCGAAGTGCTCTAATAGGGTGATATGGTACTACAAGGTCATTGAGATAAGATGGGGCCTGATTATTTAAGACCTTGTATGTGAGGAGCAGGATTTTGAATTCTGGATTTAACAGGAAGCCAAAACAGGAGAAATCTGCTCTCTCTTTCTAGTCCCTGTCAGGACTCTTGCTGCAGCATTTTGGATCAGCTGAAGGCTTTTCAGGGAGTTTTTAGGACTTCCTGATAATAATGAATTACAGTCGTCCAGCCTGGAAGTAATAAATGCATGAACTAGTTTTTCAGCGTCACTCTGAGACAGGATATTTCTAACTTTAGAGATGTTGCACAAATGGAAGAACGCAGTCTTACATATTTGTTTAATATGTGCATTGAAGGACATGTCCTGGTCAAAAATGACTCCAAGGTTCCTCACAGCGTTACTGGAGGCCAAGGTAATGCCATCCAGAGGAAGAATCTGGTTAGATACCATATTTCTAAGCTTTTCAGGGCCGAGTACAATAACCTCAGTTTTATCTGAATTAAGAAGCAGAAAGTTAGCGGCCATCCAGGTCTTTATGTCTTTAAGACATTCCTGCAGTTTTACTCATTGGTGTGTGTTATCTGGCTTCATGGACAGATAGAGCTGGGTGTCATCTGCATAGCAGTGTAAATGTATGCTATGTCTTCTAATGATGCTGCCTAAGGGAAGCATGTATAATGTAAACAGAATTGGTCCTAGCACTGAACCCTGTGGAACTCCATAATTAACCTCAGTGTGTGAAGAGGACTCTCCATTTACATGCACAAACTGGAGTCTATTAGATAGATATGATACAAACCACTGCAGCACAGTACCTGTAATACCTACAGCATGTTCTAATCGCTCTAATAGGATATTATGGTCGACAGTATCGAACGCTGCACTGAGGTCTAGCAGGACAAGCACAGAGATGAGTCCACTGTCAGAGGCCATAAGAAGATCATTTGTAACCTTCACAGGCGAACTCTCCTTTCCAGTACCCTGACATAGACTTTCCCAGGGAGGCTGAGAAGTGTGATCTCCCTGTAGTTGGAACACACCCTTCCGTCCCCCATCTTAAAGATGGGAACCACCACCCCGGTCTGCCAGTCAAGGGGTACTCCCCCTGATCTCCACGCATCATTGTAGAGGCGTGTCAACCAGGACAGCCCTACAACTCCATGAATTAATACCTTATCATGTGGAGGATTTGTGTTTCCCAGGGATCCAAGTGGCTATGTTGTCCGGGGGCCCTTGCCCCCTGGTAGGGTCTCCCATGGCAAATTGGTCCTGGGTGAGGGACCAGATAAAGAGCGATTCAGAAGACCCTTATGACGATGATTTATCATTTCTGCATTTTTCATGTGTTAAAACAGAGTTAAATAAGCTTTTCATTATTTCTCTTAGGTTTTGTATCATCAGCGCAAGTAGTTTGGTTTCTGGCTTACAGCAGTCACTTTGGAACAGATTATTCTGCCCGTGACATATTTCAAAGTGTGTTTATAAAGCTGACCCATAATCAGCTTTTATTCTGTAGCACAATAGTGAGGTGAAGCACCATTCCTGCCTGCTTCTTGTTTCCTTGTTAGTTGGAGTGTGTGTGTCCAAATCAGCGCTTTCATTCTATACTCATTCAAAAACAACATGCTGCTTTTGTGAAAATCTTCCTTCTCTCCCTCCCACACCTGTCCTGATGTACGACAAGTGGGGTCCCGCCTCCTTCCAGGAAGCAGCTCACCTGCGTGTCTGTGTTTAGTGTCCAGGTGTGGAGTGGAGCTTGTTGTTGGTGTGTGTTTGAAGAAACTGTAAGTTTGCTTTGTTTCCTCCTTTAACAGTTTGTCTTTAGGAACTTTACTGTTTTACTGTTTGTTCAGCTCATGTTTGATGTCTTCACAGAACAAACTGTGTGTGTTTTTATTTCCGGTCTCTCCATTAAAGTCAGTGTGTAATGTTTCCCTGGCTAACATCACCTTGTGTACAGCTTAGTTCCAGCACAAGCAGCACAAATCTGCCGCTCCGTAGTTCACGGTAACGGACTCACAGCTGAAACTGGGAAATAGATACTGTATATGTTTGTAGATGAGCACAGTCCAGGAATACAGTTCTAGGTTGACTGTTTTTTTTATGTTAACTGGTTTAGATTTGTTTTCATATTCCAGTCTGAATGTTCCAGATGTTGGGTTCGCATTTTATTTATTTTCTGCGATTATATCACATGACTGAGTGTTTAAAGAACTTGCAGAATGCTCACAGTGACACAAAGGCAAATCTAATCTTTAATCAGTTTAGGCAGCTGGCCGCTGCCACACAGTTCATTGAAACCATCGACTCTCTGAGGCTATCATATAAATTTTACTAATTAAAATGGGTGTGTTTCCTTACACTCATGTACACGCTGCCATTATCTTCAGGGCAGTATTAGCCTTCTGAAGCTGTGGCACGCAAATCCTTATTCTATAGTTTGTCTGTAGTAATAGAAAACGGTTGTAGCGGTCATTAATAATTTTAATAAATCAATGATTTTATTTGTTTATTTATTGAAGTTGACTTTACTGCAGTTTGAATTTGGTGCTGAAATAAATACAGTGAAAAAATCTGTAGCTGGAGTTTGTACCATTAACCAATTTACTACACGGGTGCTGCAGATAGAGCGACTCCCAGATAACCCATGAATTGCTTGCAATCTTTAATCTATTCATATTTCTTGCCACCAATTTGAGTCCCAGTGTTAATTTCAATCATAGGGACCTCATCCTCAATTAGATTAGAGAATATTTACTGCAGATTGAATAAGAATAGATCTTGGGCTGAGACTGCATGAGAATGACAACAAAAATGAGAAAGGCATATAAAGGACAGGTAGCATACGAGGTGTCCCATATTGTCCTTAACTCAGTTAAATTATCTCTAATTAAAACATGTTGAGGGGTTAAGTTTCAAAGAAGCTACTGGGTTAGGTTTAGAAAGACAATCATGGTTTGGACTAAAATACAGTGGTTAACCTGTGTTTTCATGGTTACAGTAGGCAAGCTCTGTTTTGTCAACACCCTCCTGTCAAAAGTAATTTCTTAAAAATCCAGGCTCACCGGCATAAAAATGGACCATGAGCACAAAACATAGATTCCATTTATGTGACGGTTTTACAAAATACTGTTAGACTGGGCCTTGAGTGAGGTAGCATCAGTGCATCTCATCTTTCTGTGGGTCAATAAATCAAAGACCTCCTGGAGCTTGTCTCTCGTTGGGAAATCTTTCTACTGTCTTTGTTCTATAAGAGGTGGAGCCCTGACTCATTCAAGGTAACGGCTGTCTTTTTTCTAAATATCAAGTACAGCAAGTTTGGACTTGGATGTTTGCTGTTATGTGTGAGTTCACTCAGGACTTCTAAGAAGAGGATTATGTAAATACGTCAGCTCTGTCACAGCAATAAGTGTTTTACACTGACGCTACAACAAGGTTTCATGTCCTCACACGTCAGTCAACTTTACTCTGACAGTTCGGTCAAACACAGTACTTTTGGAGTGAAAATCTGAAGGTGTAGCCTACATACACATACACACACACACACACGCACACACACACACACACACACACACACACACACACACACACGCACAGCTGCATTTTGATAAAGGAAAAGTTCATTCATGTGATTGAATTTTAGGTTTGGCAGCGTTTTCAGTAGATAAAGGCGAATGGCTAAACCCTTAATGACTGGTCGGAGCGAAAACGCTTTGTTTTGCGTAACTACTTTTAAACCCCGGTGTTCCAGATTAACTGGCGTCGCAGATCAACATGTGTTGGTCGAACAGATGTGTGTTAAATTTGCTTTTCAGGAGCCTCTACTGACAAAACAGCAAATAAACACCAAATATTTCATCTGTGACATTTGTGAGGTTACCTCAAACACACTAAGTCAGTCTTATTGCTGTTCAACAACAAAATGTAAAAAAATGTCGCGAGTTTACCTGGTGATATCCTCATGTATGAGAAGAAGGTGAAAACAGCAAACAAATAAACGTCACCACACCGATGCTGTTCACAAGACAGCAAGAGTAAACAATCGGGAAAATCTTGTTGTCGTTGTCATTCTTTTGGTTTGTGTGCACTCGAATAGAGTGGAGTCAATTACCGCCACCTGTGTCCAACTGCCATAGTCTACAGCCAAATTAACTTGTGACACACATCTGCACCTGGCTCAATCGCTATGTTTGAATTCGTTTCATGCACAATACATTTGGAACTTTCTATTTTGTCTGCTTTTGCGTCTTGCAAATAAAACATTAAAATAAATGAAATGGTATTATGTATTTATTTTTTGCCTAAATCAGTAAGAAATGCCAAATTATATACACAAAGTTATAGAAATCACCATTCCTGTTGTTCCTGATGATTTCAATATTTCGTCCCATAACAAAGACATATGTCTGAGCAAATATATGACACATCCATATTTAATTAGTGTTGTATCATCACATCCTGTAAGCATAGTCTGTCTGTGTCTTTTCTGCGGAAATTAACATTTCCAGCGAATATAGATAATTCATCAACATGGCTGGAGAGTTGGTTTTTATATACAGTCTGTATAAGTGTGGTTAATATAATAAACATTTGTAAGGAGATGGCAGATACTGTGAATTTACAGCAGTTACACAGTGATTAGTAATAAACAGAGCCAGTGAGAGTGAGTGGATTTAAGAAAGTGAGTTAGTCAGGTGTGTCAGTTGATTTGTCATCTGTTTGTGAGTGTGGGGGAGAGTTAGAATTTCTTGGTTTTAAAGCTAAGCTAGGAATATTCATGATTTATTTCCAAAACTTGCTTATAATCAGAAATTGGTAGCAGATCTACTGACTATCACATAGCAGCTGGAGCAGTCTCACATGGAGGTCAGTCCACTACTGCCACCTGTGGCCAAGTGCCATAGCCTACTACTAGGTTAACTTGTGACACACATCTGCAGTAGAGGCTGAGTGGCTGCTCTTACACTGGTGCATTCAAATTAACCCCCAAACATACTGAAAAAAGCAATGCCAGCAATGTGGATTGTCGTGAGTAAAGCCAGTCAATAAGCAAAGACAACAGGGATCATTTGTTTCTGTTTATTATACAGCCAGATTAACTTGTGACACACATCTGCAGCTGGCTCTATCACCTATTTTGAATTTGTTTCGTGCTTGAGGTAACCTCACAAATGTCACAGATAAAATATTTGGTGTTTATTTGCTGTTTTGTCGGTAGCGGCTCCTCTAAAGCAAGTCTGCCACACATCTGCATGACCAACACCAGTTGAACTGCGACGCCAGTTAATCTGGAACACCGGTAGAATTGTAACCACCAAAGTAAAAATAAATATAGTGAAATAGGACATCCTTGGCGAATACCACGTTTCAGATCAAATCTCGGGGCGGAGCCGTTAATCATTTTAATAGAACTATTGTCATTTGTGTATAAGGTTTTGACAGCTTCACAGAAAAACTCTCCAAAGCCAAATCTTTCAATTTATTTTCCACAGAGTGGAAAATAAATTGATGTTCAATTGTATCAAAAGCCTTATAAAAATCCAGGAAGAGAATGAAGCTATTGTCACATACCAAATCAGAGTAATCAAGTAGATCCAAAACCAGCATAATGTTGAGGGCCCGAGTCGCCCATCCAGCCTCAAGTGTTGACAGCTGGAGGGCCTGAATCGCCCGTCCAGCCTCAAGTGTCGTCAGCTGGAGGGCCCGAGTCGCCCGTCCAGCCTCAAGTGTTGACAGCTGGAGGACCGGAGTCGCCCATCCAGCCTCAAGGGTCGTCAGCTGGAGGGCCTGAATCGCCCGTCCAGCCTCAAGTGTTGACAGCTGGAGGACCGGAGTCGCCCATCCAGCCTCAAGTGTCGTCAACTGGAGGGCCCGAATCGCCCATCCAGCCTCATGCCTCGTCAGCTGGTGGGTCCGAGGAGCCCACACAGCACCACGCCTCATCAGCTGAGGGGACCATACCAGCACATTCTCATGTCTTGTGACAGTCCGGGGAAGTCTGTTCAGCCGTCACCCGCTGAATCATCCCCTGCAACTTCTACTCCGTCACCTGCAGCATCCACATCTCTGCCTGCAGCATCCACATCTCCGCCTGCAGCATCTCCTCCTGCAGCATCTCCTCCAGCTGCATCACCGCCTGCAGCATCACCACTGTCGGGTTCCGCAGCCGTCCCACTGCCATCAGGTTCCGCAGCTGTGTCTTCATCCACGCCTGGTCCAACCTCTGGGTCTGCGCCCACGCCGCCGCTTGGTCCAGCCTCTGTGTCTTCGCCCACGCCGTCGCCTGGTCCAGCTTCAGCTTCGCCGCCGCCCAGTCCAGCCTCCGCATCCGCTTCAGTGTTGCCTGGTCCAGCCTCCGCATCCGCTTCAGCGCCGTCTGGCCCTGCCTCGTCTGGTCCTGCCTCGTCAGTTTCCGCCTCATCTGCTTCCGCCTTGTCTGGTCCCGCCTCGTCTGGTCCTGGTCCTGAACAATAGATAATCTGTATACAAAAAAAATCAGGGTTTTCTCCTCAACAGAGAACGTCCCCCGATTGAACAACAGCGCCGTAAAATAAGAAGAATGGCGCCTAATTACAGACTTAATTAGGCGCCATTCATGTCACGTGAAGATTCATCAGCCAGATTAAGTGTTTATGTCATGAACCGTAGTTCAGCACACAAGCTGGACCCAGAAGCAGAGACAACACGCCAAGGTGCACACAAAATAAACTTTATATTAACTAAGGGTGTCCCGGAAGGGTCAAAGGAAAACACGCCAGGTAACTAGAAAACCAAGGGACCGGGAAATAACTCAGGAATGCCGTAATCGGGACTGTGGGAGGCTGCAACAGAAAGAGGAAGAGGGTTACTGGGGAATGGAGAAATAACAGCATACGTGGGTAGAGAATTAATCTTATGGTCTAGGTGGGGCCGTGGGAACTGGAGGGGGGTGAGGGTCCGCAGGGGAACTCCAGGTGAATAGAGGAGACGAGTACCGGTAGTGATCCAAAACTCCAGGCGGGCAGGAAGACAGGCAGGAGAGGGCTTAAAACACGCCGAGCTGTTACCTAAGCGCACAAGGAAGCAATTTCGCAATCACCTTCACGTGGGTGCATGTTACCGCTGAGAGGCGACTAATGGACTGGTGTGGAGCAGCTGGTTGAGCTGGATTAAATAGTCCATTTGAAGATCGCCTGGGATGGGATGCAGGTGTGGAGTTGACAGCCACACCCGTGGGCGTGGGCATCCCATCAGCTCCTCGGACCATGACAGTTTACTGACAATTGACATTGATAGCAGACATCATCATCACTATTCCAACAATCCTCTCCACACAGACAAGCATAAACACACTCGAGTATCACTCGTTTATGCGAGTGTGGGGTGGCTGTAGCTCAGGTGGCAGAGCAGATCAGCCACTAACCAGAAGGTCGGTGGTTCGATCCCAGGCTGCATGCCAAATATCCTTGGGCAAGATACTAACCCCATGTTGCTCTCCGATGCACTCATCGGAGTGTGGATGTATATGAATGTTAGATGCTTAGGAGTGATTGGGTGAATGAATTAGTTGTATAAAGCGCTTTGAGTGCTCAGAGAGAGTAGAAAAGCGCTATATTAGAACCAGTCCATTTACCATTTAAATCAAATTTAACACACATCTGCAATGACGCTAGTTCAGTTTACAATAGGGTTCATTCGCTAGGTCAGCAGGTGGCGGTATCCTCGTACACTGGGGAGTAAACTGCCATTAAACGAAACAGAAGAAGAAGAGAATATCTGCACATGCGCGGTACGGATTGGAGAGTCCTGATCCGCAACAATCTTTTTATTTTTCATTTTTTTGTCTACATTATATTGAAATGTTTCATTATTGCAAAACTTTTAAGAGATACTTATTATTCTTAACATCTTAGATACTCTGACCCATAACTTTCTTAAAATGCTTCGACTGGAAGTAGACACCTTTCGCACATGCGTGGTACTGATCAGGTTTCCGGTACGGATCAGGTAGTGACAGGCCACGCTTTGCTGATACGATTAGCCGTTCATAACACTTCCCACGTTGCAACATACGTCAGCGTGTCCGCCATTACTTGCCCAGAACCGGAAGTGACATCATTTCGTGGAAATTGTAGCTTTTTTTCCTATAGCGCGTTTACAGATTTACAGATATCCTGGTGTTTTTTGCTTTTTGGTTTTTTTTTTTATTTTTGACTTCATGTCTATCTGTATAGTTTCTGGGATCCTTAGAACTCAAACTACACTCTTGGAAATAGTTTGTTTTGAGGTTTTTTTGTTTTTTTCAAATTTGCATTTTAATATTTATTTTCGTTTTTCCTGCAGTATATAAAAATTGGTGTATCTCAAAAATAAAACTATGAAGACACTCAAAATAAATTTCACATGGTTGGAAGTTATGTTATGCAACTTTTTTGCATTTACACTGTTGAGGGACATCCTTCTAAAATTTCTTTAACCCTCTGGGGTCCTGGATATAATTGGCCGTTTTTGACTACTTTTGATTTTACCTCTAAAAAGATAAACCTAAAAACTGTTTATCTTGCCTTGTTTGGTATCATTATTTTCAGCACAACCTGAAATATCTGAAATTTGAGGTATTTTTTCATTTTGACATACTATATTAGCACAATTGATCTAAATTCAGAGAACAAATTCAAAATCAGAGTAGAAAAAAGATATATTTGTTACTGTAAAACCCACAAACATGTTTAACAAATCATTTTCATAACTTGAAATGCAAATAGAAATTGTACATTTCTAAAAACAAATATGCACAAGTTTTGCAAACAACAAAATTATATGGTACTATTTACCTAAAACATGCAGCCAAGGCCTCAGGCGTTTTTTATATAACCATTTAATACTATTTACAGAACAATTAGGTGTTCTGCATCAAATAAGAAGGCACACAAATTATTTGTGCCAGTCCAAAAAAATAGTTTGTATTTAGTATAAGACAGAGGAGAACACCACAGGTCTAAACCCTGCAGGTCTGACAGCAGGAGGTGTATGAGTCCTGTTTTCCATGTGGAGACAGCGTTTACACTGGAATTTGGTTTTGGTGGCTTTTTTGGAGCCAATGTGACATTCAGCAGTATAACTGACACACAATACAAAACAATAACTACACAACACACTAACTGTAGCCTCCAAACACACTAAACGTCCCTAATGTCTCACATATGAAAATTCTCTCTCTCTCTCTTTCCTTCGCTCGCCCGCTTTGCGTCGCGGGTGTCACTGTTGCCATATCTTTTTTTTTTTTGATTGGCTGACATGGTACACTTTAACGCCAATAAGGAAGGGGTGTTTTTTCTTTTTTCACTTGCAAGTGAAGAGTGGTATATAGTTTGAAGTCCACACTTTCGACCCAATTTGAAATGGAGACTCTGAGTCGCTGCATCTTGTAGCTGTGTTGTCTTGATTTGGTCGTGTGATTTCGACGTGCCGTCGCGTCCGTCGAGCCCAGAGGTTTAACTAGAAATATGTTTAAAACGAAATATGTTTATATAAATAAGACCCGGAGGGGGCGTGTTCCTTTTTGGACATTGAAAGACCTTGATTGATGAATGAGGGGAACCCTCGGTCAGGTAGCGACGAGGCTTGACTCTGAACTGAAGTACTGACAGTGACGCCTGCCGGGATTTTGAGACTCGAGTTAATGGCTCGTAAATGCTTACGTGTGCTTATCTTAGAGTAGACGATTGAGAAGGGGTGCCTGCCTGGTTAATTTACTTTGGGTAGGGTAGCAATAACTACTGTGCAGATTTCTGAAATGAAGAGAGGCAACGCTGAGCAGTTTTGGAAGGGTTGCTTGACTTGAAAGACTGATTAGAGGAGACCTGTCCTCAATGATGGTAACCCCCCAAAACTGGCAGAGCCCAGTAGAGTACTGCAGTCGGGACAAATAACCTCATAGGAGATGACAATGCCTTATAGGCAGTAGTCATCTTGTTGGAGCCCTGTCTCGAATGACTGTGTCAAGGAGAGAAGGTTTAGTGATGTTGGCGAAAGTGAGGGAGAAATTATGTGCACAGCGGAGTTCAGAAGTTTTAAAAGGAGTGATGGAGGACAGTATTTGGCCCTGGAAGGACAGTATGGCACTAACTGGTTCCTCTATTGGCAAAGGAAGGTTGGAGAAAAGATAACCTTGGAGAAGAGATAACCAAGAGTTTGGATGTGTCCAACCCGGTGCAAAAGTCTTTTATCTCCAAACTCCAAACTGAATGACCGAGGCCTGCTGGTGGAATTGAATACGGGACTTTCTTGCTGTGAGTTTGTGTAGTGATTACAGTCACAACAAGGTAGTTTCTCAAAGCTCCATACCCTGAGCGGACAAGGCAAAAGAAAACGGGAGAAGAATAAACACATACATGGATATACTCTCTCGCTCAGATACAAAATTGATTTTTAAATTGTTCTTTTGTTGTTGTGTTTTCTCTTCCAATTTTAGAAATGTGTTAAAAGTGTAAAAAAAACCCCCCTACAAATTCAGGAAGAGTGTATGGTCCAGTCAGTCATACATCTACATCTTTAAAAAAGACTAAACTGTAAACATTACCTTCTTACTTTGTGAAACAGTGAAAGTGAGCAACTGAGAATTAATCTACAGCAGTATCAAAAGCTATTACAACTTACTGTAGGCTTGAAAAGGAACTCCTGGGGCCTGTTCTTCACACTGCTAAACTGCTATATTCCAACAGGACTGATCTAGAGGGGAGCTGATGCAACAAACGTGGTAGGCAAGTACCAGGCCTGCAAGGCCAGATTTTAACAGAGTAGGCAGCGTGGACATCCAGAGAGCGTAGAGGCAGTTAGAACTGGGATATTCTCTCATTCATCAGCTCCATCCGAGCTCTAAAACACCTACACTCAGAGGATTAGATACTGGACTTTTTAAACACAAAGCTAATTTAGACTTCCTGTATTTGTCACAGTCACTGAGCGGACTCAAGAGCAGGACTCCATTTAAAAAGAGATTGAACAGTTTATTTACCAAAAAACCAAGTGCTATATAAAAATGTGCAAGGGAAGACAACAGCTATAAGGAAACCTGGGGCAGGAAGGGAAAACCACACTCTTGTTTGGTCACACACAGAAAACGTCCTCTCGCCACTCGAGAAAACACTCACGAACACACTCCAGGGGAAAAGGCAGGTTCTATTGACATGGAGAACATGGTTAGTAGCCAGGAAAATCACAAGAGACAAGGAATTAACTAGAGAGAGCTGGCATTGCAAAGACGAGTGTCGTACAATGATCCAGCGATGAGAAACACTGAACAGCCATCTTAAATAGTCACTGGTGAGTCAGGATGATGCACAACAGATTGATTGCAGTTGTGTTGGCCAGAGGCGGGAACCCGCAAAGAATTCTGCCACGGCAGATGAGGGTCAAGAGAAAAAGAGACAACAATAGAGCAGCGAACAGGAGACAAGACGGGGAGACATTGGGACAACAACAATATTGGGATGCAGGTTCAATAGATTAACAATGTGCACATGAATGATTTGTGTTTCCTCTGCAGGTGAAGGTAGAAAGTGTGTGTGAGCTGATGTGAATTCAGCAGCATGGATCAGTGTAAGGAAAGAGAGGAGGGAGTCCCTCGCTCTAAAACCACTCTGTGTGGGGAACATGAGAGCCAGACCAAAGCTCAGAGGTGAGATGACCATTTCTAACTGTCCATGACTCTTCTCCATGTCACAGCTCAGCACTCCCATCACTGCTCCATCATTATTCACAGGAACCAACCTGCACCTCCACCCAGCTCTGTGTCCTTACAGAGTGACTGGTCTGAAGACCGGCCCATTGATTTTAAAGTTCATCAGGCGTCTGCTGTGGAGAGGTGAGTTGTTAGGAACATGAACTCTTTGAGAGTTGATTTAACTGCTTGGTGTTGTTGTTGCTGCAATGCAAACATGTCATTACCTCAATCACATTTAAATTGTCTCTTAATAACAAGGCTTAGGTTTCTAAATGACTAGAATCCACTTCAGCAAACAGGAAGTGATCAGTGACAACAAGTGACAAAATTTTCAGAATAGGGCTGTCCCACCACCTGCCAACAACAGAAAACATCCCCATGTTTAATGCACAAAATAAAGACATCAAAAACACACTCTGCATTGAAGTATTTTATTCTAATGTGAACTAATGCAGTGCGTAGTACACTGAAAATGTCTCATTTGGTCCCCTCAAAAGAGGAATTCTGTATAACAAAAATACAACTTAGAAGATATCTGAGATGCCTTTGATGATCTTTAGTAAGAAAACACTATGACAAATATTAGGGTACTCAACTGGAGTGAGGCAAATGGAAAACTGCACATGCAGAAATAAATGTTCACTTGTCGGCAACTATTATAATGGAGGCTGAAGCCTGAACCTAAAGTGAGTGCAGTTCAGCAACCAGATCTGTGAGCTGAACTAAGTGGCAGCAACATAAGCCTGTTTTATATTTTTTCACATTTTTAAGCTATTGTTTAGGAATCATATCTCAAAATGGTGCAATATGAGATTGGTGTGACTGGGTAGGTGCGAGAATGCATCTGGAAAAATAAATGAAATTGCCTAATACAGGGGTGGGGAACTTCCGGTGTCCTCCCGGCTTTAGATGTGTCTTTCATCCAACAAAGGTTATTCAAATGGCTACATTACCTCCTCAACATGTCCTGAAATTTTCCAGAGGCCTGGTAATGAACTAATCATTTGATTCCGGTCTGTTGACCCAGGGTGATATCTAAAACCTGCAGAACACCAGAGTTCCCCACCCCTGGCCTAATATATCTGAGATACCATTTAAAGCTTTACAAACTTGATTGGGATTGCATTTTCTGAGAACTAACACAGAGAAGAAAACTTACTCATCTGTGCTCTGTCCTTGAACTAATTAGATTAGATTAGATAAAACTTTATTAATCCCTCGGGTGTGTTCCTCTGGGAAATTCGGTAATTCTCCTTGATTATGCCACAGAGTGGACCAGGAGAGCTCAGAGGTTCCCAGTGGTCAGTCTGCCCAGGAGCATCAAACACATCTGGACTCCATATTTATGGTCTGTACAAGTACAACAACTACTTTTACATCTATTCTGTTCACAGTCATCTCCATGCTGCTCTTTGTAGACCAGTGGATGGTCAGTGTGTCCAACATGGATCTGATGTTTGGCTCCATGATTTCAGTCTGATTGGCTCATTCATAAATATTCTGTTCCAGCTGCTGGAGGACAACATCATCACTTTTGTGAGGAACGAGCTGAAGAAGATCCAGAAGGTTCTGAGTCCAGATTACCCAGAATGCTTAGAGAGTCAGAGGAGCAGCAGCAGAGAGGCATTTATGAAGATCACAGTGGACTTTCTAAAAAGAATGAAGCAGGATGAGTTAGCTGACCGTCTGCAGAGCAGTAAGAGGATTTAACCTTCTGTGTCATGGTACTTTGTCTATGTCTATGTTTCTGGACTTTACTGGGTTGCTGGGTTATTGGAATATCCTATACCACTAGTTTCATGGTTGTGTTTACCTTATGTATAAAGTTTGCTATGGTTAGTTGTTAGTTAGTTAGTTCTGCTCTTGGTTATCTTAGCATTTTCCTCCCTAGGGATCTATTCTTCTCTTGGGTTTAGTCAGCATTTTCTTCACATTTGGTTTTCCCTTTCTGTCTTACCAGATAGTCTTCTTCTCATGTCTGTTTTTTCCCCTCTCAGTCCCTGTGGAAAGCCTGGTGTGTAAGTCTTTCTCCATAATTCCTGTTTTATTTTGATAGTCTCTTCCTGTTTCCCATCCCCTAGTTTTCCTATGTGTGGGTTTAAGTCCTCAGTCTCCCTTTTCTTGTTGTCCAGTTGGCGGTTTTCCCACATTCTGTTCATCCCTTGCTTCTAGTTTTCTAGCTTTAGCTGTCTATTCTAATTTACAAGGCATAAAGTCAAACATGACTTTTAAAAACACAAGTGTAGGCTTATAAGGCCACGAAGGTAAAAGCTACATTTTCCGCGAAAATTATGTCACTTCCGGTTCCGGGCACGTAATGTCAGACATACGATAGGGCTTTGGAGTTGACGTCACGCCACAATGCATTGTGGGAGCGCCGCGCCATCTTCCTGGGCCACTAATCAAAACAAACACACTATCTTGGAAGGACGATTGCTAGAAACATTCTTAAAGCAGTTTAAAAGAAAAAGGACGGTACAGAGACAGATTGCATCTGGATGCAAAGAGGCAGTACTTGCATAAAATTCCCTACATTGGAAATGTGGACCCGTGGAGTAGAAACCCTGAAGACCTACCGCTATTGACGTAGCCTGATATATTATCGTACCTTGTCTGTGGAGTCAGCGCGTACAAGGGGAACCAGTTTCGCAATTAGAAATTTCTGGAGGGACACATCCAATTCACCAAAGATTGGGTAGGTGTAGTGGGCCGCCCACTACACCTGTATGGCTGGAGTCACGGAGACCTGCACCCCTGTCGCTGCTCTTCTGTTTAATGTAGAACCAACAGTGTTGATCTGTGGCACAAGGACTGTTACAGATGAACCTGCATACTGGGTTTTGCTGGGGAATATGACCAAGATGCAGCCAGAGGTTGGCCCTAAGATGGACTTCTCCTCTTCAGCTGCCCAAAAAAAGGCTCTTGATCAAAACATAAACAGACCATCCGTAGTGACAGGTAAAAGGAGCCGTCCTCAAAAAAAGAAAAATCCCACCTGCTACGGTGGAGGAGTTGTCACCGCTATTGAATACTTTGCTGGAACACAGTAAAGCTGTGGGTTGTGGGAATGACCCATAATGTTTTATCTACTGTCTAGACTTATGCCTGAAGTGCACTGCCATGTAAATAATTTACATTTACTGAATATGTACTGACTGAATACCACTGTTCAAAAGTTGACTAAAGAAACAAACTAATTTTTGCCTTTTTAAAAAAAAATTAAAACCACTTTATAGATCATCATATCAGTTACAATGTAGAATCCATGCCATTTATAGTTTACAAATGACAAAATGTTCACATAAAATCATGACAGCGTTTACATGATAGCACCCACTGCTAACACTACTTAATTTACTGTACTTCTGAAACATTACTGCTATTTATACAGTACAAGACTTAAGAATATTTAACAGGAACAAGTTTCATTTTTCCCTGGTTTTACTACCATACTGTTCACCATCTTATCCAGAAGGGTCACCTCTTCACCCTCACATGGAAGAAGTAATCTGATTGGCATGGTGGTATGTTTGAAGCAGGTCTCTTGTGTAGCGCTGGAACTCAGTCACGATGTGTTTCATCCATTTCATAGGCTGGTTTGCCTGCAATAATGCCAAATAATTAGCAACTCTATAAATAGAGAGTAATTCTGCAAAATCACTCAGTAGGATGTTTGTTGTAATTTGCTATGACCTCAGAGTGCATCGAAAATAAAACTAATAGGCTATAAATAGTGATATGAACATATTTAGAACTTACCGGAATGAAAATGTCTTGAGCACCAACAGATATTTGGAGATGGAAGAGAACTGGATATCAGCTCGTCTCACAGCAGCTATCCAGGCTTGACGTCTTCACTTGGTAACATCCGATACATGAGCTCCCTCATGTTGCTTCCAGGTTGGGAAAGCATAAAAAGATATACCATTCTCAAGCTTATTCCCTTGCCGGTCGTGCGATCGAACATTACAGCCGACCACACAGCAAGTGCGAACCATGGCTGATGTGTGTGCTTTCGCTCCTCTTTTGCTTGAACTTTGTTTGGCCCAGAAAGATGGCACCTCAACCAAAAATCCTGGCCACGCCCCCTTTCGTTACATCACTCTCCAAAGCCCTTTAGTTCACACTGATGTCTATTCCAATGTAGGAAGTGCTATGATCGGATCGGCAAAGCGTGTTTCTGGAATATTGTGTTTTTGTTGCTGCCAGTGATTTTTACGCAAGTTTTGCAAAGCTATATATGGAAAGAAACAGTGACCTAGGACAAGCTGATGGCATAAGATGCAAGTACAACTCCTCCGGTTTCACATGCAAGAAAAAATTATTGCGCTAGCTTATGTGGTTCTACAGGCATTTAAAAATAGTTACGCAAAATGGAGCGTTCCCGCTCCGACTGGTTTTAAAGGATTAAATGTATTCAAACAGTGGTTTCTTTAGAAAATTAAACATGTAATTTGTGATTATTAAAACATAATTAGTTTCTATATATTGCTTTCCATCAAGAACACTTTGCTGCAGTTTGTCAGCATGAACTTAAATCTGCACTGAAGAAGAAGTTCCAGTGTGTGTTTGAGGGGATCGCTAAAGCAGGAAACCCAACCCTTCTGAATCAGATCTACACAGAGCTCTACATCACAGAGGGAGGGACTGCAGAGGTCAATGATGAACATGAGGTCAGACAGATTGAAACAGCATCCAGGAAACCAGACAGACCAGAAACAACCATCAGACAAGAAGACATCTTTAAAGCCTCACCTGGAAGAGATGAACCAATCAGAACAGTGCTGACAAAGGGAGTGGCTGGCATTGGGAAAACAGTCTTAACACAGAAATACAGCCTGGACTGGGCTGAAGACAAAGCCAACCAGGACATCCAGTTCATATTTCCATTCACTTTCAGAGAGCTGAATGTGCTGAAAGAGGAAAAGTTCAGCTTGGTGGGACTTGTTCATCACTTCTTTACTGAAACCAAGGAAGCAGGAATCTGCAGCTTTGAAGACTTCCAGGTTGTGTTCATCTTTGATGGTCTGGATGAGTGTCGTCTTCCTCTGGACTTCCACAAAACAACAATCCTAACTGATCCTAGAAAGTCCACCTCAGTGGATGAGTTGCTGATAAACCTCATCAGGGGGAAACTGCTTCCCTCTGCTCACCTCTGGATAACCACACGACCAGCAGCAGCCAATCAGATCCCTCCTGATTGTGTTGACATGGTGACAGAGGTCAGAGGGTTCACTGACCCACAGAAGGAGGAGTACTTAAGGAAGAGATTCAGAGATGAGGAGCAGGCCAGCAGGATCATCTCCCACATAAAGACATCAGGAAGCCTCCACATCATGTGCCACATCCCAGTCTTCTGCTGGATCACTGCTACAGTTCTGGAGGATGTGCTGAAAACCAGAGAGGGAGGACAGCTGCCCAAGACCCTGACTGAGATGTATACCCACTTCCTGGTGGTTCAGGTCAAAATGAAGATGGTCAAGTATGATGGAGGAGCTAACACAGATCCACACTGGAGTCCCAAGAACAGGAAGATGATTAAGTATCTAGGAAAACTGGCTTTTGATCAGCTGCAGAAAGGAAACCTGATCTTCTATGAATCAGACCTGACAGAGTGTGGCATCGATATCAGAGCAGCCTCAGTGTACTCAGGAGTGTTCACACAGATCTTTAAAGAGGAGAGAGGACTGTACCAGGACAAGGTGTTCTGCTTCATCCATCTGAGTGTTCAAGAGTTTCTGGCTGCTCTTCATGTCCATCGGACCTTCATCATGTCTGGACTCAATCTGCTGGAAGAACAACAAACAACCCTCAAATTCTCTAAATTATTTGACAAACCAAAACTTCAATCTCTCCACCGGAGTGCTGTGAACAAGGCCTTACAGAGTCCAAATGGACACCTGGACTTGTTCCTCCGCTTCCTCCTGGGTCTTTCACTGCAGGCCAGTCAGACTCTCCTGCGAGGCTTCTTGACACAGACAGGAAGTAGCTCACAGACCAATCAGGAAACAGTCCAGTACATTAAAAAAAAGCTCAGTGAGGATATGTCTGCAGAGAGAAGCATCAATCTGTTCCACTGTCTGAATGAACTGAATGATTGTTCTCTAGTGGAGGAGATCCAACAGTCTCTGAGATCAAGAAGTCTCTCTACAGATAAACTGTCTCCTGCTCAGTGGTCAGCTCTGGTCTTCATCTTACTGTCATCAGAAAAAGATCTGGATGTATTTGACCTGAAGAAATACTCTGCTTCAGAGGAGGCTCTTCTGAGGCTGCTGCCAGTGATCAAAGCCTCCAAAAAAGCTCTGTAAGTAAACATGTGACTATACTTTTAGTTTTTAAATATCTATTCTAGTTAAAAAAAACTGTCCTGTGGATTTTAAAGGGAAAAAAAAGAAGAAACTAAAAGCACTATCCCTTGAAATTTTAACGTATTTTAGATAGTATTTACAGTCAAATACAAGATGTTTTTAATGCTTCATAGCAGTAACACTGAACTGCTGCTAATCTATCTATTGTGATTGTGCGGCCCTATGAAATATCTAATAAAAATCCATTCCATTCTCCCAAACGTCTAGGACATGGTGATAAATGTAGGTGATTTTCTTTTTTCAGACTTAATGGCTGTTTCCTCTCAAAGAGAAGTTATGAAGCTCTGTCCTCAGTTCTCAGGTGTCAGTCCTCTAGGCTGAGAGAGCTTGACCTGAGTAACAACAACCTTCAGGATTCCGGTGTGAAACTTCTGTTTGCTGCATTACAAAGTCCACATTGTAAACTGGAAAGTCTGAGGTCGGCTAAATGTATAACTTTCGTTTTTTTACCCAGTCTAATCTGCCATTTTCCCTTGGTTAGGTTTAGGGATTAAATATCTGATCTAAATTATCATATTAAAATTTGGGACACATCGTCAGTAGAGGACCTTGGATTCATCGGCGTTTCGGCCATTATCACTAGACACGCTCATCCAAGGAGGCCCTGCCAGGGTTGATCAGGCCCTTGAGTGTGCCACTGGTTTATGTTAAAATTGTTATTTCTCTTCTTCTTTCTGCTGTTTAGTTTTCTACAGTTTATTCTATCTATTCAATGCACCTGAGAAATACTTACCTCTAAAGGTGAGCGTCATCCTTTTGTTCTTGTGCCTCACTATTTTTTATTATTTCCAAATCTCAGTCAATTGCTATATCTATTTGATTTTCATAAAGTTCAATGACAGTAATTACAGCCTGTTATATATGTGTGTATATATATGTGTACACACACACACACACACACACACACACACATATATATATACATATACAAAAAACACCCAGCACGCCCCTGCGGGCGGTTTATCCTTCAAGCTCGGGTCCTCTACCAGAGGCCTGGGAGCTTGAGGGTCCTGCGCAGTATCTTAGCTGTTCCCAGGACTGCGCTCTTCTGGACAGAGATCTCCGATGTTATTCCCGGGATCTGCTGGAGCCACTCGCCTAGTTTGGGAGTCACCGCACCTAGTGCTCCGATTACCACGGGGACCACCGTTACCTTCACCCTCCACATCCTCTCGAGCTCTTCTCTGAGCCCTTGGTATTTCTCCAGCTTCTCGTGTTCCTTCTTCCTGATATTGCTGTCATTCGGAACCGCTACATCGATCACTACAGCCGTCTTCTTCTGTATGTCTACCACCACTATGTCCGGTTGGTTAGCCACCACCATTTTGTCCGTCTGTATCTGGAAGTCCCACAGGATCTTAGCTCGGTCATTCTCCACCACCCTTGGGGGCATCTCCCATTTTGACCTCGGGACTTCCAGGTTATACTCGGCACAGATGTTCCTGTACACTATGCCGGCCACTTGGTTATGGCGTTCCATGTATGCCTTGCCTGCTAGCATCTTGCACCCTGTTGTTATGTGCTGGATTGTCTCTGGGGCATCTTTACACAGCCTGCACCTGGGGTCTTGCCTGGTGTGATAGACCCCAGCCTCTATGGATCTTGTGCTCAGAGCTTGTTCTTGTGCTGCCATGATTAGTGCCTCTGTGCTGTCTTTCAGTCCAGCTTTGTCCAGCCTCTGGTAGGATTTCTGGATATCAGCCACCTCCTCTATCTGCCGGTGGTACATACCGTGCAGGGGCCTGTCCTTCCATGATGGTTCCTCGTCTCCCTCCTCTTTCTTGGGTTTCTGCTGCCTGAGGTATTCACTGAGCACTTGGTCAGTTGGGGCCATCTTCCCAATGTATTCTTGGATGTTCGTTGTCTCATCCTGGACTGTGGTGCTGACACTCACCAGTCCCCGGCCCCCTTCCTTCCGCTTAGCGTACAGCCTCAGGGTGCTGGACTTGGGGTGAAACCCTCCATGCATGGTAAGGAGCTTTCTTGTCTTTATGTCAGTGGCTTCTATCTCCTCCTTCGGCCAGCCTATTATCCCAGCAGGGTACCTGATCATGGGCAGGGCGTACGTGTTGATGGCCCGGATATGTGTGTATATATATGTGTACACACACACACACACACACACACACACACACACACACACACACACATATATATATATATATATATATATATATATATATATATATATATATATATATATATATATATATATATATATATATATATATATATAGTATGTTGGATGTGCCACGCAATGCTCAATTACATTGGTGGGAACTAGTGTGTCAGCGCAGTTAGCTCGTTAACGTGTTGGCCGTCCAGCCCCATGCACGGGGTGATCCGCGGTAGCTCGTTAATGGAGATTTGCCGTGTTGTGGCTTTAACGTCATTTCAACGAGATTAACACTGACAGCACTAGTGGGAACACATCGAATATGACTGCACATTTACTCCGACAGCATCCTAGTGCAAAGACAAGTGGAAGTAGACAAAAACCAGCAGGCATGCTATAAACTTTACCCGAGTCATTTAGACAGCCGTTAGCACATGATTCTCCTTATGGGGACCTGATATGTTTAATATGCTGCTGAGAATATAGCCCAGAAGAAGCGTATAGTATAGCTTTTATTTTGGAAAGAGCCATTTCTCTGTAATAAACTCTCTTTTCCAAAGATGAGTGATTTCTCGATCAGATAGATTTATTTTTTTATTACTTTGTTGTTTCAGCAACATTAAATTTAAAAACTGTACTTTTGAGTTAAAATATATATTTATAATTTTAATAAATGACAAATTAAAAAGGCATGAACATTTTTTTGTATCGAAAAAATCGAACCAAACCATGAATTTTGTGTATCGTTGCACCCCTAGTATATATGTATATGTATGTATGTGTATATATGTATGTATATATGTATATGCATGTATGTATGTATATATATATATGTAGATAGATAGATATCTATATTTATAGACAAGCTCGGGTCCTCTACCAGAGGTCTGGGAGCTTGTGGGTCCTGTGCATTTTCTTAGCTGTTCCTAGAACTGCGCTCTATGGATGTGTGTGTGTGTGTGTGTGTGTGTGTATAGCCAAATCTAGAACCTCCTCATTGCACCATGAAAGTATTTTGAATCCATGATGTTTGATTTTATTCTTGTGTTCTTTATGTCTAGTTTGAGTAGCTGTTTCCTCTCAGAAAAAAGCTGTGAAGCACTGTCCTCAGTCCTCACCTGCCAAATCTCGAATCTGAGGGAGCTGGACCTGAGTAACAACGACCTACAAAATTCAGGAGTGAGGCTTCTGTCTGCTGCACTGCAGAGTCCACATTGTGCACTGGAAACACTAAGGTCCCATCCAACAATGTTATATTGTTCTTTAAATGACATGATTAACCAGTCTAAAGTAGCTAATAAATTTGAACTTAACATGTTTCTTGTTGTATCTCAGTATTTTTTAATTTCTTCTAAATCACGGGGAATTCCCACATTTCTGATGTGTTTAAAACAAGGCAAAATTTATTCCAGCCAGTCCCCAAACTGTTTTTGTGTTCTTTATTTTCCAGATTGAGTGTCTGTAACCTTTCAGAGAGAAATTGTGAAGCTTTGTCCTTAGTTCTGAGCTCTCAGTCCTCTAGTCTGAAAGAGTTGGACCTGAGTGACAACAACCTAGAAGATTCAGGAGTGAAGCTTCTGTGTGCTGGAGTTGAGAGTCCACAGTGTACACTGGAAAGTCTCAGGTCAGGATTCAACTCTCCATAATGTATAATCAAGCTTACAATTTCTAATAAATGTTTATAAAATTGTCAGGTGCATTTTATTTGCCTTTGGTTTGATTAGTAGACCCTGAATCATTGTCTGAAATATTTCCAAAACATCAGCAGGAATTTTGGACTCTTTTCTCATCGTCTCATGTCTTTTATTGTGTATAAGGAAGATTCAATTCAATTCAATCTTATTTATATAGCACCAAATCACAAAAACAGTCGCCTCAAGGCGCTTTATATTGTACAGTACAATAAGATAAATGTAATACTGGCATCCCCGTTGTGATCAACACCAATAAAATCTAAAACATTCTGATTCTGACTGATGCTGAAAAAACTATGTACATACTGACTAAAAAGGTTTCAGTTGATCTAAAATGCTCCAGCGAGTAGTGACTGTGAATAGAAAGTTAAAAACTGTTATTTCCAAATTGGCTTCTCTTCCTATGTCCCCCATTGAGTCTAGAATTAAAGTGTAAATTCTTGTTCTCAAATACAGTTTTGCCATTTGCAATATTATATGTTTGAGACATCATAGTACCCATATCTAAACAAAGCCAATTACTCTCAGTCTGCAAAGTTGAACTTTTTTAAAATGTTACAACAAACCCTCCCCACTATAATCTATGAATCTCTGAGTTTCTGTATTGAAATATCATTAAAATCACAGTAAAAACTGTTAACCCAGCAGCAGTGCAAAATTCAAAGTTGGAAAAAATCAAGAGGTGCATGGCCAAAGCAACACCAAAGTGAACCAGGGCCCTGTTTGCACTGAGGAGACAGAGACAATCTTTGCTTTTAAGATTACACCTCAAACGTTTTTTGTTTTGTTTTTTAAATTGAATCATATAGTTACAGTTGAATCAACAGTCCCTGAGCCTAGTTCTGTTGGACATCTCTTCCTGTTAAAAGGCAGTTTTTTCTGCCCAATATACCCAAGTAGAACTCCAATAAAATGTCTGTTTTTTCAGGCATTCTCTGTAATGTTGTAGGGTTTACTGCTACATAAATATTTATAGATTGATTGTTTTGTATCTCTGCAGTCTGTCATGCTGTCTGATCACAGAGGAAGGCTGTACATCTCTGGCTTCAGTTCTGAGCTCTAATCCCTCCCATTTGAGAGAGCTGGACCTGAGCTACAATCATCCAGGAGCCTCAGGAATGAAGCTGCTGTTGGCTGGACTAAAGGATCCCCGCTGGAAACTGGACACACTAAGGTATGAAAAGAATGTCTGAAGAAGAGGAAGAGCTGGAAATATCTTCTGTGTTGTTCAATCACTTGCTATTTGATTGATGCAAATGTGACAATGACACATGCCAGAATATTTTCAGAAACACAAATATTAATCAAACGGGATTATAAAGAAATACTAATCAGTGTGGTGTACAAAAAGGACTAATCCAGGACCAATATTCATAACTGGATTTTGCTCACCATTTATTAACCTGTTTGGATAGATGTCTGTATGTTTAATGGCATAGTCTTTTTAAAGAATAATCCCCTCCCTCACTTTTGACTGGATTCAAATTAGATTAATTTCTGTTTAGGGACAGTGCAAGGACTAAGCCTAAATTGATCAAAATGTTAAAAACAAATTATTGGTAAAGTTGTATTTAAGTGGACTGTGTGACAACCTAACAACCACAGGGAAATTATGTTGTGTTGTGAATTTATTATAAAAAAAAAAAAAAATCATGTTCCAGCTGTGGCATCCCACTAGATAATAGTGAAGACAGTGTACCCAGCCACAAGATCACTTGGGGTAAATGGCCCTTATTCACCATGTAACCAAGGGTCCTTGCATCTTGGCAACTAAGTTTAATCTAGATGAAGGGTGTTTGTCTCCTAGTGAAAACTGTTTAAGCATAGCCCCTCTTTTTTTATAAGTGCTGCTGATTTTGCCCTGGAGCATATTCTCTCGTCACAACTAGCCCTATGTGTGTAGTTTTGCTCTAAGAAAATATTTCATTTTTTACTCGGTTTGGACCTTCTTCACTTTTCATTAATTAGGTCCAACACCCACAGGATTTGCTGCCAAACAGCAGGTCAAAAGGAGAAATTCCTGCAGAGGTGTGGTGCACTTCCTAAACTGCAAACAAAAAAGTCAATTGCATTTCTTGTGAATTAATTTATGAATTATGACCTTTGAAGTCTTTTTGAGATGCTCCACCAACCTTTCACTCTGAGGCTGGTAGATGCTGGTCTAAATAAATCTAATGCCAAGTAATTTGTACTGTTCTTTCAGTGTGCAAGACATGAACGAGATGGCCAGTATCTCTTTAGGGATGCTAACTTGGGAGATTACCTGAAACAGTGCCAGCGTCACAGTCTTTGTAAAACTACTGTGCTGCAGCACTGACTCAAGACATCATGTTGATTAATCTTTTAGGACTAATACAAAGATAACCCTGTCTAGAGAAATGGCAGTCTGTCCTGTGCACATCTGATTCGCCTCAGTCATAAAGCAGGATGGGGCCAGACAATAAAGTCTTTAGAGAGGGTCATCTGTGCTGTGTTTCCTCCATCCGGGACCTGTAACAGTCTGGAATGAGGAAATGGGACAAACACATCTCTACAGAATTTCACTTTGATGAACACTATGAATGTTCATGTGTATGAGAGCCATGTAATGTACATGTGTGCATGCTGAAAGAGACTGTGCTGGTCTGACCCCCCTCCTCCTTTCAGGGTGGAGCCTGCTGGAGTCCGATGGTTGAGACCAGGTCTGAGGAAGTGTAAGTGTGTTTTTAATGGGATTCATGAAAACAAAGCAGCACACATTCAACCATCTTCATCATTCACATCTCTGATGTCAGGAGTCATCATCAAAGGGTCAATCAATGAACAGATGATGGATCAATAACTGCAGCTGGATTGTGTTTGTTCTCTCCATCAGATTCCTGTCAACTCACAATCGACACAAACACAGTGAACACAAACCTCCAACTGTCTGACAACAACAGGAAGGTGAAACGTGTGGAGGAGGTTCAATCATATCCTGATCATCCAGACAGATTTGATTACTGGACTCAACTACTGTGTAGAAATGATGTGACTGGTCACTGTTACTGGGAGGTCGAGTGGAGCGGAGACGTTGAGATATCAGTGAGTTACAGAAGCATCAGAAGAAAAGGAGGAGGTGATGGCTGTCTGTTTGGATTTAATGATCAGTCCTGGAGTCTATATTGCACTGATGATGGTCCTCAATTTGTCAGACACAATAACACAGGAACATCCATCTCCTCCTCCTCCTCCTCCTCCTCTGTCTCTAACAGAGTAGCAGTGTATGTGGACTGTCCTGCTGGCACTCTGTCTTTCTACAGAGTTTCCTCTGACACTCTGATCCACCTCCACACCTTCAAGACCACATTCACTCAAACTCTTTATCCTGGGTTTAGGTTCTTGTTTCCAGGTTCCTCAGTGTGTCTGTGCTGAGTTGAGTGTAAAGAGTGTCCTCCTGTTAGAGAAACATGTCATCACGAATGACATCATTAATGACATTAATACATTTGACATATGTTTCACGTATTATAGACCAACAAGGTATTTTTAGCAATTTAAATACAAGTAATCAGTTTTGGGCAAAAACCAGAAATTGGTTTTTGGCAGACGATCATTTTTTGGCACAACACCGGTCATTATTACACATGTAATTTATTATATAAAATATATAAACTAAATGCCATTGAAACTTATAGAATCTAATCTTTTGTTTTCTTTTTGTATATAGCACTTTATCAAACTGTTGTCTGCTACAGAGTTACAAGTATTATACTAGTAGTAATATAGCATCCACCATGTCCTGCTTGCATATTTCTGAAAACATCTTAGTGGTGTGGCAGCCATGGAGTGAGCCAGCCCTGCAAACCTTGTGGATGGACGATGCAGTGGACAGTGGGAGGAAGCATGCTAAAGTTCTTTGCAGACAACCCTGTGAGATTCTACAATCACCGACCAGAAAAGACAAACCGCAGGTCTCAGTTGCAGCACCCCATCTATTTCTGATCTTGCTCCAGCAGATTCAGCAACACTGCCAGAGACTTCCTGTAATCTATTACAGTTGTTACAGAAATGATCCAGGAACAGGTCACTCAGGTTAATCCTGTGTAAACAATGGTAAATATTGTTTTTTCATCTTTACATACTGTGTATTTGAAATATTCTGGTTTAATTGTTGTTATTTATTTTATTGCTATCAAATAAATATCCATGTAATATTGTTCATAGTTAGCGTTATGTTCATCATGTTAAAAATGCCTGTAAATCAAATTGAGTTCAGTATCAATTATTGTTTGTGTTAATCAATTTATTAATAACATAAAACCTTTAAACTAATGCAACACATATAACAATGTAACAAATATATTCAAATACAATACAATACAATACAACTTTATTTGTATAGCACGTTTAAAAGACCGGCGGTACACCAAAGTGCTTTACAATAAAAACAGGAAAATTAATACATTAAATAAAAGACAATTAACAAAGTACCACATATGTCATCAGGTAAAGGACACTAATTATACGGCAATAGAAGGAAATATAAGAACAAAGTACTAAGAACAGATATAGCTGAAAGATAAAGTACATAACTAGGAAATTGAACCAAATATAAAATAGGGACACTAACTAGATGGAAAGGCTATGTTGAATAAATGCGTTTTTAAACGGGATTTAAGAGATAAAACGGAGTCTGACGCACAGGTAGTGATAGGAAGGTTGTTCCACAGATTCGGTGCAACCAGGGCAAAAGCACGGTCACCCCTAGATTTACGTCTAGATCTAGGCTGAGCCAGGAGTAATTGGGCTGAAGAACTGAGGGCTCGCCCAGGGACATATAGACTAAGAAGACTGACAAGATAACGAGGGGCTAAATTATTTATAATTTTAAAGGTGAGCAACAATATTTTAAATTCAATATGATATTTTATGGGTAACCAATACAAATCAGCAAGAACAGGGGTGACAGAGGCATGCTTTCTAGTACCAGTCAGGAGGCGAGCCGCAGCATTCTGGACAAGCTGAAGTCTGTGAAGGAGAGCAGAGTGAAGACCAAAGTAGAGAGAATTACAGTAACCCAATCTAAAAGTTATAAAAGCATGAATGAGTTTACAAGATCTTTATGAGGGACATAGTGCTTAGCCTTAGCAATAAGGCGCAGTTGATTTGATTACTGAAGACACTTGTTTGTTAAATTTGAAAGAGCTATCCAGCAGGACACCTAGGTCACTAACCGAGTCAGAGAAAGAAGTGGCAAAGGAACCAAAGGTATCAGTTAATAGGCCCCTAGGGATATGGTTGCCAAACACTACAATCTCCGTTTTCTTTTCATTCAGGATAAGGGAATTGCCTGAAAGCCATTCTCTAACTTCTCTCGTGCACTCAAGGAAGCAGTGCAACGAAGGAGCAATGTCGTGATAATGATGTATATGTATGATGTAATGTATACTTTATTGAGGGGCCGATGGCGCAATATGGCAGCCTCGCCTCTGTCAGTCTGCCCCAGGGCAGCTGTGGCTACAACTGTAGCTTGCCTTCACCAGTATATGAATGTGAGAGTGAATGAATAGTGGAATTGTAAAGCGCTTTGAGGGTCCCGAAAAGCGCTATATAAATGCAATCCATTATTATTATTATTATTGATCCCCGTGGGGAAATTCTTCTCTGCATTTAACCCATTTACTCAGTGAAGCAGTGGGCAGCCACCAGCGCGGTGCCCGGGGAGCAGTGTGTGGGGACGGTACCTTGCTCACGGGTACCTCAGGTTAGCCGTTCAGGGGATTCGAACCCCCGACCTTCCGATCATGGGTCGTCATCATCTAATTGAAAATATGGCCTTTGAAGTGGGTTGGCCCACTAACCCACTGAACAAGGTTAAAAGAGTCAGTTAAGGTAAGAAAGTCTGTGGCTAAAAGGTCATCCTTACAGCAAATATGAATGTTAAAATCACCAGTAATAAGAACACAGTCCTATTCAACAAAAATAGATCCTAACAGATCAGTAAAATCATGAATAAAGAATTTATTATACTTCGGCGGTCGATAAACCATGGCACACAAGGTTTTAGAAGAATTGACCAGTTCCACTAATTGAACTTCAAAGCTACCATAGGTAGGAGAAGGCTGCTGCCAAGCTTTATGTATATTTTTAAAAAATGAGGCCAAGCCACCACCTCCACCCGTAGCCCGTGAGCTAAAGAAGGAACAGTCAGGAGGAAGAAGTTCCGAGAAGGAGAAGGAGTCATCAGGGCAAATCCATGTCTTTGTCAGGAACAAGATGTCAAGCCCCGAAGAGAGGAAAAAGTAATTTAAAATAAAAGTCTTGTTCACCTGTGACCTTACATTTGGTAGAGCCATCCGCGTCATAGTTGTGTCTCTGCTCGTAGCACGGTGCAGATGACTTAGATTGTTGCGGCACACACCACCTCTGGAAGACGATATCCAGGTCCGAATAGGTAGGCATGCCTCTGGGAGGGTGGGGTAGTCTAAATTATTAAACTACCCCATTTTGGAACTAATCTTTCAAGAAGTGAAAACAGTCTGTCCATCCTCTCCCTGTTCTCCTGCGCTCTCCTCTCCTCAGCCTCTCTTTTCTGCCTCATGTACTCTTTGATGAGGTCTGGCAGTTCATTATTCCTGTCTCTTCTTCTGTTCCTCCCTGTCGTTGGTGGCTGTTTCACTTCCTCATCATTTTCATTTTGGTCACCCACTGCTGCGCTTGGCCCTGGAGTGTCCTCATGGAGAGAGAAAATTAGGACAGGAGGCCTAATGGAAGGCCTTCCTCCCGTGTTGCAATTGTGAGTCTTATTTTGAAAGAAATATTTACACGTTACCATAGCAACCGGGGCGCATTAAGAGGCAGAGAGGAGGATGTTACTCTGATGGCTTATTTTCAGGAGGACGCTTCTAATCAAGTTACACAATTACACAGTGAATTCGCGTTTATTAATATAATTTCAAAATACCAGTTTTTGTCTTGGTCAGATCATTTTATTTTGTTGTATTTTTCAGCGACACCTTAAATAATTTAGATTCTGATCAAGAATCCAATTCAAACTATAATGTAGAACAACATCGTTACAATTTCCAGCCTTCCAGGAAATGAATAATACTGTTAACAATACTTAAAAAAATAAACAGTCTGTTGACATAATTTCACAGATCTGTGAAGCGCTTTCCACCTGACAGCACTGCTACTAGCATCCAGGTCATAAGCGGTCACTGAGCCAATGATGGTTCCTGGGGGAGTGTCCTCGTACACGTCCAAAGAATAGTAAGGCGTGGTGAAGACAGGAGGCTCGTCCACATCCAGTACGTTAATTTCGACTGTCACAGAGTCCTTGAAGGGCCCCAGATGGAGGAAACGGGGATCTAGCTCTGCATTAAATGCTTCCACCTTGAAAGTATAGGACGCTTGGGTTTCATAGTCAAGAGTCTGGAAAACATGGGAAGAAATCCACTGAGATGAAGCAAAAAATTCAGAGCAATCCTTATATTACCTCATGTCTGCAGTGAGAGGACGCCCACAGGCCGTCTACAGTGATTTTAACTAAAATACTTTCTGAAGTATAATTTTAGGACCATCTGGGAACTTTTTAAAAAGATAACTACGGAAATTTTTGTTTTTGCGGTCCAAACAAAAATATCAATCCAGCGCAAAGAAGACTATTACAAAGCAATGCTTCTGTCCTGACATTTGTATGGAATCATTCTGGAGACGATGTCTTATCCGTGTTATTGGTTTTGAACATACCACAGCAAAATTAAATAAAGCTCGACCCACGACTGTTGACGCTTGGAAAACCTTCTCATCCAGAGTTATCTCCTGGAAGAGGCAATAATTGGTTTTAACTTTGTGTTGTTGTGTCTTTTCTTTGCTGTCCCTATGCCTTGTTTGCTAATGTTTGCTTTGCTACTGCAGTTTACAGTTGTACTGTATATGTCTGTACCCCCCCCCCCCCCCAACCCCGTTTTAAATCAATAAAATGTTGATCACAAAAAAAAAAAATCAATCCAGTGTGAAAGTTAAATAAAAATGACATTTTATTCATGTATGTGACTGTGATTGTTTAAAAGGTATTCTGCATGCTTTATTTCACAGTAATTGTGTTGTAAAATGAAACTATATGCCATTAAGAAAATGTTTTTACTTCCCTTTTGCAATGTGAAGTTTTTTATTACGTGTGCTCAAATATGGGAGCACTGAACTTCATTTTGATGGCATCAAAGACGAGTGAAAATCTCTGGCATTTATCTTTAAAATTTAAATTTAACAGTCCAATCAAATTCCTGTATTTTAAACCACAGTATATGTAGAATTAGTCAGTCGGCTGACATGTTTATCATCTCATTGTACAGGACAGAAAAATGCCCCCCCCATCAAGAGACTTATTGGGCTGGACCAGGTGACCCTGAATCCTCCCTTAGTGATGCTGCAACAGCTGTAGGCTGCTGGGGGATTCCCATGATGCATTGAGTGTTTCTTCTTCACTCACTATGTGTTAACAGACCTCTCTGCATTGAATCATATCTGTTATTAACCTCTGTCTCTCTTCCACAGCATGTCTTTATCCTGTCTTCCTTCTCTCACCCCAACCAATCACAGCAGATGGCCCCGCCCCTCCCTGAGCCTGGTTCTGCCGGAGGTTTCTTCCTGTTAAAAGGGAGTTTTTCCTTTCCACTGTCGCCAAAGTGCTTGTTCATAGGGGGTCACATGATTGTTGAGTTTTTCTCTGGATGTATTATTGTAGGGTCAACCTTACAGTATAAAGCTCCTTGAGGCTACTGATGTTGCGATTTGATGCTGTATAAATGTCTTTTTCTCTTTAAGACTCTCCTGTAGTTTAATTTAACTGGTACATGTTATTTTAGAATTTAGAACCACTAATTAGCCAAAACCCACTAACTGCATATCTTTGGATTGTGGAAGGAAGCCAAAGTACTGGGAGAGATCCCAAACAACCGCAGGCATCACATTCAGGCTCCACACAGAAAGACCTTGGCCAGGTAGTAGAGCAGATCAGCTACTGATTGGAAGGTTGGAGGTTCGATCCTTGGCTTCCCCAGTCTGCATGCCAAATATCCTTACTAACCCCAAGTTGCTCTCCGATGCATCCATCAGAGTGTGAATGTTGGTTAGTTTACACTTGAGTTTAGAAGTGGGTGTAAATGAGGCTATACAGCGCTTTGAGTACTCCGGGAGAATAGAAAATGGCTATATAAAAATCAATTCATTTACCAAACGTGGTTCATAGTTCTAAATGCTTTAAATTGTCAGTGAGAATAGAGAAACACTTTTGGCTGACACGAGTATTTGACCAGTCCACACACACCGTTGGCTGCTGCGGCTGCCTGCGTTTACCTGGGAGTACAAAAGGCTGAGGATTCTTCACTCATGTTCGACTCTCTTGAACAGACGTAGGCTGTCCCTCCTGCCTCTGCCTTTGTGCTGCTGCCTTTTGAGCCTCTGTTTTTTGAGTTGTGGCCTTTGAGATGACTCGTGTTCTATTAGTGTTCTTGTGTTATTTGAAAATTTGAGAGTTGTTTTTTTGTTTGAATTGCCTCAGTGCCTAGTGAGTCGTTTCACTATGTGTTTTCAGTTGTGGTAATAAACCTTGTGTTTTTTTAATCTGCCCCCCCTCGTCTCTGGGCTCATTTATGTTACCTCCCCTTGAAAAAGAGCCGAACACAAGCGCTCTGACATTTCCTGTGAGAGATAAAGAAATGGAGGCGTAGACGAAGTCAAAGAAACCAAATTAGAAATGATGCATCTGAGAGGGTAGTTGTTTTTTATGAACACCTGCCTTGACTGGTTGTGGAATAAATACAATGAACACAATGTGAAGAGCTTACAGATAGCTTTTAGGACTTAGGATTATTTAAAAGGGAATCAAAATGGTTCCATCCATAAATGCATGAACAATTTTTTCAATATCACTCTTAGACACCATGTTTTTAATTTTAGCAATATTATGCAGATCAAAAATGCAGTCTTAGACACAAAACAACTTCAAGGTTTCTAATGGTACTATAGATCCAGGTAATGACAACTATGATAAATTGACTGGTTCTTATATACACTAGCACTTCTCTGCTCTACTTAACCACTTTACACACAAGTGTATGTAACCCAGTAGCTTTTGTTGTTATTCTTTCTTGCTTTCTCTTTATTTGTATAAATGTATTTCCACTCTCTTATTTTGAAAAGACAAATTTATTTTGAAAGAAGTGTGATCCTCTATCAAACTTTATTTTTCTTTTTACGGATCACATTGGGTAATGGCCATTTCATTTGTTGGAAGTGGTTTCAGTCCCGCCTTCCAAGCACCGGACCACCATTACACACGAGCTTGGTTTTTCGCACGTGGAAGGTAGACGAGACAGGCTTCGGATGGTCTGTGCGGAATTTTCTGTCATTTTGGCTAGGTGTTCTGTTCGTGTGATAAAGCAACTAAGATTTTGGATTCTCTCCGGATAGAGGTAGCGAGCCTGTGCCCAGACTAAACTAATCTCTCCCTCAAGAGAGGCATAAAAGTGGTAACACACAAACCACAAAACCAAGGAAAAAAGAACTAGACTAGTAAGAAACCCTGACTAGACTAATAAGGAATCCAGACCTGACAAATGACCAGAAATTGAAATATTGAGCTCAGTAGGTTATTTTTGTTATGCCGGCTTATCATTACTATTACTGCTGTTATTGTGGAATTTGTGTCAGATTTACTGGGGCGATCGTGGCTCAAGAGTTGGGAGTTCGCCTTGTAATCGGAAGGTTGCCGGTTTAAGCCCCGGCTTGGACAGTCTCGGTCGTTGTGTCCTTGGGCAAGACACTTCACCCGTTGCCTACTGGTGGTGGTCAGAGGGCCCGGTGGCGCCAGTGTCCGGCAGCCTCGCCTCTGTCAGTGCGCCCCAGGGTGGCTGTGGCTACAATGTAGCTGCCATCACCAGTGTGTGAATGGGTGGATGACTGGATGTGTAAAGCGCTTTGGGGTCCTTAGGGACTAGTAAAGTGCTATACAAATACAGGCCATTTACCATTTAATTTTCAATTCTGTACAAAATAATAACCATTGTTGCTCATTTCCTGTCTCCAGCCATTTCACTCCACGGTCACCTCATTTCCTATTGTAATCCTGCTAAACCTAGTCTGTAGTTTTGGCTGTTCTAAACTATTTAAAGTGAGTCAGGGGTTACATATAATTGCTTTCTATCTAATGTTTTCAATCCATTTCATGTACACATCCATGTCTTTATCTCTCAAAGGAAAGTCAGAGAGTTTGTCCTGCACTCATCACTGTGTAGTCCTGGTCAAATACTCGTGTCAGCCAAATGTGTCTTTTATTCAACAAAATAACAAAATTGTCACCAGAGCACAAAGTACGAAGGAATGAATACAGTACAAAGTACAATAGTCCCTTACATGGTATTACCCCAGTGACAGCAATTACAATGGACCAGACAGTCAGTTAGTGTTTCTCTGTTCTCACTGACAATTTAACACATTTAGAACTATGAACCACATTTAACAATGTGGCTGTGAAGCAGTCTCAGGCTACGTTCACACTGCAGGCGAAAGCGCATCAAATCCGACTTTTTTGACCCTATGCGACCCATCTATCCGATCATGGCACAAATCCAATATTTTCAAATCTGACCTGGGTCACTTTCGTATGTGGTACTGAATCTGACACATATCCGAGGTTGTAGAAAGCGACTGCTGTTTGATGGTCACGTCGCATTAAATCCGTCTTTTACGTCACTGACACTAGACAGACGCCAATTATCAGAAGACAAACGAGAAAGCATGGCGGCCATTGTTAAAGCAAAGGCTCTTTTTTTTCTCAGTGTCTTTTCTTTAATTAATTTGTCAAAATTCTGTCGGTTACGACTGTGCAGAAATTGATCGACTGCTGCAACAACACCTACTAGCTCTGTAGCCGCCATTTTTACTTCTGTAAACAGAGCGTGTTGTGTGTGACGTCTTCTTTTGCGCACGTGTGACGCTTTGAGGGCCGTGAACCGTTCACACTGGAGCGCGTTTGCTGTCACATTTTATTCGTAGTGTGAAAAACAGACAAAAAAAATTTGGATTTGATCAAAAAATCAGAATTGAGCATTAAGACCTGCAGTGTGAACGTGGCCTAATTCATATGATTTAAAGAACTTTGCATCAGCATAAAACAATCTTTCCATCATCAGCTTGAAGACATAAAATAAAGTGCTGTGTGAATGGATCAATGCTTTGCAGCAGGAAGCACTTAGAAAGCAACTAACGTGCACTAAAGGGTGAATTGACCTTTTTCAGAACAATTATCCCTTCTTGACTTTGACCATTACAGATGATGTCAAACATGTTGCCCTCATCTCCTGGAACAATGGCATACTCCACCCGTGCGTTGCTGCCTACATCCAAATCCTGGGCTTGAATTCGTCCCACAGCTGCACCCAATGATGCTGACTCTGGTACATGAAGATTAAAAATACCTTAAAGAGTAAGAAAGATCAGTAAAAAGGGACAACCAATTAAACACATAAAGAGAGTAAAAACAAACCAACAAACGAAAAACAGCACTTTTCGTTATGTATTTAAAAAGTTAAAAAAAATTCCTTTCTAGGAAAATGCTTCCTAGAAAGTAGGTAGTGGTTATTATCCAATTCAAGCTACACTTATACTTTTCCAGCCAAAGGTTAATTATCATTTCTTTAGAATGATCATTATTTTAACTTCTAATTAGAGTTGATTGGGATAAAGTGATCGATAGAGGAAATTCTACTTCAGTGGTTAAACAAAGTGGAGGAAAGGCGTTACACTCAGTAACTATCCAGCAGGTAAATAAAAGAAAATAAGATTTAATGTATAGACTATGGAGCAGTTATCCTGCACAGGTCAAATTATTATGGTGAAGTATTCACAGGGTGATCTACTAGCAGTGTGGTGTAATTTAGACGCAAAGACCCAGCAAGTTCACGTCAGTAATGTACAGTGTTCTGCCAGGAGGAGCCCAAACTAACATCTCAAAACAATGAGCAGACCAGGTAAGGTCGCTGAGGGAGCAAGTAATAACCTATTAACAAAAAAAGGTTTAATTCAATTTGATTCAATTTTTTTATACAGCACCAAACCACAACGACAGTCATCTCAAGGCACTTTATATTGTAAGATCGACCCTACAATAATATAACACAGAAAACCTCAACAATCATATGACGCTATGAGCAAGCGCTTTGGCAACAGTGGGAAGGAAAAACTCGCTTTTACAGTTTTTTACAGTCGCTAACAAGCGTTTGTCCAAACAGTTGTCACATTTGCAAAACTCTAAACACAATTAGCACAGGATCGGTCTGTTGTGGCCATACCATTCACACATTTCATGTCGTGTTCACCCAATATGCAGTCAGTGAACACATTTCCACAATGCTTACATTTTCTTAACAGACAAGTTATACCTCCCAACAAAACTATGGACTGTTCTTGTAGTATCTACGAATGTTAACACACAACATCCCACAATAGCAAAAACAATATTCCAAACCTTAGATACAGTATAAAAACCTCTGCCCCTGCAATGATATCAGTACAAAAACAATATCAATATCAAAAATATATCTCAGCTGTAAACAAACAAACAATTGAATAATTGACACACAGCTGATTTATGTTGGGTAAATTGGGCCAACCACACCTTCTTCCATTCTGGCTTAGACTCAGTGGGGTTCATAAGGCAAGACCTTGAGGAGTGATGTTTTTGGAAACAAAAAAAAGACAAACACTGTAATGTCTGGTCGAGGAGGAGTAAGAGCAAGGGGCCCAGAGAGAAGAGCAGGCCCAAGGAGAGGGCAAGGTATAGGTGTAAGAATGCGTGGTGGTGGCATTCCAAGGGCTGCAAGAACAGTAGTCAGTGATGAAATCCGTGCCACTATCATTGACCATGTAATCAACCATGGTCTTTCACTAAGAGAGGCTGGTGAAAGAGTGCAGCCCAATTTGAGGCGGTCAACAGTTGCCTCCATTATACGCACCTTTCAACAAACCAACAGGTAAGTATTGCATTTTACATGGATTGTTCCTATTCTCACTTGACATGTCAATATGGTCATACAGTAATGCATATGTTGAATTGTCTGTCTTTCTAAAGAATGCAACGTCTTCCACCCTCTGGGGGAAGAGGAAAGCTCCTCAGTAATGATCAGGAGCTTGCCATTGTGGAAATGGTTACTGCAAATAATGCAATAAAACTGCGTGAAATACAAACCAGAATTGTGGCGGACCATGAGATATTCGACAATATCGATAGAATCAGCCTCACAACCATTTCGCGGACATTGTCCAAACATAGAGTGCGGATGAAGCAGCTCTACACTGTTCCCTTTGAGAGGAACAGTGAGAGGGTCAAGGAGCTACGACGACAATATGTCCAGGTACAGTGTATATTCAATCCAATGTCCAGTTCTATAAGCTTTGCACTTTGCAAGTAGGTAACCTACACAATACTAGGTTACAGTACAGTATGGTATACAGTACTAACATGACTTACATAAACTTTGTTTCAGAGAGTTATGGAATTGGAGGCCAACCAGGCCCCTCATGAATTCATATACATCGATGAGGCAGGATTCAATCTGGCCAAAAGGCGTCGACGTGGACGGAATGTAATTGGAAAAAGGGCCACAGTTGATGTGCCAGGACAGAGAGGGGCAAACATTACCATGTGTGCAGCAATTGCAAATGCAGGATTACTCCTTCACAAATGTCAGGTTGGACCCTATAATACAGAGCGCTTGCTTGCCTTTCTCAATGATCTCCACCAGCGCCTGGTTCCAGAGCAGGGTCAGGAGGGTGAAAACATGAGGACCTTTGTAATTACCTGGGACAATGTGGCTTTCCATCACTCGCAAGCAATAACAACATGGTTTGAAGTCCACCCAAGACTGGTGAGTCTCTTCCTTCCACCCTATTCACCTTTCCTCAACCCCATAGAGGAGTTCTTTTCTGCATGGCGGTGGAAGGTTTATGACCATCAGCCACATGACCAGATGTCCCTCCTTGAAGCCATGGATGCTGGCTCCAGGGACATCACAGTTGACGATTGCCAAGGGTGGATCCGACATACCAGGCGGTTTTATCCCAGGTGCATCGACTTGGCTGACATCAGATGTGATGTTGATGAAAACATGTGGCCTAACCCTGAAGATCGCAGAGATTAGATGCAACTTTTTTGCCTTTTTTTAGCCCCCCTCCCCCCCTTTTTATCTTGGCTTTTTGCTGTTGTTTTTTTGTTCAGAATGCTCTTGTGTGTTTCATGGATATTTTGTTCACTGTAAGCAATACTGTAAAACTTTCTCTGTCCTATCATACCGTGTTTCTACTGTACCTCCTGTGGTAAACAGTAAAGAAACAAAAACTTGTTTGCTTTTTACTGGAATGCTTTTGAATGTGAACATTACTGTACATGTGGACATACAGTTACCAACCAAGACATTTCTGGTGTCAATATGGTGGATTGCATGTTTCGCATGCAAATACCTGTGACACTGAAACATAAAAGTCTATGCAGTTTTTGTAATGTCAATAATAGCCAGTATTTTGAAACCTGGTGTACTTTGACTGCATGTACCTTGTGAAGTGAAAACAAGTGTTATTCTTTGACAGACTAATTTCATTTTGAGTCAGATTTATAGTGTTTTTGTACAGTTAGTGTGTGCAGAGAAAGATGTGTTCTAATTTTGAAATGAGGAGTTAGTATATATTTAACAAAGTGTATTTTTGGGAAGGATATTATCCATTTGGCCAATTGTGTTTTGTAGGTGTGGGTCTGTGTTAAGAGTTTAGAAAAAGTATCTGAAGTATGGGTAGGCGCTTGTTAGCGACTGTAAAAAACTGTAACAGGAAAAATCCTCCAGCAGAACCACGCTCTGCCGTCTGCTGCATTTAGTCGGGGATGAGAGGAGGAATTCAGGACAAGACCCAAGGACCATGACAACATTTTGTGTGTGCATGCATTTTTTATTTGTTTGTTGAGGTCTTTTTGCCCAGCTGTCATATTGTAATATTCAGACTTTATGTAGCACATTAACACGGTTTCATTAATATTTGTATTTTGGTTTTTCATGCATGAATATGGAGAAACGGTTTGCTGAAAAGACAAGTTAGTTCAATAAAATTACTCTGTTTCAAAACGGTATTTCTGAAGAACAGAAATGAGTGGGGCTTGGGTATAAACACTCAGCGTAAGGATCAAGTGAAGAATTTTAGGATAGAGCTAACGTTTTGACATCACAGGCATAACTTAATTTTACCTAGAAGCAGCTATCTTAATGACATCAGGCATAAAACATACGCTGCTTTTTTGTCATTGAATTTAGACATTAATTTAACTGTGTATCGCCAGCTTTGTAAACGACATTCTCAGTTACATTGCCTGCCTAAAATATAACAATAAGGACATGGGATAAAGTAAGATGTGTATTTTGTTGTCCTTCTTTTGCACATTATAGTTTCAATTAGGCAGGCATCTGACATTAAATTGTTTGAAGGCTTGTGTAATATCATTTGTAGAACCCTCCTCTTTTTTCCCCTAAGTCCTTAATGATTCCCCTACCCAACCTTGAAGATTTGTCAGGTAAAGGTCAGGTTAGGAAAAGGAGGTACTTCTAAATGCCAAGGAGGAAAGACATAAGCCATATTATGCCACTCCAGCTTATTAATCTGTTAGGTGTGGCTGTGTGCAGGCAGGAATAGGACCCAAGGTGCAGACTCCGGAGACAGACGTGAACTCAAAAAAGGCTTTAATTTAATACTCAAAATATAACATAACTGAAAAAACTCAAAACAAACTTAAACTAGAGAAATGACAGAACACACAGCTAGGAAAACGGTAGATCGCGACACGGACACAGAGAAACACAGGGCTTAAATACACAGAGGGAGCAATCAGGGAATGGGTAACAGGAGGGAAACACAGCTGGGGCAAATCAGAACTGACGAGACCAAAGAAGCGTAACCTGAACACACTGAGAAAAGACGGAGACCTTCAAAGTAAAACAGGAAACACATAACGCAGACTGAACAAAGACACAGACTCACATGCAGGCACTACAAAGGGAACAGAGACGTGGGAACAGGGCAGACACAAACACTGACTGAACACGGGGATATAGGAACTTAAGATACACATAGACGCGAACTAGACAAGGGGATGCAGGTGATAGGGGAGACAGAGCAACTAAAGAAGACAGAGACATAAGCCATAAGACAGAACTCAAAGAAACCAAAAACTAGACAGTATAAATAATATCGTAAACTCAAAAACCCTGGGTCAACGACCCAGGCATCCTAACAGTAACCCCCCCTTAAGGGCTGGCTTCCAGACAGCCCAAACCAAAACATCAAAACCAAAAAAAACAAAAACAACCCAACCAGGGTGGGCGGCGGGGGAAACAGGATGGAGGGCCCGAAACCAAACAAGGAGCCAGAAACAACAAAACAAAAAAAAAAAAAAAAAATGCAAACACTGGAGCCCGGAAAGCAACAGAACAAAAAAAACAGGAACAAAGTCCAAAACAACAGCACCAAGGCCCAGGCAAAGTCCAAAAGCAAACAAACAAAAGAGCTCACGAAAAGCGCAGAGGCCCAGGCAATAGTCTCAAAAAAGTTCAGGGGGCCGGCCCGGAGGCTGACGGCACAACAGTCCAAACCCGGGTAGGTCAGGGGGGCGGCCCGGAGGCTGATGGTCCAAGAGCCCAGAAAACAGTTCAGGAGGCCGGCCGGGCGGGAGGCAGCGACGGCGGCGGCGCAGGTCAGGAGGCCGGCCGGGCGGGAGGCAGCGACGGCGGCGTAATTCAGGGGGCTGTCCATGACGGCAATGACGTCCAGTCATCGGCCGGACAGGACGTGCAGGACGAGCAGGCCGGACAGGATGTGCAGGAACAGACAGCATGGAGACCTCAGGAGCAGACGAAGCTGAACACTCGGAAACTGGACCAGGCGGAGCTGCAGAGGCCGAAGCCGGACCAGGCGTAGCAGAGGCAGAGGCAAAAGTTGGACCAGGCGTAGCAGAGGCAGAGGCAAAAGTTGGACCAGGCGTAGCAGAGGCAGAGGCAAAAGTTGGACCAGGCGTAGCAGAGGCAGAGGCTGGACCAGGCGTAGCAGAGGCAGAGGCAGAGGCTGGACCAGGCGTAGCAGAGGCAGAGGCTGGACCAGGCGAGGCAGAGGCTGGACCAGGCGTAGCAGAGGCAGAGGCTGGACCAGGCGTAGCAGAGGCAGAGGCTGGACCAGGTGTAGCAGAGGCAGAGGCTAATGGCAGCTGGACGGGCTCCTCAGGCCCTCCAGCTGACGTGGCAGAAGGCTGAACAGGCTCCTCGGGCCCTCCAGCTGACGTGGCGTGAGGCTGAACAGGCTCCTCGGGCCCTCCAGCTGACGTGGCGTGAGGCTGAACAGGCTCCTCGGGCCCTCCAGCTGACGTGGCGTGAGGCTGAACAGGCTCCTCGGGCCCTCCAGCTGACGTGGCGTGAGGCTGAACAGGCTCCTCGGGCCCTCCAGCTGACGTGGCGTGAGGCTGAACAGGCTCCTCGGGCCCTCCAGCTGACGTGGCGTGAGGCTGAACAGGCTCCTCGGGCCCTCCAGCTGACGTGGCGTGAGGCTGAACAGGCTCCTCGGGCCCTCCAGCTGACGTGGCGTGAGGCTGAACAGGCTCCTCGGGCCCTCCAGCTGACGTGGCGTGAGGCTGAACAGGCTCCTCGGGCCCTCCAGCTGACGTGGCGTGAGGCTGAACAGGCTCCTCGGGCCCTCCAGCTGACGTGGCGTGAGGCTGAACAGGCTCCTCGGGCCCTCCAGCTGACGTGGCGTGAGGCTGAACAGGCTCCTCGGGCCCTCCAGCTGACGAGGCGTGAGGCTGAACAGGCTCCTCGGGCCCTCCAGCAGGAAGAGACGGCTGAAGCGATTCCTCGGACCCTCCAGCGGAGACAGGTGGCTGAAGCGATTCCTCGGACCCTCCAGCGGAGACAGGTGGCTGAAGCGATCCCTCGGACCCTCCAGCGGAGACAGGTGGCTGAAGCGATCCCTCGGACCCTCCAGCGGAGACAGGTGGCTGAAGCGGTTCCTCGGACCCTCCAGCGGAGACAGGTGGCTGAAGCGGTTCCTCGGACCCTCCAGCGGAGACAGGTGGCTGAAGCGGTTCCTCGAACCCTCCAGCGGAGACAGGTGGCTGAAGCAGTTCCTCGGACCCTCCAGCGGAGACACATGGCTGAAGCGGTTCCTCGGACCCTCCAGCGGAGACAGGTGGCTGAACGGATGACCGAGGAGAGGAGCGACGGTGGCGTCGCTTCCTTTTAGACGAGGGAACAGGAACCAGTGGAGAAACGGAGACCTCCTCCTCATCCTCCGACCACACAGCCGCCAGGAAAAAGGCAGGCGAACGGACAGGCGAACAAGGTCCCAGCTGGCGTGAGGAAGGGGAGGAAGCCTGCAGTGGCGATGAAGCAGAGTGTGCGTTGTCCTGCGGCAGCGGTGGGGAAGATGTAGTGAGGGAGAGAGCAAGCTCACTAGCCCTGACTTGCTCTCTCCAGGCAGTAATGGTGTTCCCCAACTCAGTGTCTCTAGCAAACTGGCTAAGCCGGGGATTATGCCGAATGATGGCCTCCACCGCGCTCAGCCCCACTGCCATGGTCCTTAAATCCGGGGACTGGGCGATGCGGTCGAGCAGGCGCACCAGCCGCTCCATCTCGCCGTTGAACTCAAAGAAAAAGGAGTCTGCAGGGTCCATGTTCTGGTCGCGATCTTCTGTTAGGTGTGGCTGTGTGCAGGCAGGAATAGGACCCAAGGTGCAGACGTGAACTCAAAAAAGGCTTTAATTTAATACTCAAAATACAACATAACTGAAAAAACTCAAAACAAACTTAAACTAGAGAAATGACAGAACACACAGCTAGGAAAACGGTAGATCACGACACGGACACAGAGAAACACAGGGCTTAAATACACAGAGGGAGCAATCAGGGAATGGGTAACAGGAGGGAAACACAGCTGGGGAAAATCAGAACTGACGAGACCAAAGAAGCGTAAACTGAACACACTGAGAAAAGACGGAGACCTTCAAAGTAAAACAGGAAACACATAACGCAGACTGAACAAAGACACAGCCTCACATGCAGGCACTACAAAGGGAACAGAGACGTGGGAACAGGGCAGACACAAACACTGACTGAACACGGGGATATAGGAACTTAAGATACACATAGACGCGAACTAGACAAGGGGATGCAGGTGATAGGGGAGACAGAGCAACTAAAGAAGACAGAGACATAAGCCATAAGACAGAACTCAAAGAAACCAAAAACTAGACAGTATAAATAATATCGTAAACTCAAAAACCCTGGGTCAACGACCCAGGCATCCTAACATAATCAACCATAGAACCAGACAGAATTCTAATTGATTTGAAGTTTGTCTTATCCTTGTTCACCCTTTCATGTATGCCATAGAAACATAACATGTGGCAGCATTCCCTAAAAACCCTCTTTTGTCTGATCATTTCTTAGTAACATTTACATTTACTCTAACAAATTACACAGAAGTGGGGAAAAGTGTTTGTTGCTATGACACTATTCATCAATGGTTGAAGAAAATAAGAACCCCTTAAACAGGCGTTTAGGGTCAGACAAAAATAAAATAAATAAATAAATAAATCTATATTAATAATAAATAAACCTGAAATTCATACACAATTCAAATGCAGATGACAAGCCTAAATGACACACAACAGGAGACAATTGTCATTCATTTAATTTTAGAAATGAACGTAACTGTTTACCCTTTTTTGTTTTGACAGTATTAGATGCTGGATTAAAAGGGTGTGGGACCTGTACTTACGTCATGATTTTGCAAAAGAGCGAACTGCATGTTTGGAATTTACAAAATGTAAACACACCCAGTCTGTTCAGCATATAATTATATATTATGTAGTTCATAACGTAACCATTAATGTAACCCAATCCTGAGCTCACCTGTTCAGTATATAAAGTGTAGGAGTGCTCCTGAGATTTAGTATCACAGTCCAAGGAAACTAATCTGCAGAACTGACCTGTTCATCACAATGAAGCTGACTGCTCTAATTGTCCTTTGGGCACTCTCCAGCACAGGTAACTGCTCTTTTCCTTATCATTCAGGATTTAATTTAAACATTTAAAGTCTAAATTTTACAATAAAAGAAAAAGAAAACCTTAAAGTTTATTTTATATAGATATTAAATGTCCTTTTCCAAGAACATCCAAGCAGTTTACAAGATTAGGTAACTACATGAGCATCACACCAAAAACATAACTAAGTTTTCTCTCAAAGCATTATCAGGAAACCAGATATCTGTCAGCATATATGTAGAGAAAATAGATCAATGAGCGTGATACAGCCAATTAAAAACAAAGAAACCCAAGAGGCTCTGAGAAAGATATGCCATACATTTTGTTTTAGTTTATAAATTCTGTTTCTGAATCTGTTTGGCAAACTGATGTGGAAATCTTTTACTTTCGCCAAATCATTTCACTGAGTGGATAAGTTCTACTTCATGCTGAGCAAAACTGGAAAGTGAACATTTCTTTCAGTGTGGACATCTTGATGGATGGCTTAACACTTTGTTCAGTTTGTGATGTGGATGTCACAACCTGTTATCGCGTGAACTGGTTGTGATTGGGAAAACAGGTTTAACCCAGAGATAACTGGGAGTTAAAGTCCACCTTAATATTTCATATTGGTGATCGCATCTAGTGGTCAGATTCTTTTCTCACACTTTTCTCACACTTTTCTACACATGCCATAAAAATTATAACATTTTAAATATAGTTTCACAAACTGTTAAATGTTGGAAGGTTTTTAGAGCAGGCCTCCATGGTGTAAATTATCCTTAATAGATTAACCTTAAATTAACTTTAATGTAGTGTTTCATGTCGACTTTATTAAAAATATTTATGCACACACATGTTAAAGAGATTAACTGCATTTCATCAATCTGTGTAACAGTGTAAAGAAATCGAAGAGATAAAGATTCTTTAATTATACTGGGATATTTTAAAACCTTTCATTATAACATCAATCCTTTTATTGTTTCTCTCCTGATTGCAGCTGGAGCCCTTCAGTGTCAAACCTGCACAGATCAGACGTGTTCAAGCACACTACCAATTACATGTTCTTCAGAGACCATGTGTGTTACAGCTACTATTTTAGGTAATCTTCTCTTCATATTATGAAATTTCCCCTTGTGGGACTAAAGGTATATCAAATCAAATCAAATCAAATTTTATGTGATAAACTTCAGTAAATTTCAATGACTTTGAAATTATGTGTACTTTCCATCAACATTAACAAAATACACTTTGAATTTGCAGCTACTTCATCTGGAACTACGGCAACACAAATCTACAAGGCATGTGCATCTTCCTCCCTGTGTCCAGTTACGGGCTCTCAGACATTTTCAGTTAACATGGGTGTTCAAAGTGCTCTTGCATCTGCCACGTGCTGCAACACAGATAACTGCAACTCAGCAACTCTGGCTGGTAAGTACAAATCTATAAGTGTTTTATTAAAGACACAATAAGAAACAATATTCTGATGTTTGCTGAAATGTTCTCAGTTCTGAAATGAAATGATGCTCTTTTCTTTTACAGCTCCTGCTCCTCAGTCAAGTAATGGCCGACTATGTAACGTTTGTTCCACCCCTCTGTGCGACACTCCATTACCGTGTCAGGGATTGGAGGACCAATGCTTTCAATCAACGAGTGAGTCTTCATCATGTATACTTTAACAAAGATCATCTTTAAATTGGCTTTTATACCTAAAATAAATTCACAAACATATTATTCTTTTTTTTTTTTAAATTAGTCAGTGGCAACATTATGAAGCATTTCATCAGTATTTGTAAGACATTTTATTTTGTACCTTAAATCTTTGAAGATGAAGGTCAGGATTTGATAATTAGTTCATGAAATTATATATATGTATTAGTTAACAAGTATTCCCATCACCCAGTGTAGGAACACTGTTATGATATTTTGATACCACGGTAAGCATTTACAGGATATTGTTTTATACAGGAAAACTGTTACTCAATATGGCCCATCTACTAGTTGTTTTTCTCTTTCTCTGTGACCCAAGAATTAATGTGTAGGACTCACAAGCTGGTACCCCAAGGTCGAAAACACCACAGAGATGAGACCACTTCCTTACTCCCATCCTCCCTTTTTCTTTATCTCCTGGAAAAGGCTCGTTAAAGGCTAGGTGGTTCGTTTCAGAATTCACTAATGAAAGAACTCTGTATTTTATGTCTAGGAGTGTATTTTGCTGGGATGATCATAAATTATAGCTGAACTGATAAACTACACACAGGATACTTCTTTGCTCACAAGGCAGGAAGACGTTTCCTTATTTAGTCTGTACCGGTTTGAACTGGGAAAGCTGACACACGAACCTTTTTTTTCATCTATATAAACTGCTGTGTATCAAATAAACCTTTGAGTTGATTTGGGAAGGCAACCTGAAGCAGTCTGTGTTTCCTTGTTCTCCCAAGCTGCTCCCGGCGCTGTAACTAACCCAGCTGAACGGCATACCTGAGTGTTACTTTAAATAATTAGGAATCTTAGAAGGAAAGGACAAAACTCTGCTTATCGCTCACGCCACGGAGGAAACCCGGGACGGCAATTTCCTTCAAACACTATTCACTAAAAGGAAATCAGTGGCTTCTGAAATTGTAACTACATGTTTTCATAAACGTGAAAGTCACTATAAAAATTGACTGAAAATCAGGCTCTGTTCTTGTCTCTGATTAAAAAATGTTTACCGGTGGCATTAGAAATGTTAAACAAACAACTACACCCTTTAGTGGTGTTCTCAGGTCACTGCAGTGAGATTTTGAGTTTCAGCAAACAGAACACAAACAGATTTTAGATTACTCTTTATGTGAAAGATATTGAAGATAGGTACAAAGCATTTCCCTAACCATTTGCAAACCAATAATGATGGTCAATGCCCACAACTCTACAGTTGATCTACAGTGTAGCTTCATGATTTTCTTTTGACTGAAAAATAATTAGAAGCTCTAAATAAAATGTAACAGAATATATTTATTAATAAATTGCTGTGACAGGAGTGTTAGTGCATAAAAAAGGAAACCATTTTAATTATAATACTCTGAGTACATGTTTGGATTGTCACAGGCTACTACACAGGCATGTTTGTCTTCTTATACATTTTTTGGTTAGAGTTCACATGTCAACATGAAAGATTCTGAACATCAAATTAACTTCATGCATTATCAGTGTTGTGCACAACAGTTAGAGAGCACAAAAAAGGCTAACTGTAAAACTGCTGTCTGAGTTTCAAGTTTTATTGTCATGTACATATAAACAGTGTAGCCACATTTACCCATAGTGAAATTCTTTGGCTCGTGCTCCTCAGCTTTATATGAACATATATAAGTCTGCAGTTATATTTAAAAAGAAAATAACCACAACAACAGCAATAATAATAATAATGATAATAAAGATAACAAATAACAAAAAACTAAAGTATTAATATTAAGAGAATTTGAGACAGTTGTTCAGAATTTACAGTTTGGTATTTAAAGTTGTGCAAAAAGTATGCAGTGAGGATATAAAGTGGCAGTGTGTAAAGTCTAGTAATTGTAGGGAGTGTGTAATGGTCAGAATCAGAAACTTTATTGTCATGGTCACAGGTACAATGAAATTAAAAATGGTTCCCAATCAATGCATCATCCCTAACAATATCAAAATATAAATAAAACAATAAAATTCAATAATAAAATAAATAGAATACTTAAAGTACTAATAAGAAGTATCAACAAACATTCACATACATTCCCACACACATGCTTCAGTCAGCGCATAGATTAATACAAGAGTGGCGTGATGGACATTTTTTTTGTAGCAGTATTCAGACATGTTATTGCAGTTGGATAAAAGCTGTTTGAGTCTATTAGTCCTTGCTCTGATTGCCCTGTACCGTCTGCCTGGGGGCAACAGTTCAAACAGGGAGTGGCCAGGATGTGAGGTGTCTTTTATGATGTTTTGGGCTTTTTTAAGACAGCGGGTGCAGATCTTCCAGTGTGGGGAGAGGGCAGCCAGTGATCTTTTGGGCGGTGTTAATGATCCCTTGGAGTGCTTTCCTCTGAGCCACTGTGCAGCTAGTGTACCAGATGCATATGCAGTAAGTTAGAACACTCTCAATGGTGGCTCTGTAGAAGGACACCAGCAGTCTCTGTGTGATGTTATTCCTCCTGAGAATTCTCTGGAAGTACAGTCTCTGTTGGGCCTTTCTCAGCAGCTCGGAGGTGTTCACACTCCAGGAAAGGTTCTCCTCTATGTTGACTCCCAGGAAGTGGAAGCTTGCCACCCTTTCTACACAGTCCCCATTAATGAATAGTGGTTGGGTCTCCGCCTTTTTCCTTCTGAAGTCTATTATGAGTTCGTTGGTTGTTGTTGAGGAGGAGGTTCGTCTGCAAATTTGATGATGGTGTTGGAGCTGTGTGTTGGTGTACAGTCGTGGGTGAACAGGGTGTAAGCTGGGGGCTAAGCACGCATCCCTGGGAGGCACCTGTGCTGAGTGTGAGTGTGGATTAGGTGATGCTGCTGATCCCAACCACCTGAGCTCTGTCTGTCAGGAAGTCCAGGATCCAGCTGCACAGGGAGGAGCTGATGTTCAGGTCATGAAGTTTCATGATGAGTCTGGAGGGTATGATGGTGTTGAAGGCAGAGCTATAGTCTATGAACAGCATCCGCACATATGTGTTTTTCTGGTCCAAGTGCGAGAGGGCAGTGTGGAATGCAATTGCTATTGGGTCGTCTGTAGATCTGTTAGGCCTGTAGGCAAACTGGAGGGGATCGAGTGAAGCAGGGAGTAAAGGTGTGATGTGAGCTTTAACTATGCGCTCAAAACACTCACACAATGGATGTGAGTGCTACTGGGTGATAGTTATTTAGGCAGCTCACATTAGTTTTCCTTGGAACAGGGATGATGGTGGTCCTCTTAAAACCTTTTGGGACAACAGACTGGAGCAGGGAAAGGTAAATGTGTGTCTGAACTAGTAAATATGGCTTGGTGGAAAAATTAAATTGGGGGCTTTATTAAAGTAGAAGACAACAATAAATGTATCAGTTGTTTTACCATTTACCATGACTTATGACTTACCAAAAGGCACTAAACCAACATAATAATGGATGTTACTGGTGTAAGATTATTTTTTTATCATATGTTATCCTATCCCTATAATCGAACTGTGTGAATCATTATACTGCTGTAAGCCACACCCTACTCCATATTATAGAGAGTATAATTAGTATGTAGTTTTAATTTGCATTATACCTCTGGATTAAGAAATTGTGAAAATCATTAGATTTATTAGATATGTCTATATTATCCTATACTGTTGATTTACTGTGAATGATTTACACTGTTTCACTGCATGTCATACTGCTGAGTTAAGAAGAGAATATTGTGTGCAGAGGGCCTTTTTTTCTGATAGTGGAGGAGACAGACCACATTCCACAGAAGTTCTACCCCCACCTTTCTCTATGTCAGAAAGACAGGGAGCCAAGGTCATAACACAGGGTCACTGAGAGTTAGAGGGTATGTAAGTTTAGGCTTTTTACGACTAGGTGGGGGTCAACAGAGGCTATAAAAGCTTTGGGTAACGCTCCACCATTTTGAGATTTGCTGTGCCCCTCTGCATGCATGTCTCCCCATCCGGATGGTTTGTGCTCATAAAGTGTTGAATTGTATGGAATAAAGGATTGTTGATTGAGCATTTATACACCAAGTATTGTCCTTCCTTAAGCCCAAAGAATAAAAGAATTGGGAGGATTTAATACTGGATATCAGCAAACTCATTTTTAAGATGTCTTAACTAATGCTTTAAATATGATATGTCATGACAATAAAAATTTTTCATCTGCAGTGACCGACGGCACCAACACTTTCCCAGCTTACGGATGTGCATCTAAGAACCTGTGTGCAGCTCCCTCAAGCTTGAAATCTCTACTGTTCATGCAGAGCATTGGTACCATAACAGCAGGACCAACCTGTAATTCACCCTTGACCACTGCAGCACCAACCACAACCACAGCCAACCCAACTACAACTACAGTGGCAACAACAACAGTTGCTCCAACCACTACAACAGCTGCTCCAACCACAACAACAGTTGCTCCAACAACAACAGCTGCTCCAACCACAACAACTGTGGCACAAACCACAGCAACTGTGGCACCAACAACAACAACAGCTGCTGCAACCACAACAACTGTGGCACAAACCACAACAACTGTGGCACCACCCACAACAACAGCTGCTGCAACTACAACAACAGCTGCTCCAACCGCAACAACAGTTGCTCCAACCACTACAACTGCTGCTCCAACAACAACTGCTTCTCAAACAACAACTGCTGCTCAAACAACAACCACAGCTGCTCCAACCATAACAACAGTTGCTCCAACAACAACAGCTGCTCCAACCACAACAACAGTTGCTCCAACCACTACAACTGCTGCTCCAACAACAACTGCTGCTCAAACAACAACTGCTGCTCAAACAACAACACCAGCTGCTCAAACCACTACAACTGCTGCTCCAACAACAACAGTTGCTCCAACAACAACAACAGCTGCTCCAACCACAACAACAGCTGCTCCAACAACAACAACAGTTGCTCCAACCACAACAACAGCTGCTCCAACCACTACAACTGCTGCTCCAACAACAACTGCTGCTCAAACAACAACCACAGCTGCTCCAACCACAACAACAGCTGCTCCAACCACAACAACAGCTGCTCCAACAACAACATCAGCTGCTCAAACCACTACAACTGCTGCTCCAACCACAACAAGAGTTGCTCCAACAACAACAGCTGCTCCAACCACAACAACTGTGGCACAAACCACAACAACTGTGGCACCACCCACAACAACAGCTGCTGCAACCACTACAACTGCTGCTCCAACCACAACAACAGTTGCTCCAACAACAACAGCTGCTCCAACCACAACAACTGTGGCACAAACCACAACAACTGTGGAACCACCCACAACAACAGCTGCTCCAACAACAGAAACAGCTGTTCAAACCACTACAACTGCTGCTCCAAAAACAACAACAGTTGCTGCAACAACAACAACAGCTGCTCCAACCACAACAACAGCTGCTCCAACCACTACAAATGCCGCTCCAACCACAACAACTGTGGCACCAACCACAACAACAGCTGCTCAAACCACAACAACAGCTGCTCCAACCACAACAACTGCTGCTCCAACAACAACAGTTGCTCCAACCACAACAACTGCTGCTCCGACAACAACAACAACTGCTTCAACCACAACAACAGTTGCTCCAACCACAACAACTGTGGAACAAGCCACAACAACTGTGGCACAAACCACAACAACAGCTGCTGCAACCACAACAACAACTGCTCCAACCACAACAACAGTTGCTCCAACCACTACAACTGCTGCTCCAACAACAACTGCTGCTCAAACAACAGCCACAGCTGCTCCAACCACAACAACAGCTGCGCCAACAACAACACCAGCTGCTCAAACCACTACAACTGCTGCTCCAACCACAACAACAGTTGCTCCAACCACAACAACAGCTGCTCCAACAACAACACCAGCTGCTCCAACCACTACAACTGCATCTCAAACCACAACAACAGTTGCTCCAACCACTACAACTGCTGCTCCAAAAACAACAACAGCTGCTCAAACCACAACAACTGCTGCTCCAACAACAACAACAGTTGCTCCAACCACAACAACAGCTGCTCCAACCACAACAACAGCTGCTCCAACAACAACAACAGTTGCTCCAACCACAACAACAGCTGCTCCAACCACTACAACTGCTGCTCCAACAACAACTGCTGCTCAAACAACAACCACAGCTGCTCCAACCACAACAACAGCTGCTCCAACCACAACAACAGCTGCTCCAACAACAACATCAGCTGCTCAAACCACTACAACTGCTGCTCCAACCACAACAAGAGTTGCTCCAACAACAACAGCTGCTCCAACCACAACAACTGTGGCACAAACCACAACAACTGTGGCACCACCCACAACAACAGCTGCTCCAACCACTACAACTGCTGCTCCAACCACAACAACAGTTGCTCCAACAACAACAGCTGCTCCAACCACAACAACAGCTGCTCCAACAACAGCTGCTCCAACCACAACAACTGTGGCACAAACCACAACAACTGTGGCACCACCCACAGCAACAGCTGCTCCAACAACAACAACAGCTGCTCAAACCACTACAACTGCTGCTCCAACAACAACAACAGCTGCTCCAACCACTACAACAGCTGCTCCAACCACTACAAATGCCGCTCCAACCACAACAACAGCTGCTCCAACAACAACAACAACTGCTCCAACCACAACAACAGCTGCTCCAACCACAACAACTTTGGCACAAACCACAACAACTGTGGCACCAACCACTACAAATGCTGCTCCAACCACCACAACAACAGCTGCTCCAACAACTGCTGCTCCAACAACAACAACAGCTGCGCAAACCACAACAACTGTGGCACCAACCACAACAACAAATGCTCCAACAACAACAACTGCTGCTCCAACAACAGTTGCTCCAACAACAACAACAACAGTTGCTCCAACCACTACAACTGCTGCTCAAACAACAACCACAGCCACTCCAACCACAACAACTGCTGCTCCAACAACAACAACTGCTGATCGAACAACAACAACAGTTGCTCCAACCACTACAACTGCTGCTCTAACAACAACAACAGCTGCTGCAACCACAACAACAGTTTCTCCAACCACTACAACTGCATCTCCAACAACAACCACAGCTGCTCCAACCACAGCAACTGCTGCTGCAACCACAACAACAGTTTCTCCAACCACAACAACTGCCGCTCCAACGACAACCACAGCTGCTCCAACCACAACAACAGCTGCTCCGACCACAACAACGGCTGCTACAACCACAACAACGGCTGCTACAACAACAACCACAGCTGCTCCAATCACTACAACTGCTGCTCCAACAACGACCACAGCTTCTCCAACCACAACCACAGCTGCTCCAACCACCACAACAACGGCTGATACAACAACAAAAACTGCTGCTCCAACAACAACAACAGCTGTGCAAACCACAACAAATGCGGCTCCAACCACAACCACAGCTGCTCCAACAACAACAACAGCTACTCAAGCCACAACAACTGCAGGTCCAACAACAACAACAGCTGCTCCAAAAACAACAGCAGCTGCTCCAACAACAACAGCAGCTGCTCCAACCACAACCACAGCTGGTCCAACCACAACAACTGCTGCTGCAACCACAACAACAGTTGCTACAACCACTACAACTGGTGCTCCAACAACAGTGACACCTGCTCCAACCACAACAACAGCTGCTCCTCCAACAACAACAACAGCTGTTCCAACCACAACTCCAGTGGCAACAACAACAACAAAAACAGCTGCTACAATCACAACAACTGTGGCACCAACCACAACAGCTGCTCATCCAACAACAACTGCTCCTCCAACCACAACCACTGCTGCTCCAACAACAACAACAGCTTCTCCACCCACCACAACAACAGCTGCTCCAACCACCACAACAACAGCTGCTCCAACCACAACAACAGCTGTTACAACCACAACAACAGCTGCTCAGAAAACAACAACGGTTGCTCCAACTACAACAGCAGCAACTCCAACCACAACCACAGCTGCTCCAACCACAACCACTGCTGCTCCAACCACAACTACTGCTGCTCCAACCACAACAACAGCTTCTCCAACTACAATGGCAACAACAACAACAACAGCTGCTCCAACCACAACAACTGTGGCACCAACAACAATAACAGCTACTCAAGCCACAACAACTGCAGGTCCAACAACAACAACAGCTGCTCCAACAACAACAACAGCTGCTCCAACCACAACAACTGCTGTTACAACCACAACAACAGCTGCTCAGAAAACAACAACGGTTGCTCCAACTACAACAGCAGCAACTCCAACCACAACCACAGCTGCTCCAACCACAACCACTGCTGCTCCAACCACAACAACTGTGGCACCAACCACTACAACTGATGCTCCAACAACAACAATAGCTGCTCAAGCCACAACAACTGCAGGTCCAACAACAACAACAGCTGCTACAAAAACAGCAGCTGCTCCAACCACAACAGCAGCTGCTCCAACCACAACTCCAGTTGCAACAACAACAACCACTGCTGCTCCAACAACAACAGCTGCTCCAACCACAACAACTGTGGCACCAACCACAACCACAGCTGCTCCAACCACAACAGCAGCTGCTCCAACAACAACAACAGCAGCTGCTCCAACCATAACAACAACAGCTGCTTCAACCACCACAACAACAGCTGCTCCAACCACAACAACTGCTGTTACAACCACAACAACAGCTGCTCAGAAAACAACAACGGTTGCTCCAACTACAACAGCAGCAACTCCAACCACAACCACAGCTGCTCCAACCACAACCACTGCTGCTCCAACCACAACAACTGTGGCACCAACCACAACCACAGCTGCTCCAACCACAACAGCAGCTGCTCCAACAACAACAACAGCAGCTGCTCCAACCATAACAACAACAGCTGGTCCAACCACAACAACAGCTGTGGCACCAACCACGACAACAGCTGCTCCAACAACAACAACAGCAGCTGCTCCAACAATAACAACAACAGCTGGTCCAACCACAACAACAGCTGTGGCACCAACCACGACAACAGCTGCTCCACCAACCACGACAACAGCTGCTCCAACCACAGCAACAGTGGCAACAACAACAACATCAGCGGCAACTCCAACAACAACAGCTACTCCAACCACTACAACTGATGCTACAACAACATCAGCTGCAGCTCCAGCCACAACAACTGCTACTCCAACCACAACAACTGTGGCACCAACCACAACAACAGCTGCTCCAATCACAACTACAGTGGCAACAACAACAACATCAGCAGCAACTCCAACAGCAACAGCTACTCCAACCTCTACAACTGATGCTACAACAACATCAGCTGCAGCTCCAGCCACAACAACTCTGACACCAACCACAACAACAGTTGCTACAACAACAACTGTTCCAACCACAACAACTGCTGCTACAACAACATCAGCTGCTGCTCCAACAACAACAGCTTCTCCAACCACAATAACAACAGTTGTTCCAACCACAACGACTGCTTCCACAACAACATCAGCTGCAGCTCCAACAACAACAACAACAACAGCTACTTCAACCACAACAACAACTCCTCCAATCACAACTACTGTGGCAACAACCACAACAACAGCTGCTCCAATCACAACTACCGTAGCAACAACCACAACAACTGCTGCTCCAACAACAATAACAACAGTTGCTCCAACCACTACAACTGCTACTACAACAAAAACCACAGCTGCTCCAACCACAACAACTGTGGCACCAACCACAACCACAGCTGCTCCAACCACAACAGCAGCTGCTCCAACAACAACAACAGCAGCTGCTCCAACCACAACAACAACAGCTGCTCCAACCACAACAACAGCTGCGGCACCAACCACGACAACAGCTGTTCCACCAACCACGACAACAGCTGCTCCAACCACAACAACAGTGGCAACAACAACAACGTCAGCGGCAGCTCCAACAACAACAGCTACTCCAACCACAACAACTGTGGCACCAACCACGACAACAGCTGCTCCAATCACAACTACAGTGGCAACAACAACAACATCAGCGGCAGCTCCAACAACAACAGCTACTCCAACCACTACAACTGATGCTACAACAACATCAGCTGCAGCTCCAGCCACAACAACTGTGACACCAACCACAACAACTGTGACACCAACCACAACAACAGTTGCTACAACAACAACTGCTCCAACCACTACAACTGCTGCTCCAATCACAACAACAGTTGTTCCAACAACTATAACTGCTGCTCAAACAACAACCTTTCCAACCACAACAACTGCTGCTACAACAACATCAGCTGCTGCTCCAACAACAACAGCTTCTCCAACCACAACAACAACAGTTGGTCCAACCACAACGACTGCTTCTACAACAACATCAGCTGCAGCTCCAACAACAACAACAACAACAACAACAACAACAACAGCTACTTCAACCACAACAACAACTCCTCCAATCACAACTACCGTGGCAACAACCACAACAACTGCTGCTCCAACAACAATAACAACAGTTGCTCCAACCACTACAACTGCTACTACAACAAAAAACACAGCTGCTCCAACCACAACAACTGTGGCACCAACCACAACCACAGCTGCTCCAACAACAACAGCAGCTGCTCCAACCATAACAACAACAGCTGGTCCAACCACAACAACAGCTGTGGCACCAACCACGACAACAGCTGTTCCACCAACCACGACAACAGCTGCTCCAACCACAACAACAGTGGCAACAACAACAACGTCAGCGGCTGCTCCAACAACAACAGCTACTCCAACCACAACTACTGTGGCACCAACCACGACAACAGCTGCTCCAATCACAACTACAGTGGCAACAACAACAACATCAGCGGCAGCTCCAACAACAACAGCTACTCCAACCACTACAACTGATGCTACAACAACATCAGCTGCAGCTCCAACCACAACAACTGTGACACCAACCACAACAACTGTGACACCAACCACAACAACAGTTGCTACAACAACAACTGCTCCAACCACTACAACTGCTGCTCCAATCACAACAACAGTTGTTCCAACAACTATAACTGCTGCTCAAACAACAACCTTTCCAACCACAACAACTGCTGCTACAACAACATCAGCTGCAGCTCCAACAACAACAGCAACAACAGCTACTTCAACCACAACAACAACTCCTCCAATCACAACTACCGTGGCAACAACCACGACAACAGTTGCTCCAATCACAACTACAGTGGCAACAACAACAACATCAGCTGCAGCTCCAACAACAACAACAGCTACTTCAACCACAACAACAACTGCTCCAATCACAACTACCGTGGCAACAACCACAACAACTGCTCGAACCACTACAACTGCTGGTACAACAGCAACAACAACAACAGTTGCTCCAACCACAACAACTGCTGCCACAACAACAATAACTGCAGCTCCACCACCACCAACAGCTGCTCCAACCATGACAACAGCTGCAACAACAACCACTAAAATGCCTTCAACAGCTATATCATCCACGACAACAACAAGTCACGCATCTTCTGTCAGAATGAATGTAATCCCTCTATTAGTCGCACTCTTTGTCTTTACCATCTATTAAATGGTAAATCATGGAAACCCCATAAAAACACTACAACTGTGAAAGGATTTTTTTTTATGTTACTGTTTACTTCTTCTTTTCTTTTTTAGTTGGGATTTAAGTTAAAAAGTGTAATATCTATTTAATATTTACCCACAAATATATTTATCTATTTATTAAACTCATTATGCAAATGTCTTGAAAAAATGTACTTGGGATTTTTGTTATATGTGATTCAATGACAGCATTTCTTAAACTAGTAACTGTAATTACACCAGAAAAAAAAGCCTAAGGATTACAACTACGACCATGATAAAGTTTTCAACAGACAGTATGACGGGATTTGTTTTTTTGCTTTGGAAATATCCCATTGATGGCAAGGGGAATAAAGAAAGCTATGGCAGTATATTTGTTTTGTATAATGTTATGATTGTCCCGACTGTCACTATTTTCATCATATTGATGGTAACACATGGCCCTACTTTTAACATTTATAAAATTACAGAATATTAACCATATGTTATTTAAGATGAGATACTCTGGTGTCCCCTGAATGTAGACTTTTACTCTCTTCACCCTAATAAAACTATTAATGCAACCAATTGTTTTTCTACATGAATTACCGTACCTATACGATATTTCAAAGTTTCTTTAATGAAGTGATATATTTCACACTATTCAACAATATTTTATTATTAAGAAAGCTAATGTTTTTCGCTGGCTTTTCTAACTACCAGTACATTTCCCTCATAGATATACAAATTTTGATAATTGAAAAGGAAGGGGGATGTGTTGAATTATATATTCTTTTTAAACAAATGTAATCTCTGTTTCTAGTTATCAGGTTTCAATTATAATGTCGTCCTCGGATCTTTAGTGGTTCTAACAGGCACTAACTATTTGTTTCTTTTTATAAAGTCTAAATGGCTTGGAGTGGTTGGTAAGATTGGAAATAAGCTTCCTAAATGCTTATCGATCACATAGTAGTACATATCATGTCACAAGTGTCATGGTTGGCTGTGTGGCAGGCAAGCAGAAGTGGTGGACCCAAAATTGCAGGACTCTTGGAGATGGGAATAAGCTGAAAACGCAGCTTTATTCCTGGAGGAATGATTCACGAAATAAAACTTACAAAAACAAAACTCTACACCGAGGTGCTGGAGGACAGGACATTACAAACACACAGCAAGTTGAGGGTACAACGCGACACTGACACAGAGAAACACAGGGCTTAAATACACAGATGGCAGTAATCAAGGGATGAGAGACAGGAGGGGAACACACCTGGGAGAAATCACAGCTGATGAGACAGGGGAAACGTAAACTGAGCACACTCACATACGACACAGACCTTCACAATAAAACAGGAAACTCAGACACATGGAACCAGACAAGACATTGAACTAAACAGACAGATTCACAAACAGACGGGGTGACACCATAGACCAGGGGTGCTCAATCCCGGTCCTCGAGAGCTACCGTCCTGCAGCTTTTAGATGCATCCTTGTTCCCACACACCCGAATCAAATGAATGGCTTGTTATCAGGCCTTTGCCAAACACGATGGCATGCTGAAGAGGTAATCAAACCATTTTATTCAGCTGTGTTGGAGTAGGGATGCATCTAAAAGCTGCAGGATAGTAGCTCTCGAGGACTGGGATTGGGCAGCCCTGCCATAGACAGACAGATACAGACGCAGACTCAGAGGCAGACCGAATATAACACGTAGAACTCAAACAATAATAATCATGATAATAAATTGGAAAATGATAATAATAAACTTAAAGCGCTGGGTCACCGACCCAGGACGATGACAACAAGAACCAAAATTAATTGTTGTAATGGAAGTAATAACTAATATGAATTTAGGCAGGTTTGCAACCAAGCAGAAAAGTCTTTCAAAATCCCAGATAATAAATATGAAATCACCACACTTGGAGAATGTTCATTTAGCTTTTTTTACTTCAGAATTTGAATGGCTTTCCCCCTTTTAAAATTAAGTACAGAAAACTTTATGTAATGTTACGATATAAATATATATTCTTAATGCTTATTTTCTGATTATATTGTCTTTTGTACTTTGCAATAGAGGCATAAGAAACAACTAGGTCAGAGGGTGACAGGTCGATCTGGCAACAGACTTTAGAAAGGGGAAGTTTAGTGCAGAGCTGCACAGGAAACCAGACACAAAAAAGAGGAACTAAGTAAACGGTGTGTCGGTGTGACGTAGTGCAGAAATATATATATATATATATATATATATATATATATATATATATATATATATATATATGGATTTAGCTGCAGAAAATTCAGACCTGAGCATGTGTGTTCCGTCTCCATTTCCAGAAATGTAAAATAAAGATTTTTTGAGCTTTACCACTCTGAGTTCAGTCTTTCTCTGAAGGGAGGTCAGCAGCTGATGGATGGATGGCTTTGACAAAGAAAAGGTCATTAGCAATAGGCCACAAAGGAGGTGGAACTCTTCTGAATCTGGAGAAGGAAAATTCAGTGATGCAAGCTCTGACAAAGTGTCTGGTGACTTAGGGGCAGACTCCCTAAAAACATTCATAAAACATACAATTTAATGTTAGTAGCTCTTGAAAGGTGTGAGGGACCTAAAACACAGGAAAAAAAATACAATCCTGTCTTTGTGTTTGAAAGGCAAGCACAATCATAGCCCCTCTCATTTGCTGTCATGTTATTAACTGTTATTTTTAACTGCAATTTTTGTTTTATGTTATTTTAAACCAGTAGTTTTGTAAATAAATCACATTTTTCAAATAATAATGAGCACATAGAAGTGGCTTTGGTGGCTGTGGTTCTGACTTTATTTAGGCGCACGATTGAACATTTCATAAAACAATGAAACAAATTAATATGAGTTAATAACACATTTACCTTCCAGTCTGGATTTTTAGCTTACAGGTCACACACATGAACTCATTAGCACTAACCCACTGAGATGCATCTGGAGTTAGATTCAAAGTAACATTTAGCTCTTTTTATAAAATAAATCACCAATCTGGAACATTGTTAAATGGAAAAACATTACTGCTCATTGACGTATGACACTTGAAAGTAACACAAATGGTCGTTTTATAGTAGCTAAAACAAAACCCCACTCTAAACCTGTATGGGTCCTTACTGACCAGTTAAGAGGTTTACTTATATTCACTTTTGCAACCTACTTGCCAGCTTGTCCAAACTAAGGTGAATCCAAAGATGAACCAAACCAGGTTCCACTGGGAGAATGCTTGAAAGCTGAGACTTGAGAGAAGACAGAAGACAGACCCTTGGATGATGTGGAAGCATATAAATACTACCGACGTGAACAAGTTTGGTTTTATCATTCTGACAATTCTTACATCGTTCTAGTGTCTGTCACGTTTAAAAATGTATATTTCAGGCATCTGACGCCTCCTTATTGAGGTTTGCAGGCATGTCCCACAGGGAAGAGCCAGGAAACGCTGGAGAGATCATTGTTCTCAGCTGATCTGGGAACACCCTGGTGTTCCCCTGGACACGCTAGAAGAAGTTGCTGGAGAGAGGGAGGTCTGGGCTTCTCTGCTGGGGCTGAGGCCCCAGATAAGTGGAAGAAACTGGATGGTTGAATATTATGCACACATACACACACATCACCAATTGTTTAACTAAATATATTTCTCAAGGTGCCGTTGACTTGAAATTCCCACCAGATTGCGGCAACAACCCATCCAGTCCACACATGCAGAGAAACAGACGTAATAATGAGAAAATGACATGGGAAAAAAAACTACTTACTGAAATGTAACAACAAGCCTCTGTTGAGATCACAGCTTCAAGACACCTTTTGTATGAAAACGTCAGCAGCACCTTTAGAAATACATTGACAAGTGACATGTTCAATAATATTTGGCCTAACTGAACTAATATTCAGTTCAATTTCCTCTCAGCTCTCGTTAAAGAGAGACGGTGGCTGCTTGTCAAGGATGCTAGCCAGTGTTTTAAATGGCTGCCCCCAGTCGCCAAGTGAGCTAAAATCCCCTAAACTGTCAAGTACAAAAGAGTCCTCTATGGATGAGAGAGAACGCGCCTCTGAGCCATCCCCCTCGTATGCGTAGGTTTCCAGTGAATCAGCAGGTAGGGCCGCATACCCCTGCTGGCTCTCCTTCAGTCGGTGTTCAATGACCTCTCTGATCAATTCAGCATCGCCTTGGGTCGCCCTGCCGCGGCAGAAGAGTGGAGGCTTGTTCCCGGTGGCGATGAAGCTGGCTGTTTGCAGATGGATGTCAGGTGACCTGACATTGTCACAGTGGGTGCTGAGATGCATCAGAATGCCGTCGCCATAGCCATTTTTCTTCTTGTTGGAGATGCTGCTGTGGTCTGTTTTGCACAAGGTGCCCATGTGAAACGCGTCAGTGTCAGCCTCGCCACCTCCCTCGTCGTCATAGTGAATGACATTATCACGGATGTCTTCTTTTGATCTCATCAGCGTGTCTTTCACTTTCTGGGGCCTCTGACTCATGTATAACACTGACATACCTGCAAGGCAGAAAACAGAGAGAAGCACTGGTTACCATGGTGACCACACATACATGATCCTTAAAAATATAAATGTATAAAACATTACATGGTGCAATCAAATCTGCTGGATTTTAGATCAATGTTTGGACAATACTTTAGGAACGTGTTGCAATGCAGTATACCCCACTGAGGTTCAAACACCAGGATGGGCAAGACAGGCACCATAAGGGGTCATCCACCCAGTGTTTTGTCATTTTTCTGCATTTATTGAGTCGTTTACTGTATTGTATCTAGTTTCAGTTTATTGCTTGTGTCCTGTTGTATTCATGCCTCCTATTGTTGTTTATCTTGGTCTCTGTGTTTTGTCCTTTAGTCTCGTGTGTGAAGTAAGTCTTGTGTTTGTTCACGGACCTTCGATCTGGTGTTTCCTGTGGTTATCGTCCCTCTGTGCCTTTGTGTCTCATTTTCCCTGATTTGTTCTCTTGTGTCCCCGATCTCATCCGTCTCTCTGTGCTGTCCTGTCTGGTCCTCCTGTTAAACTAACCATGGTTCCTTGTTCAGACTAGTGGTGTGTTTATTGCGTGTCTCATCATGTTATAGTTTCCAGCTGTATCCCACCCTTTGCATCTTTTGTTGTTATTCTTTCCAGTTTGGATTCAGGAGACAGACACTATCTCTACTTTCAAGATTAGGCTTCAAACTTTCCTTTTTGCTAAAGCATATAGTTAGGGCTGGACCAGGTGACCCTGAATCCTCCCTTAGTTATGATGCAATAGACGTAGGCTGCTGGGGGATTCCCATGATGCACTGGGTGTTTCTTCTTCACTCACTGTGTGTTAACAGACCTCTCTGCATTGAATCATATCTGTTATTAACCTCTGTCTCTCTTCCACAGCATGTCTTTATCCTGTCTTCCCTGAGTCTGGTTCTGTCGGAGGTTTCTTCCTGTTAAAAGGGAGTTTTTTCTTCCCACTGTCGCCAAAGTGCTGCTCATACGGGGTCATATGATTGTTGGGTTTTTCTCTGTATCTATGAAGCGCCTTGAGGCGACTTTTGTTGTGATTTGGCGCTATATAAATAAAATTGAATTGAATTGAATTCTGGTAAGTATATATTGTTCGAGTCGCCCCTTGCTCTCTGTCGTGTGGTCCCTCACACCTTCATGCTGTGTGTCCCGTATGGATCACTGCAGCCCTCCATCCATCATTACATCAAAACTCTTCCACATCCTGCAGGTTTTCTAAACAATGTTTCTTTGCTTTTCAATAACAGTCTTGTAAAAGCAACATTGTATTCAAAGCCATCCAGTTCTGTGTACGCAGTAAAAGTGATGAAGTTCTTTATTTATTCATTTATCTACTTCAGGTTTATTATCAGCCCTAATTTAAAACATCAGATTACCTGAACAGGCTGAGAACCAGAGTAATATGCTCAGGTTCAGCATCAGTTTGTCATCATCAAGCTCAAAACCTTAGAGCTCCTTATATTCATATGGAATTTGCACATTGTATTTTCACCTGTATGTCCAATATAAACAGAATGTTTATAACAAAAAATAAATACATAAATTGATTTGCTTGTGACCTGGTGGGAGGTTAATAAAATATTAACTGGTCTGTTGTGCCAAGAATGATTTTCTTCATTAAACAACATTAAGAAAGATTTTTAGGCTACCTAATGTCAACAGTGCAAAAAGTAAAATTCAGTCAGAACACACTGCACATAAGACTGCAGTTTGCAGTGCTAACCCCAGAGTTTGAGTGTTTATACATGACACAACATTATAGCGAGACTAGCTTACCAATCAGCAGAGCAATGCTCAGAAGAATAGCCAACAAAGCTTGAGCACTGAGCTCAGCGGGCAGGAACATGGCCACTGGTGAGCAGGTCAGAGGTGAGCCCACAGTCTCACAGGAACACACTCTGATGGTCAGGGTAGCTGTGCTGCTCTGAGCGGGGTAACCGCTGTCCTCAACTACAACAGGAAGGATGTAGACATCCTGCAGCCGCCGCTGGAAAGCTGAATGTCGAGTCACAATCCCAGCAGTGTTGTCTGTAAGATCAACAGGGATGCTGCGTTATTATTACATTACATACAACAACTATGTACAACATCATGCATAGTAACATAATAATTACTGCTAATTAATAATTGGACTGGTCAGGTAATAATTGGTATGTAAGCCAGGTATAAACACTCTCAGGCTTGCTTTCATTGAAATGAAACAAGTAAGTTGGCAGTTTGGCTTAAATTAGTCCTAAAAGCAAAGCATAAGAGGGACCAGAGGGACAACTGGGACCTCTGGTATCATTTAGCATTTATACAGACAGTAGATAAAATGTTATACTGTTATACTGCATGCTGGTCGACATGCAGAATTTACAATAAGTAACAGTACGCAGCAGTAACAGCAGATGGAGATTTGTGATTTCAAGGCAACATTAAATAATCACAGGACAGCATTACAACTGATATTATTCATACATTTTTAATGTAAATACATATTAGCCGTCAATTTTAATCCTTCTGGTGATTACAGACTCTGGAATGTAGTTCATATGTTTTTTTGCTCATTACCAACTTCTTGCCTTTTATACAAGTTGGTAATATAATTTGAAGTAACGCAACTTCTGTATGTGTGTCCACTTCACACTTTGAAGAGGCACACGGTGGACAGGCATGTTTTCCTGTGAGACGGGGCTACTGTCCTTAACATCAGTTTCAATGTGGTCTCATGCACCATTATTCACAGGGCCCATGATTTGACACACTGTATTTCTGTAACACAAGTTTTGTTTTTAGACATTAAAGAAACTTCTTCAGTTCTAAGAGTCAAATGGTGGAGAGTCCCAGATTTAAAACGCAGTGGGAGTTTCCCCCCAAAGAGGGACAAAGGACCCCCTGATGATCACATGAGCTAAGGTGTGAAAATGGGTGTGGGTCCCAATCAGGCAGGATTTCAGGTGAGCTCATTGTGAAACCTGGCCCCACCCTGTTTGGTCTCTCCGATGTAGAGGTCTGGGCATTCCTCGCTACACTGTACAGCATACACCACATTGTTAAGTTTGTGTTTTGGAGTTTTGTCTTTCGGGTGAACCAGTTTCTGTCTGAGCGTGTTGCTGGGTCTGAAGTACACTGGGATGTCGTGCTTGGCGAAAACTCCTGAGTTTCTCTGATACACCGGCTACATAGGGGATGACAATGTTGTTGGGTCTGTCTTTCTTATTCTCCCTCGCTGGTGTCTGGTCTTCTTTTCTGTGCCTCTTTGCTGACTTTATAAACTCTCAGTTAGGATAACTACATGTTTTGAGTGCTTCCTTTACATGTGTGTGTTCCTTCTTTCTCCCTTCAGGCTTAGAGGGAACATGTTCAGGGAACTGAAGAAGCTTCTTGGATGAGAGGTGAAACGTCTTCAAGCAACTCAAAGAAGTCCAGACGCTTTTTTTTCCAAGCTCCTTAGACTACGATGACCTGGATGACTGAGAACCTTCACAGACATATTTAGACATTAAAGTGTTATTTAGGTTGACACGCGTTTTGTTCCAAACCACACTGGTATCTCACTAAGGGGGAAGTGCCCTCTGGCGTGAACAATCACAGAAGCTCAACTACCACCATGCCTGTCCAAGACAGACCAATCACTTCACAGACACAGGGTCCCTCCTTTTCCAGGAGTGGGAGTGGTGTTTGCGAGTGGTGGTGGGCCCAAAAATCGATTCTTTCCTTTCCCATCGATGTAGGAAAATCCCAGTGGCAAATTCGGCAAAGCCACTGCTTGCTAGGGGGAAATGGTCAAGGACCTGGAGGCGGAGTTTACTCCTCTCTTCAATCTGCCCCTTGACTTTAAATATCTGGTTGAAGAGAGGAGAAAACCTCTTGAACTGGAAAAAAAGAATTAAGATGAGGAAGAGGATGTTAATATGGATATCCTTGGAGATGAAAACAAGCAGGACAAAGTTAATGCCGTTCTGCCTTCTACCCAGGCATCGCAGCCTGGCAGCTCCACCGGTGGGGAAACTGAGGTCGATTTACATGAGATAGGTGTCATGGTCCTGGGCCATGTGGGCCCAGTATTCTTAGTTTCTTGTATTTTTGTATTTCATTCCTTATTTAGGCCATGTTTCCTAAGTTGTCCTGTTGTGTTGTTCCTTATTTGACTTCCCCTTGTGACTTTTATCCCCTGTGTGCCCCTCTATGTATCTGTGAGCCCTCATCTCCCCTCCTTGTTTCATTCCATGTTTCCCCAGCCCACTATGCCCGCGCTCTCTCTGTCCTCCTGTGCTTTTTCATCTCATGAACCTGATATAGTGGAGTGTACTGGGTTGCCCTTTTGTGGGCCCAGCTATGAAGAAACTGGTGCCAAAGACTGCTCTACCATTAATCATGATTTCATAGACACCCATGCTGTGACTGACCTAACTCTAGTTACGAATGAGGGCCAGTCAGAGCAGTGTTGTGATAATGAAAGGACTGTGTGTAACTGTTTTGAAAAACCACACAACGAAACCACAGACAACGTTCTTGACCCTGTAGAATCCAGGACTTTTTCTAGTGTTGCTCCCATAGCCGCACCACATGGAGCAAAGGTTCATGAGACAGCGAAAGGGATTCACACGTCGACTGTACAGTCTGCTTCTGAGCCTGCTAGGAATGGCGTGAGCTTTCTCTCCGCCTCAGACTGTTATCTACTGCAGCAAACTCGTACAGCCGAGACGGAGTGTTACCCCCGCGTGCAGATCGTAGTGGAGTCTAGTACCGTATTCCCTGATGGTGGGATTGCAGACAGTGCTCAAGACCAAATGCACAGGAACGTGAGCTCTGATGCTACTGCTTCTCAGTCGCAGACTGTTAGGCCAGCCATAAGCATGCCTGCCAACTCCACAGGGAGTTGGCATCTACTACTCGAGTTACCGAAAGTGTTCATGACCTGAGAAATTATGTTTTCAAAGCTTGTCATGCTAACAGTGTTCTATGTGCTGCCTCACCAGTCGCTTCTGAGCTTAAGACTCTCCCCAGGGCCTCCTCAGATGCCACGTCAGCTGGAGGGTCCGAGGGGCCCGTTCAGCCTCCCGTCTCCGCTGGAGGGTCCGAGGGGCCCGTTCAGCCTCCCGTCTCCGCTGGAGGGTCCGAGGGGCCCGTTCAGCCTCATGCCACGTCAGCTGGGGGGCCCGAGGAGCCCGTCCAGTCCCACGCCAGCTGGAGGGTCCGAGGGGCCCATTCAGCCGCCTGTCTCCGCTGGAGGGTCCGAGGGGCCCGTTCAGCCGCCTGTCTCCGCTGGAGGGTCCGAGGGGCCCGTTCAGCCGCATGCCACGTCAGCTGGAGGGCCCGAGGAGCCCGTCCAGCACCATGCCACGTCAGCTGGGGGGCCCGAGGAGCCCGTCCAGCACCATGCCACGTCAGCTGGGGGGCCCGAGGAGCCCGTCCAGCACCATGCCACGTCAGCTGGAGGGCCCGAGGAGCCCGTCCAGCCACCTCCTGCTTCACCGTCGCCTGGTCCAGCTTCGACTCCGGCTTCAGCCTCATCTTCGCCTGGCCCAGCCTCAGAGTCATCGTCCTCGTCTGGCTCAGCCTCAGAGTCATCGTCCTCGTCTGGCCCAGCCTCAGAGTCTTCGTCCTCGTCTGGCCCAGCCTCGTCTGGCCCAGCCTCGTCTGGTCCTGCCTCGTCTGGTCCTGTGCCCACCGGGCCATGGCCAGCACGCCTAACACTGGAGAGCCGCCGCTGCCTTCCGCGCGGCCGGCCTCCTGAACTGCTCCGTCGTCTCCTTCGCCGCCGCCGCCGCTGCCTTCCGCGCGGCCGGCCTCCTGAACTGCTCCGTCTCCTTCGCCGCCGCCGCCTTCCGCGCGGCCGGCCTCCTGAACTGCTCCGTCGTCTCCTTCGTCGCCGCCGTTGCCTTGAGCACGGCCGGCCCCCTGAACTGTTTCCACGTCGTCGCCGTTGCCTTGTGCACGGCCGGCCTCCTGAACTGCTCCGTCTCCGTCTCCTTCGCCGCCGCCGCCTTCCGCGCGGCCGGCCTCCTGAACTGCTCCGTCGTCTCCTTCGTCGCCGCCGTTGCCTTGAGCACGGCCGGCCCCCTGAACTGTTTCCACGTCGTCGCCGTTGCCTTGTGCACGGCCGGCCTCCTGAACTGCTCCGTCTCCTTCGCCGCCGCCGCCTTCCGCGCGGCCGGCCTCCTGAACTGCTCCGTCGTCTCCTTCGTCGCCGCCGTTGCCTTGAGCACGGCCGGCCCCCTGAACTGTTTCCACGTCGTCGCCGTTGCCTTGTGCACGGCCGGCCCCCTGAACTGAGCCGTGCTTTCCTTTTTGTTTTCTGTTCCGAGCCCTCCGTCCTGGGCCCCCGCCGCCCGCCCTGGGTCGTTTTCTGTTTGGTTTTTTGTTTTCCTGTGTTTGGGCTGTCTGGAGCCAGCCCTTGAGGGGGGGGTGATGTCATGGTCCTGGGCCATGTGGGCCCAGTATTCTTAGTTTCTTGTATTTTTGTATTTCATTCCTTATTTAGGCCATGTTTCCTAAGTTGTCCTGTTGTGTTGTTCCTTATTTGACTTCCCCTTGTGACTTTTATCCCCTGTGTGCCCCTCTATGTATCTGTGAGCCCTCATCTCCCCTCCTTGTTTCATTCCATGTTTCCCCAGCCCACTATGCCCGTGCTCTCTCTCTCCTCCTGTTTGCACCTGTGTACTTCCTGTTTTACTTTGACAGTCTCCCGTCAGTGTTGTTTACTCCTGCCATGTCTTGTTATGTTTATCTGTGTCAGCTGTGTTCCCATGTGTGGCCACTTCCCCTGATCATCCCTCTTGTGTATTTAGTCTCTGTGTTTCATGTAGTCTGTGTCGCGTCGTCTGTGTTCTCACCCCCATGTTTTCACGATCAGTCTTTTGTGATCATCTTCGTCTCAGAGTTCTCTTAGTTTGTCACAGTATTAGTTTTCCCAGTTTAGTTATAGTTTAGCCACGCTATCCCTGCTGTGTTTGTATTCCTGGTCTTCAGTCATATTAAAGGCTCGCTTTCTGTTAAACTCACTCCCGTCTACTCACTTGTGTACGCTCCTGGGTCCATTACACACACCACCGCACGACCTGCCTCTGCAGACCGTGACAATAGGTAATCGTGCAGCAGCCACGCTGTCCATTAGACGGCCTGCAGCGCAGAATGACAGGGGGGAGGAGAGGGATCTGTCTGACAGGAAAATATTGCCTGCTTGTCAGACACTCTCCAGTCCTCCACCAAGCGGCTGATTCCTGCTGTCGTGGCATGTATGCAGGAAATGAGGGGTTACTGGGATAAAACCTTTCACCACAGAGTTTCCATCAAGTCTTACTCTGGTCTGGAGATCGCTGACGGTAAAATTTTGGGGCTCGCTGAACTCCCGGCGGTGGAGCAGCTCGTGCATTTCATCCCCACCAAACCGCCCACACTCACCTGGGTGGGTCTAACCCTCCCAGGTGAGACGGAGCCTTTCACAGCCTCCATGTATCAAAATGTTTATAAATCAGCAGCTCAGTCAATAAAAATTCTGACACGGTCACACTGGACATGAGCCATCTGCTTGATAAGGTACCCTGAGTCCTACTGTTTGCAAGGAGAAGTGTATCATCGCTGATATATCTGACTGAAGACTCTCTGCACCATAAACATGTCACAGGTACAAAGAGCACTACAAATGGGAAAAACTCTGTTTATGGTTGATCTCAGAGATGCATGTGCATCTCCCACACAACACAAAAGCTGTAGTTACTCTTTAGTAGCCGCTACTCTTTGACTTACTTCCATAATCTCTAACAGTGAAGTTTCTGTTTCGGAGCTCCTTGGAGGACTTGAAGAAGAACCTCTGGCCTACAGGGGGCTGGTCCTCGTCCACAGCGCCAACTGTCTGGATCACCTGCTCAGCAAAACAGGAAGATTGTGTGCTAAACACACTCAAGAAAAACACAGAACAACTTGTGAACTGAAAATATCTGGATTCACCACACGGGTTTAGTCTGTGCTGATGCAGTGCACACCTACTCCCGATGACAACCTCACACTACCCCCACGAAACAGAAATATTCTCAGTTGAGTAAAAACAATTGTTGTCATCACGTAGTTACAGGACAAGGTTGCTGAGTGCTGAAGCCGGTGCTCAGTTCCAAACCTCCTCTTACACCAACATCAGCACAAACACTGCATGGGGAGCTTCATGTCAAGGATTTCCATGGCTGAGCTATGGAAATCCTTGACTATTGCCCAGTTAATGTATTTAACAAATACCTGTGATGAAGATCTTTGTATGTGCTGTAGCTCAGCATACCTGTCCAGCTCTGGAGTTCTCACAGACGAATGTATCTGAAGGAGCAGTGAGCTGAGGAGGGAACTCATTCACATCCAGGACGTTGACCTTCACTAACACTTCTGCAGACAGCGAAGGATTATCTGTGAGGGTCAGCATGAAGCCGTGTATAATTAGTGTGACAGCCAAATATATTCATCACAGCCAGTGTGACCCGAACATCCTGTGGGCTTCAAACTACCATTAGCTTGGCTCTGATTTTTGAGTAGGTCACCTGCAAAGAATACATTAGGTAACAATTGTGGGCGTGTCCTGCAAACGTTTCTTTACTTCCAGCTCCACATTTTTTACTCAACTCTAATCAAGTAACTCTGCATGAATCACAATGTTGCATATATGTGCAACAGCACAGGGAACCGCAGAGAAAAGGCAAACATCGAAAAGCTATTCACTGATTTGATAAAGATTATCGAGTAGCAGCCCACTTTAATGATATGAAACATGATGCAGCATCATCACAGTTTTGTGCCATTGAACATGTTCCAGTGCCTCCAACAGTGGAAACCATGACTTATCATTGAAGAGAGGCATTCTGGGTATTCACCTTACAGACGCTGTCATCTAAAGGACTGAATCATGAACTTGTTCTCAGTGTTATGTTCTAGTTTCTACATGATCTTATTTTTTTCAATACATGACAGTGATTTTTATAAGCTGTGATGACTGCGGTTTTTAATAAGTAGTAATTTATGGATGTTTTCGATGGTCCGGTTCTATACAAAAATACACAAAAAGAGAAAATGAGGAACCCTTTTCCCACATCACTGTATGTAAAGTGTGAATCGTGAGGGGATAGTGTTCTGTTTTGTTCACACTGCATTTGTTTCTTGTCACTTAATACAGTGAAGACAAATATATAACACGCAAAACACTTATTGGCTAGAAGAAACAATTATTGGTACATTTCTGTTGCAGGGCTAACTCAGTGAGAAATACCAAGAATCTAGAATAACCAATGAACCCATCTCCACTAACTGCATGTCTTTGGAGTGCAGAGTCAAAGTGAACCCATGCAGCCACACGGAGAACATGCAGACGATACATTAAACGTCCCGATGGTGGATTTAAACCTGGGACCTTATAGCTGTGAGGCAGCAGTGCTAAGAACAAGCTTTGAAAAAAGAAAAAAGGAAGGATTCATGTTTTTTACGTTTGTGAGGTCTGAAAAGTAAATTAAATTTGTATATTATACTAAATCCCTCATTCTAAATCGACTCCTGGGTCCTCGCAAAGCAGGATTTTCTATATAAGAAAATGCAGTCTTGGTGAATAGTGTGCCCCCTGATAAGAACACTTTTCTTATACGAGTTTTCTCCCATTGATAACTTATCACTCAACATTTATGTTGGAATTTCTAACTAACATTTGTTTAGTTGATGAGATGGTTATGAGATGACCTGTTTGCACAGTTAGTGTCTGTACAGTTTCTGACACACAAGTATACTGTTGGTGGTTGTGTGTAGTTATTGGTGTGGAATACTTACTAAGTTTGGTTGCCACCACAGTGATATTGTGCTGAACAGCTGTCTCTCTGTCCAAGTATTCATTAGTGGATATGATTCCTTCCACCGTCTCAATGTCAAAAAAGCTGTCAGAGCCAGTCTGCCACTCCAGAGAATACCTGCACACATCAGACAGTCCATGGACTTTAACTTCATTTTACATTTTTATAGAAATTTAATTTGGTCAACCAGACATAAAAACTAATTGCATGTATAAACTCATCAGTCAAATAAAAAAGAACTTTTAAAAATATTACTGACTGGTTTTAAAAGCTTTTTCTGCCTGAAAGTTATACGTCTGCAGTGATCTGTCAGTTAGTGGTAATTAATCAATAGTTTCACTTCAGAGTTCTTAACGTGCTTTTTATATGGAATCATATTTGATTATTTAACAAATTAACTCTCTTAATTGGTTAAACTGTTACTTGGTGAACAAGAATCCAATTCAAACTATAATGTAGAACAACATCGTTACAATTTCCAGCCTTCCAGGAAATGAATAATACTGTTAACAATACTTAAAAAAATAAACAGTCTGTTGACATAATTTCACAGATCTGTGAAGCGCTTTCCACCTGACAGCACTGCTACTAGCATCCAGGTCATAAGCGGTCACTGAGCCAATGATGGTTCCTGGGGGAGTGTCCTCGTACACGTCCAAAGAATAGTAAGGCGTGGTGAAGACAGGAGGCTCGTCCACATCCAGTACGTTAATTTCGACTGTCACAGAGTCCTTGAAGGGCCCCAGATGGAGGAAACGGGGATCTAGCTCTGCATTAAATGCTTCCACCTTGAAAGTATAGGACGCTTGGGTTTCATAGTCAAGAGTCTGGAAAACATGGGAAGAAATCCACTGAGATGAAGCAAAAAATTCAGAGCAATCCTTATATTACCTCATGTCTGCAGTGAGAGGACGCCCACAGGCCGTCTACAGTGATTTTAACTAAAATACTTTCTGAAGTATAATTTTAGGACCATCTGGGAACTTTTTAAAAAGATAACTACGGAAATTTTTGTTTTTGCGGTCCAAACAAAAATATCAATCCAGCGCAAAGAAGACTATTACAAAGCAATGCTTCTGTCCTGACATTTGTATGGAATCATTCTGGAGACGATGTCTTATCCGTGTTATTGGTTTTGAACATACCACAGCAAAATTAAATAAAGCTCGACCCACGACTGTTGACGCTTGGAAAACCTTCTCATCCAGAGTTATCTCCTGGAAGAGGCAATAATTGGTTTTAACTTTGTGTTGTTGTGTCTTTTCTTTGCTGTCCCTATGCCTTGTTTGCTAATGTTTGCTTTGCTACTGCAGTTTACAGTTGTACTGTATATGTCTGTACCCCCCCCCCCCCCAAACCCCGTTTTAAATCAATAAAATGTTGATCACAAAAAAAAAAAATCAATCCAGTGTGAAAGTTAAATAAAAATGACATTTTATTCATGTATGTGACTGTGATTGTTTAAAAGGTATTCTGCATGCTTTATTTCACAGTAATTGTGTTGTAAAATGAAACTATATGCCATTAAGAAAATGTTTTTACTTCCCTTTTGCAATGTGAAGTTTTTTATTACGTGTGCTCAAATATGGGAGCACTGAACTTCATTTTGATGGCATCAAAGACGAGTGAAAATCTCTGGCATTTATCTTTAAAATTTAAATTTAACAGTCCAATCAAATTCCTGTATTTTAAACCACAGTATATGTAGAATTAGTCAGTCGGCTGACATGTTTATCATCTCATTGTAAAAAAAAAAAATTGTCAGTGAGAATAGAGAAACGCTTTTGGCTGACACGAGTATTTGACCAGTCCACACACACCGTTGGCTGCTGCGGCTGCCTGCGTTTACCTGGGAGTACAAAAGGCTGAGGATTCTTCACTCATGTTCGACTCTCTTGAACAGACGTAGGCTGTCCCTCCTGCCTCTGCCTTTGTGCTGCTGCCTTTTGAGCCTCTGTTTTTTGAGTTGTGGCCTTTGAGATGACTCGTGTTCTATTAGTGTTCTTGTGTTATTTGAAAATTTGAGAGTTGTTTTTTTGTTTGAATTGCCTCAGTGCCTAGTGAGTCGTTTCACTATGTGTTTTCAGTTGTGGTAATAAACCTTGTGTTTTTTTAATCTGCCCCCCCGTCTCTGGGCTCATTTATGTTACCTCCCCTTGAAAAAGAGCCGAACACAAGCGCTCTGACATTTCCTGTGAGAGATAAAGAAATGGAGGCGTATACGAAGTCAAAGAAACCAAATTAGAAATGATGCATCTGAGAGGGTAGTTGTTTTTTATGAACACCTGCCTTGACTGGTTGTGGAATAAATACAATGAACACAATGTGAAAGGTTTACAGATAGCTTTTAGGACTTAGGATTATTTAAAAGGGAATCAAAATGGTTCCATCCATTAATGCATGAAGAATTTTTTTCAATATCACTCTTAGACACCATGTTTTTAATTTTAGCAATATTATGCAGATCAAAAATGCAGTCTTAGACACAAAACAACTTCAAGGTTTCTAATGGTACTATAGATCCAGGTAATGACAACTATGCCTCTGTCAGTGCGCCCCAGGGTAGCTGTGGCTACTTAGGGACTAGTAAAGTGCTATACAAATACAGGCCATTTACCATTTAATTTTCAATTCTGTACAAAATAATAACCATTGTTGCTCATTTCCTGTCTCCAGCCATTTCACTCCACGGTCACCTCATTTCCTATTGTAATCCTGCTAAACCTAGTCTGTAGTTTTGGCTGTTCTAAACTATTTAAAGTGAGTCAGGGGTTACATATAATTGCTTTCTATCTAATGTTTTCAATCCATTTCATGTACACATCCATGTCTTTATCTCTCACAGGAAAGTCAGAGAGTTTGTCCTGCACTCATCACTGTGATGATAGTCCTGGTCAAATACTCGTGTCAGCCAAATGTGTCTTTTATTCAACAAAATAACAAAATTGTCACCAGAGCACAAAGTATGAAGGAATGAATACAGTACAAAGTACAATAGTCCCTTACATGGTATTACCCCAGTGACAGCAATTACAATGGACCAGACAGTCAGTTAGTGTTTCTCTGTTCTCACTGACAATTTAACACATTTAGAACTATGAACCACATTTAACAATGTGGCTGTGAAGCAGTCTCAGGCTACGTTCACACTGCAGGCGAAAGCGCATCAAATCCGACTTTTTTGACCCTATGCGACCCATCTATCCGATCATGGCACAAATCCAATATTTTCAAATCTGACCTGGGTCACTTTCGTATGTGGTACTGAATCTGATACATATCCGATGTTGTAGAAAGCGACTGCTGTTTGATGGTCACGTCGCATTAAATCCGTCTTTTACGTCACTGACACTAGACAGACGCCAATTATCAGAAGACAAACGAGAAAGCATGGCGGCCATTGTTAAAGCAAAGGCTCTTTTTTTTCTCAGTGTCTTTTCTTTAATTAATTTGTCAAAATTCTGTCGGTTACGACTGTGCAGAAATTGATCGACTGCTGCAACAACACCTACTAGCTCTGTAGCCGCCATTTTTACTTCTGTTGTGTGTGACGCTTTGAGGGCCGTGAACCGTTCACACTGGAGCGCGTTTGCTGTCACATTTTATTCGTAGTGTGAAAAACAGACAAAAAAAATTTGGATTTGATCAAAAAATCAGAATTGAGCATTAAGACCTGCAGTGTGAACGTGGCCTAATTCATATGATTTAAAGAACTTTGCATCAGCATAAAACAATCTTTCCATCATCAGCTTGAAGACATAAAATAAAGTGCTGTGTGAATGGATCAATGCTTTGCAGCAGGAAGCACTTAGAAAGCAACTAATGTGCACTAAAGGGTGAATTGACCTTTTTCAGAACAATTATCCCTTCTTGACTTTGACCATTACAGATGATGTCAAACACGTTGCCCTCATCTCCTGGAACAATGGCATACTCCACCCGTGCGTTGCTGCCTACATCCAAATCCTGGGCTTGAATTCGTCCCACAGCTGCACCCAATGATGCTGACTCTGGTACATGAAGATTAAAAATACCTTAAAGAGTAAGAAAGATCAGTAAAAAGAGACAACCAATTAAACACTATTATTAGTCCAACGTAACTGAATGAATGAATGAGTAGATTTTTTTAAACAATGAGCAAATTAGACATTGCTAAGAGTTTGTTACTCTTAGTGAAGCGTGGAGGGTTGTCATTGACATCAGTCAGGGTGATATTGATGATGGTGGTGGAGGCCAGTCCCCCCAGTTGACCACCCATATCCTTGGCCTGGAGAAGAACCTGGTATTCCTCTTTCACCTCACGGTCCATGTTGGCCAGAGCTGTCCGAATTATACCTGAAAGGATTTGATTTAACATTTTAGACCTCACTATAACAAAGAAGAAAGACAAAGATGAATCTGGCTTTAGTCTACACACGCTGTATGCCTATGCCTAATTTTGCCTCAGTGTATCTAAGTGCTTCCCACATTTGAATATTTTTTGTATATTTGTCACAAAAAATGTAAATATTAGACAGAGATGATGCAAGTAAACACAAAATGCAGTTTCTAAATGAAGGTGTTTATTATTAAGGGGGGGGAAAGCCAAAATGGCCCTGTGTGAAAAAGTGATCCCCCTCCCCCATAAAACTGCTACAGGCATCCCCAGACGAGTTACAAACAACAGTGACGTCTCTAACTGGTGAAAAGTTTGAATCCACCATTACAAGACCAAAACCAGTTGCTCCTGCACTGAACGATGACCTTGAAAACCGCTCACAGAGAGTTAATCTCTGTATACTAAACATTCCTGAAGGGAGCAAACATGGCAGGGACCCTCTAAAGTTTATGTTGGAGGTATCAATGCAGGCAATGGGCCCCAGTCTTCCCTACGTCATCTGAACTGGAAAGAGTCCAACAAACCCCGACCGACCTCCAGATCCAGTGAAAGGTCATAACCCCCACACTATCCTGGTCAGCTTCTCCGTATTCCCACAGAAAGAAGCTGCACTGCGCTGGGCCACAAACTACAAGCTTAAACATCAAGGTACCACTAAAAGGGTCTATCAAGACATCAGTGCACTGTTCAAAGCAAGCCCTGTATCAGAGAAATGTTAGACTCCACCCAGCATGGCTGCGTGTGATGTGACCTGATAGGCTCAGATGTTTCATGACCAGAGGATCAGTAAATAGTAAGACTACATGTATGGCACTCTGATTTAAACAGCCTGAAGATGATTAATCATCTAAGCTTGAGTATGTGCTCGTTTTCATCCTTTCATAGTAATCAGTGAAACTCAAGATCCGGACACTCATTAACGTTATTGTTGGGTTATTCAGCATCATCCTACATGCAGGTGCGTACATAATATAATAAGGTTGTATACCTTATTATATTTGACTTTTGATCTAAAACAAGGCAAAACATAAAATTATATATAATTATATATACAAATACTCTGTCTACTTGGAAGGCTTTCTTAAATTAATAGAAGGCAAGAAGAGTGCTGGCTATGAGTGATTTTGTGAGCTATCTAATTTAAAGTTAACAGTTCATGTGTATAATGTCTGTTTCTTTACAGTAGATGTTTGCTGTGGTGGATGAAGCAGCTACAAAGTTTGCTTTTCTTCACACATGAGTTTAACCTGGACCAGGTGACCCTGAATCCTCCCTTAGTTATGCTGCAATAGACGTAGGCTGCCGGGGGATTCCCATGATGCATTGAGTTTTTCCTTTCCAGTCACCTTTCTCACTCACTATGTGTTAACAGACCTCTCTGCACTGAATCATATCTGTTATTAATCTCTGTCTCTCTTCCACAGCATGTCTTTATCCTGTCTTCCTTCTCTCACCCCAACCAATCACAGCAGATGGCCCCGCCCCTCCCTGAGCCTGGTTCTGCCAGAGGTTTCTTCCTGTTAAAAGGGAGTTTTTCCTTCCCACTGTCGCCAAAGTGCTTGCTCATAGGGGGTCATATGATTGTTGGGTTTTTCTCTGGATGTATTATTGTAGGGTCAACCTTACAGTATAAAGCTCCTTGAGGCGACTGATGTTGCAATTTGATGCTGTATAAATGTCTTTTTCTCTTTAAGACTCTCCTGTAATTTAATTTAACTGGTACGTGTTATTTTAGAATTTAGAATCAGTGCTTGCTCATAGGGGGTCATATGATTGTTGGGTTTTTCTCTGTATCTACTGCACAATATAAAGCGCCTTGAGGTGACTTTTGTTGTGATTTGGCGCTATATAAATAAAATTGAATTGAAATTGAATTGAATGAGTTTAACGTGCGGTTTGATGAAGGACGCCCGGCAGCTTTTTCCCAATAAAGGTCTTTACAGGAACAAAAGCTGCTGTTTTTTCACTATATGTGTTCTCCTATGTTTCTATTGCAGGTCTATGTTTACATTGACCTGCAATAGAAACAGTCACAACGTAAAGCTCATGTTTCCATGGTAACTTGTCTTTGTGGTGCTTGTTTTATCAGGGGTAGGACTGGGGAGTAACTCGTGAGGTATCATGAAGTGAACTGAATTCATGCGACGTCTGAGTTCTGTTAGTACAACTGTATCAATTATTCTTGCTTTGTAACAGAAACGTTCCAGCTGCTGTCCTGTCACCTGTTTTGGGGTCCACAGAGAAGTAGGGCTGGCCGTGAAGGATGCTGTAGACAACGCGAGCACTGTTGCCATACGTGGGGTCATCTGCATCTGTGGCAGTCACCTGTGTCACGTAGGTTCCTAAACAAACACAAACATGTTTGCACAGATTATGTTAATACAGATTACGTTTCTCTCTAGAAACTGAAAAGCAGCGACGTCTGCGTGCTACACACCTGCTGACCGTGCTCTGTGACTTTACTTGGCCTGTCACTTTGTGGCTGAGCTGTTGTCACTCCTACTCTCTTCCACATCGTTATAATACCACTAATCACTAACTGTGGAATATTAAGTGGTGATAAAATTTCACAGCTTAACTTGTTGCACAGATGGCATCCTATCATGGTACCTCGCTGGAATTCACTGAGCTCCAGAGAATGACCCAATATTTCACAAATGTTTGCAGCCTGTTTGATTTTATGCGTCTGTGGCCGTGGAAGTGAACCACTACTGAGGTTCACCATATGTAAGAAGACAATACTGACATTTTTTTTTAAATTCTCCTATAAAGGAAACAGAATGTGGGAAAAATGGGCACAACTTTGCCATCACTGAGTTCACTGACGTAGTTCAATAATGCAGTAATTCCTTGGTGGCCCCAGGGGTGGGTGACATTTGCCACGAGTTCCTGAATATTGTAAGGCTGTTCTGGTTCACACACTTCTGCAACATCACATGGAGATCTAAACACTCCTTAGCCTCCCTGGGAAGGTCTGCCCTTTGTCACTGATTCGGTTCATAATCTTTACAGACAGGATCCAACCAAGTGGTGGAAGGCTTCCAACTTGGTAGCCTCAGAATGTTATATCTGCCCTGTAGGCTTCATCATGCTGTGGCCTCCAGCTTGCAGTGAAGTGACGTGATTGAAAATTAGCATCTCCATGTCTGAGGCCATGGTCCTCAGCTGGAAAAGGGTGAAGTGTCCTCCCAGGGTCAGGGTAGAGTTGCTGCCCCAGTTGTTAGAGGAATTTTACAGGGAGATTGTAAGATGGGGTCGTGGGTACAGTGAGGAGGACAGTATACCATTGTAGTCATTTGAGATGGGCTCAAAGTAGAGCCACTACTCCTCCACATCAAAAGGAGCCAGAGTTGGTTTGAGCATCTGACTAGGATGCCTTCTGGGTGACCTCTGGCTAAGGTGTTCTTGGCATGTCTCCACGAGGCCCCAGGATAGGAATGGAGAGATCATATCACTCTGCTGGCCTGGGAACACCCCAGTGTTCTCCCAGATATACTGAATGTGATGGCTGGGGAGCAGAGGGTTTTCTGGGTTAAGCTGCCCATGACCTGGTTCGGATAAGCAGAAGAAAATAGATGGATGGATGGATGGAGGATGGATGGATGTATGCCAAGACTTTGGAGAACAAAAAAAGAAAGATCAGATAATTTGATCTTGTAAACACACCCTAAGAAAGCAGTCTTACATATTTGCTTAATATGTGCGTTGAAGGACATGTCCTGGTCAAAAATGACTCCAAGGTTCCTCACAGCGTTACTGGAGGCCAAGGTAATGCCATCCAGAGTAAGAATCTGCTTAGATACCATATTTCTTAGATTTTCAGGGCCGAGTACAATAACCTCAGTTTTATCTGAATTAAGAAGCAGAAAGTTAGCGGCCATCCAGGTCTTTATGTCTTTAAGACATTCCTGCAGTTTAACTCATTGGTGTGTGTTATCTGGCTTCATGGACAGATAGAGCTGGGTGTCATCTGCATAGCAGTGTAAATGTATGCTATGTCTTCTAATGATGCTGCCTAAGGGAAGCATGTATAATGTAAACAGAATTGGTCCTAGCACTGAACCCTGTGGAACTCCATAATTAACCTCAGTGTGTGAAGAGGACTCTCCATTTACATGCACAAACTGGAGTCTATTAGATAGATATGATAGAAACCACTGCAGCGCAGTACCTGTAATACCTACAGCATGTTCTAATCGCTCTAATAGGATATTATGGTCGACAGTATCGAACGCTGCACTGAGGTCTAGCAGGACAAGCACAGAGATGAGTCCACTGTCAGAGGCCATAAGAAGATCATTTGTAACCTTCACTAAAGCTGTTTCTGTGCTGTGATGAGCTCTGAAACCTAAAATCTGATAAATAGGTTGATCATAGCCTGAAGAAGTAATTAATTTTAGGACGTCTTATAAGAATGGGTTCTAAAAGACACAATGATGGTTTGGGGGAAGTAATTACTGAAGTTAATTTAGAAAGATGGAGAAAAAGAGTCTAAATGAATATCAATGGTGCTGAAAGTAGCTAAACATAAATCTAAGTCTGTGAGATGGTTATGAATGGTTCAAATTTTATTTGTGAAGACTTTTACAAGATAAGGTTAAATGAATGCTTGGTTCAACAGAGGTCTGACTTTTTGCGAGCCCTGCTACAGTGCTGAAGAGGAACCTGGGGTTGTTCTTATTTTCTTCGATCAGTGATGGATACTAAAACGTTCTAGCTTTGCAGAAGTTTTTTTCTGTAGAGCAGCAAACTGTTTTTTTCAGGCTAAATGATGATCTTCTAAATAAGATCCCAGTTTCTCTCCAGTTTACAAGTTTTCTGTGTTAAGGTGCATGTTTGACGGTTACACCAGGGAATCAAGAATTTCTGATTTCGGGCTTTCTTTTTCAGAGGCGCTACAGTAGTGGTACGCAGGGAAGATGTAGAATTATTAAGCTCTGTGGGAGTAGGTAACCGCTCTGCATTGTTTTGGCACATGGCACTGAAGAAGAAAACAGTAGAGAGACAGTGGCGCTGTCACTTGGTGTTTGCTCTCTGCAGCAGAGTATTGCTTCCTGTTCCACAGTGTGTAGCTTATCTGTGGAGCCAGTTGATTTAAAAACTTCACCTGCTAATTACATTCACAGTATTCACTATCCCCTACCTTATCGGACCAGGGGTGACATATTCAGCTGCACCTGAGCCAGCCAGCAATCTAAGGAGATCTCCTTAGATTGCTGGCTGGCTCAGTTGTGTCTAAAACACAATGTAGATAACTGGAAAGGTTTCTGGGAAAACCTGGTCTTGTTACGAGAGACTGTCCTGTCTAAAAAATTGGTTTCATTTTTAATATATTTTTGTGCACTGTGTATTTTTTTATACCTAAAATATATTTTCCTTGATAAGGAGTGTACACTTTCATTTATCTTTATGAGTTCTGCTATCTAAATTCTTCATCCACCTACTGCATCCGAGCCTGTAGCTGTCTTACCTGTTGGGGACATCTCTGGGACGCTGGCGCTGTAGGGTCCATCTGGGAACTGAGGTTCATTGTCATTAATATCCTGCACCTTGATGATAAACTCAGACTCTGGCTCAAGAGGGATGCCTGTATGAACGTCAACAGCCTGGGCCTTCAGCGTATAGTACGATTTTTTCTCCCTGCAAAACATCAAGTATTAAATTTACACACACTGAATTCACTGGCACATACTCAACTGATATGATTATGTGTTCAGGCTATGAGTCTCATGGTGTCTCAGCATTGATTCCGTGTCAGGCTGCACTCATGCTGCCAAACAGACTGTTAAAGAAAATGGAAATATTAGATGTGCTGTAGATCAAGTAGTGACTCAATTTTGGGACAGGAAAGTGTTTTGTCCATAGAAATGCTCGTCTATTGATGCAAATGCATGAATAAAGGTAGACTTTTATTGGCATAGTCACAGTTTTATACTTACGGGGGTTGTTCATGTGCAAAGCTTAGTTTATCATTTTAGTTAGTTTATCATCATATCAAAGAGGAACTTTCTTTTATGATATGATTTTCTGAATTTTAATGTGACATTAAGATATCCAACAATATCTTATTTATTTAATTGTGGAGGGGTGTGGTTTATGGCTCAGCTGCAGGGGAGGGGTGGAGCAGTGGGTTCAGGGTGTGGTGTCGGGGGAGGCGGACCTGCCCATGCCTTTCCTATTTCAGTCAGATGCGGGGACCTGACGAGAGAGCTGCGTGTGGTGCAGAGCCGATGAGGACAGCTGGAAAGCTGCCCCACTGTTAATAAAAGATCACTGCACTAGCAACGCAGCTACAAAAGTAAACATGTGATAAAAACCTGCAATTGCAAAAAAGCAACAACAACAAAACAACTGCCACTGTTGAATGTGTCCTGTTTAGGTGGAATGGGTTCTCTCTCTTACACACACACACACACACACACACACACACACACACACACGCACACACACGCGCACGCTCGCACGCACACACACACTCTTTAGAGCGTGCTGATTTTGTATAGAATCAATATATAAATTTGACAGTTTTACTGTGTATTGTATGCAACGAATGACTGCAACACAATGTGATAGCAGCATGTGAATATTATCAAGCCCTCGAGCCGCAACGGTAGAAACTCTGAAGGCAGATGCTACTCATGATTGGTCTTTTTTTCAACGACTCCCAAAGTCTCCAAACAACAGGGCTGGCCGCCCGCAGTGACAGTTCAAGAGAAAGCTGTAATAACACATCTGCAGTTTTAAAGGTAATGCATATGTTCAGTGATGTTTTCTGAGGTCAGCAGCTGTTTCAGGTCTTGAACATCAAACATTCTTGCTCAGGTGACTCAGCTGAAGTTGATCAAGCCTCAGCCTGTTTTGTGGAAAAAAAAAATCGCCTTGAATCTTTTGTGCGTTTTTAAAAAAATCTCAGCCAAAGTCAGCATCTCTGTGGACACAATCATCTCTCTGACAGAAAAAGGTTGATTCTGATTTGTCCAAGTCTCACTTCCCCGTCCATTGCAACTCCTGAGAAAAACAGTTTGGGAGGATGTGCCTTCTCTAGGTTCCTACTTAGATATTACTGTTTTCAGGTGCTTAGTCAGTTTAGACAATATTATTGGGAGGTACTGACCTGTCAAGCACCACCTGTGCATGTATATCTCCTGTCATTTGGTCAATGGTGAAGACAGACCCCACTCCCTCTCCTGAGAGTGTATATTTCACTGCATTATCTCCCTGGTCCATCTCAGTGTGGAGCTGCAGAGGAAATTATGTGTCAGAAAAGCATCACAAATACTGTATTGTTTTCTTATTTAGGAGATGATATGCACATTAACTGCATCAGTCTTCATTTGTTGTCTATGAGAACGATATGAATACACTGACTAGCTCCTGCATTCGGTACACCTGTTCAGCTGCTTGTTAATGCAAGTATCTAATCAGCATGACATAGTGTGTAATGTGTATCTGTTTGTAAGCATGTAGACTTGGTCAGTATAAGCTGCTGAAGTGGAACAAGAGTGATCTAAGTGACTATGAAGGTGGCATAGTTTGGGAGTGAGGTGGGCTGGGCTTATTTCAGAAGCAGCTATCTGCTGCAGGCCTCGAGGGCCGGAGTTTGAAACCCTGATCTGCTGGGAGTTTCCTGCACACGTTGATGCCAGAGGTCAGTGTAGAATAGTCAGACTGCTCTAACTTTGGTTAATGTTTTTTGTTTGCAAATGAAATCATCATTTAAAACAGTTTTTTTTTTCATTTTTTTGGGTTTATTTGGGTCATCTTTGTCAAATATACATTTTTCACTAACATGCCATTTTTAGTCCAAATCCCATGCTAACTAGAAACATTTGGGTTTAACACTGTAACAGATGAATGAGTTCAGTGTTAACAAGCGTTAACTGTGATTAATTAATTTGAAAAATATAACGCATAAAAAAATAACGCATTTAATAACACTGGCTTGACATATTTGCATTCCAAGCAAAGAGGAACGTTTGTCAATGCACCATTTCCTGGTAGACGGATTACACTGATGCACACATCAGAGCTACAAAGAATAGTGATGGGATTTCCGGCTCTTTCAGCTCCGAACCGGCTCTTCAGGTTGTTTTGTTGCTTTAACTAATTTATTTTTAACAATAATATAAAATTATGCAAAAAAGGAATTACTAATGTAAAAAAAGTCTTTTTATTTATATATGTTTATATATAAATATATACGGTGGCCCCTAGAGACAAAGCACGTACAAACTCCAAAACACATTTCTAGCATGAACTGAACTTCCAAAACAGAGCTACTAGATCACTTAAATTACACAATTGAAAGCATATTCAATTATCTTGTTTGTGTATTTATACACAAGCACTCACATATATTCAAATAATTAAAAAAAAATGTTTATTTACCTGTTACTACCACACACCAAATCCGGTCGTTGGTACTTGCTGGCTTGTGTAGCCACCAGGTAACACTGCGCCTAGCGTCCTGGAGCACTTCTGTTGTGTTTTGTACGTGCTTTGTCTCTAGCGGCCACCGTAAATATACTTTTATTTATTCACTCCACATAAAATGTAATAAATAAATCATATAATACAAAAACCAACTATTCACATTTGAACTTTTAACTATTTCAATTTTCAGCTTTTTCCTTTTAAACAAATTTAAAGTGAAACAACACAAAACACTGCAAACCACAACACAATTAAATATAAATTATAATATGAAAACAAAAAGAACATGCACATTCTCTGTCATATGGACCTGCATGAATCCTTTATTATCTGCAACCGAAAATAGTTGTGGATGATTACTATACCTTTCTAATGTGACGTTGTTGTCCCTGGCTCTCTCTCTCTCTCCCTCCCGCTCTGTTCCTGTGCTACTGAGTGTAACTACCGCCCCTCCCCCCTCTGCCCAGCACAAAGCACAAGGCTCACGTGCGGAGTAAAGCGGAAAAAAGTGCGAGAGAGAGAGGCTGAGAGAGAGAGAGAGAGAGAGAAAGGAAAAAAAACCCATGGCTCCCAATAAGGAGCCGGCTCATGTCACCTCAGACTGATCAGAGGCTAATTTGATTTCTAAAGACTATCCAATGGAACCTTGATAAAAGCGTGGTTATGTGCAAACTGTGCAAAAAGGAGTTTGCATACCACCGAAGCACTTCAACCTTACGGCATCATCTAAATGCAAAACATGTTGCAGTGAGTACAGAAACTGTGGGAGCTGTTAGCGCTAGCAGTCCCAGTAACAAGAAAAGGTGTCAGCAGCCGAAACGTGATGAAATACCTGGCATCAGGACCAAAATTAGCAAGTCAACATCGGACAAACTTACAAATTCTCTCACAAAATGGATTGCTCTGTCTGTAGACCACTATCAGTGGGAGAAGATAGCGGGTTAGAAAATGTGCTACAGTTGGCGTCAGGTGATCCAACTTTCCAGCTGCCTATTTCAAGTAAAGTTCAACAGCTTTATGACACTGAAAAGCAAACAACATGAGATTACAGACAGCCCTGCTAATATGGAGGAACTACACCAGGAGCAAACAAGACTGGGGCAACACAAAGAGCCACTTGAGCCATGCAGGTAAATAAAACCATTTTTTACTTATTGTTACTGTTTCTTCAAAAAGCTCTACAGTTGACAGTTATTGTGTAGATAATAATTACTTTGTTGAACTGTCTACTACAGGTTCGTGACTGAGCTTCTTGGAGGTGAGACGTCTGTCTGATGTTCAGTGGTGTTACCTGCTTTCTGCCACCTGCATTACAACATGGAGGTCTCTGATGATGACCCAAACTACATGGTGAAGTTTAAGACTGCCTTCACAAAGGTGTAGCTACACTCAACCATCAGTGAGCTACACACCAGATAGCTGCTGTGCTTGACCCACTTTAAGGATTTAAAGTGTCCTGCAAGGAGAGAGCGAGAGGTGGTTTGGAGCAGCCTTGAGGTCCTGCTGCAGGAACAGTGTGAAGATGGCACCACAAAGGAGCCAGCAGAGACAAAGAGCCTCCTCCTCCCCTCTGATGAGGAAGAGTTTGCACAGAGCAGAATCCACCATCAGCCAGACAGACTGCCCGCTGCAGTGGTGGTCCAGTCGAGCAGGGACCCACCCACAGCTGTCTGTGATTGGTCCTGCCACTTCTGTCCCATGTGACAGACTGTTCTCACCTGCAGGTCACATAGTAACAAAAAGCTGCTCTGAACACGTGAACAGGCTAGTTTGTAACTGGCTGAAAGAGACGGACAGTAAATAAGCATGGAGGTACTGTGAGTAAATGGACTGGTTCTTATTTAGTGGTTTTCTACTCTGAGCATCAAAGCGCTTTATACAACTAATTCATTCACCCAATCACACAAGCACTTTTTCTAAGCTGTTAGTGCCTATCTAACATTAACATACAATGGATGAGCAACAGGGGGTTAGTATCTTTCCCAAGGATATTTGGCATGAAGACTAGGAGGAAGCCAGGAATCGAACCACCAACCTTCCAATCATTAGATGCTCTACCGCCGGAGCTACATGTTTTATGTTCACTGTTTTAGCCTAATGTACAAAATAATGTTGGCTCAGGTTACTCAGAGTTTAAAGGTGAAGCTGCTCAAATAACCTTTTATGTTTATTTTTTTAAGAAGATTAAACTTCACTCATGTTGAAATTATTATTATTATTTAAAAACAAAGCCATTTTGAAAATATACTTAAAGTACTTAAAACAGCGCTTCATTTTTAAGCCTGCCCAGGGATTTTTTTTCCAGAAATGTAAAGAGCTTGAGTTTCCAATATTCATGTCCATGTTTATTATTTGATTCTGTCACCCACTAAAACCCTTTTAAATTAAAAAAAAAAACATTTGCACTTTGAGGAATATTTTCTTGTGCGATTAAATGTGATTAACCGAGATGATTAATTACAAAGCCTCTAATTAATTAGATTATTTGTTTTAATTGAGTCCCACGCCTAATAATAATACAATGTATTAATCAAACAACATAATTTCTCATTCAACAGAATAATCTCTTGTTTGTAGAATATATACTACAATTACTATACTAACTAACACTATTTCCAAATAAATCATCCATAATAAATATAAAGTCAACAAATATTTTCAAAACAAGCTCTACTGTGCAGGGCATTACACTTATCTAAAAGGGGTTCAATATATGAAATATGAAAGTCAACAACTAACTGACCAGTGGGCTCCAAACATTGCAATGAGGATCTATTTAGACCTTTTGTAGTTTAATTAATAACCAGTCGGCTAAGATGTTGGCGTAATAAACTGTAATAAGTTGCAACCATTGCAACAAGTCAGTTTGTGAAATGAAGTCCCTCCTAGATATTCAACGATCAGCTGCAGGTGATTTTTAGCAGTAGAAATGTGACGATGTTACAGAGCGGGGGTAGACCAGTACTGAGGCACACGTTCCAAACACTGATCACTGTGTCAGACAAAAACAGTTCATGCATGAAACTCAGAGCAACACGAGCTAATAAACCAACCACTTACAACCACATGTCCAAAAAAGTTGTAAAATGTAAATCAACCGAATGCAATGATAAAAACATGATATGTTTATCTGTGAATTGTTTCTTCTCTCAACAGGAAAACATATACAATATTTATAATGAGACAATTATAAGAAATCATAAGTAATGATGGACAGAAGTGAACCAATCTGAAATAATTCTGCCTAAAAGTTATTTTTGAATCATTTAAAATAGACATCAAAGACGTTAAAAATCTCATCATCTACCGTACAAAATGACATAAAGAGTCCAAGAATCTTGACGAGGCTAAAAACCAATACTGAAAGCCGTCAGGCCATCAGCACGATTCCAGCATCAGTTATGAACACAGTTTGCTGTTTAAAGCTCTGCTGTGGTATCAAGAAGTCAGAGATCAACATTATCCAGAAATACCATCGTCTGCTCTGGTACAAAGCTTATGTGGAAAATAGTTCAGTGATCAGACAAATTCAAATTCTCTTTGGAAAACTACAAAGGAGAGGGACTATTCGGCTTAATACCCAGTGGTGGTGTTGATGGGGGGGCGGGGGGAGCTGGTGCGCATCAACGCCTATGTAACTGACAACTATAAGTGCTGACAGGTATATACAAGAGCAAAGAACACTACTTTTTCAGGGAAGGCCTCACATTTTCTCCTCTTACAGGAGCCTGGATTTTTAGAGGAGAGCTCCAAATCAGTGCTCACCAATTTCGAACATTTGATGCACTGAAATGAAGAATATGACCAAAAATCCGTAGAACAACTAGAATCCAGTTGTTTTTTGTTTTTTAGGCAAGGCCTTGTGTATTTCAGCAAGGACAATTAAATTAATATTAACTCAGGTTTGTATAACCCCTGTCAAGAACCTCAAAGATGCTTCACCAAAAAGTATAAATAAATGAAAGTATATAAATAAACACAAAGGTAAACAACTCCAAAGGGAAGCAGAGTAATACAAACTGATGACCAGAGTCCACTGACATCTGCTGCTAAACAACACACTTAGTGCACACCCTCCCCAATGGGAGTAACACGACAATCAGTAGTGTTCTTACACACACACACACACAGTGTGAACACTGCCCAACAGCCCTATTTGCTCCCCTCTTCTTCTTCTTTAAAACCCGCAAAGCTGATTATGAGGGGAGACACCTGCTGTCACTGGGAGGAGCACAAATCCTCCAGAAGAAGGAATGCGCGCACACACACACACACACAGACACACACACAGCACTACAGCTTTAACTACATACAGTGGGGCAAAAAAGTATTTAGTCAGCCACCGATTGTGCAAGTTCCCTCACCTAAAATGATGACAGAGGTCAGTAATTTGCACCAGAGGTACACTTCAACTGTGAGAGACAGAATGTGAAAAAAAATCCATGAATCCACATGGTAGGATTTGTAACAATTTATTCGTAAATCAGGGTGGAAAATAAGTATTTGGTCAATAACAAAAATACAACTCAATACTTTGTAACATAACCTTTGTTGGCAACAACAGAGGTCAAACGTTTACTATAGGTCTTTACCAGGTTTGCACACACAGTAGCTGGTATTTTGGCCCATTCCTCCATGCAGATCTTCTCGAGAGCAGTGATGTTTTGGGGCTGTCGCCGAGCAACACGGACTTTCAACTCCCGCCACAGATTTTCTATGGGGTTGAGGTCTGGAGACTGGCTAGGCCACTCCAGGACTTTCAAATGCTTCTTACGGAGCCACTCCTTTGTTGCCCGGGCGGTGTGTTTTGGATCATTGTCATGTTGGAAGACCCAGCCTTGTTTCATCTTCAAAGTTCTCATTGATGGAAGGAGGTTTTGGCTCAAAATCTCACGATACATGGCCCCATTCATTCTGTCCTTAACACGGATCAGTCGTCCTGTCCCCTTGGCAGAAAAGCAGCCCCATAGCATGATGTTTCCACCCCCATGCTTCACAGTAGGTATGGTGTTCTTGGGATGCAACTCAGTATTCTTCTTCCTCCAAACACGACGAGTTGACTTTATACCAAAAAGTTCTACTTTGGTTTCATCTGACCACATGACATTCTCCCAATCCTCTGCTGTATCATCCATGTGCTCTCTGGCAAACTTCAGACGGGCCTGGACATGCACTGGCTTCAGCAGCGGAACACGTCTGGCACTGCGGGATTTGATTCCCTGCCGTTGTAGTGTGTTACTGATGGTGACCTTTGTTACTTTGGTCCCAGCTCTCTGCAGGTCATTCACCAGGTCCCCCCGTGTGGTTCTGGGATCTTTGCTCACCGTTCTCATTATCATTTTGACCCCACGGGATGAGATGTTGCGTGGAGCCCCAGATCGAGGGAGATTATCAGTGTTCTTGTATGTCTTCCATTTTCTGATGATTGCTCCCACAGTTGATTTTTTCACACCAAGCTGCTTGCCTATTGTAGATTCACTCTTCCCAGTCTGGTGCAGGTCTACAATACTTTTCCTGGTGTCCTTCGAAAGCTCTTTGGTCTTGGCCATGGCGGAGTTTGGAGTCTGACTGTTTGAGGCTGTGGACAGGTGTCTTTTATACAGATGATGAGTTCAAACAGGTGCCATTCATACAGGTAACGAGTGGGGGACAGAAAAGCTTCTTACAGAAGACGTTACAGGTCTGTGAGAGCCAGAGATTTTCCTTGTTTGAGGTGACCAAATACTTATTTTCCACCCTAATTTACAAATAAATTCTTTACAAATCCTACCATGTGGATTCATGGATTTTTTTTTCACATTCTGTCTCTCACAGTTGAAGTGTACCTCTGGTGCAAATTACTGACCTCTGTCATCATTTTAAGTGGGGGAACTTGCACAATCGGTGGCTGACTAAATACTTTTTTGCCCCACTGTATCAGCCAATAGCTGGTTAGCCAGAACTGTAATCTAAACAATCTGTATTCAAATCCTATGTGCGAAGTGGCTGGATTTATCTTGATGAATAAATACATAAAAGTATGTGTGTGTGTATATACACGCACACACATATATATACACACACACACACACACATATATATATACACACACACACACATATATATATATATATATATATATATGGTAAATGGCCTGTATTTGTATAGCACTTTACTTAGTCCCTATAGACCCCAAAGCGCTTTACACTACATCCAGTCATCCACCCACTCACACACACTCACACACTGGTGATGAAGTTACATTTAGCCACAGCCACTCTGGGGCTCACTGACAGAGGCGAGGCTGCCGGACACTGGTGCCACCAGACCCTCTGACCACCACCAGTAGGCAACGGGTGAAGTGTCTTGCCCAAGGACACAACGACCGAGACTGTCCGAGCCGGGGCTCGAACCGGCAACCTTGCGATTACAAGGCGAACTCCCAACTCTTGAGCCACAATTAACAGGCTGGTGTGAAAGATTGCTGCCACACCTCCCCCTCGGCCTGTGCTTCGAGGTTTCTGGTAATTAGAATGACTCGGGGGTGTTGATTCATTTAAACTAACATAATCATCCTGCTGCAACCAGGTTTCTGTGAGGCAGAGTAAATCAATTTGTTGATCAATTATTAAGTCATGTACTAACAGAGACTTGGAGGAGAGAGACCTAATATTTAATAATCCACATCTCACTGTGTAACTCTTTGGTTCAGATGTGGATACTGTATTGTTCTTTCTTTGTAATTGTTTAAGTTGTTTGTTGCTGGTTTTTAGTTTGTTTTTTGTCTGTTTGGAAGCTGACACAGTCTCTATGGAGATGGGTTTTTGGGGGGGTAGCAGGAGGAGAGAAGCTGCAGAGAGGCGTGTAAGACTGCAACTCTGCTTCCTGGTCCCAACTCTGGATAGTCATATTTTGGGGGGGTTAATAAATTTGTCCATGTTTCTAGAAATGAGAGCTGCTCCATCCAAAGTGGGATGGATGCCGTCTCTCCTAACAAGACCAGGTTTCCTCCAGAAGGTTTCACATGTCTGAGAACAGAATCACCAATTACCAGAGTTTGACCCCCGGCGGGTGTGTCACCGAGTGGGGAAAAACAGACACATGGTTGGTGGTGTACCTGGGGCTTCTGTTTAAGACTACGCTTCCTCCTCACCATCACCCAGCCGCCCTCTTTCCCCAGCTGCTCAGGACAGTCTGCCGGGGAACAGCTAGCGGGGCCTACGCTGTCTTCAGCTGCACCGTTACCAAACAAGGCTTAGAAATGGGCAAATTTCATTTAGACAAGAAATGGTGCAACCTTTTGATACTATTATGTTGTAATGAAGCAATGTGTTAAAATCAGCTTATTCTATTGGTAACCAGAGTGATGCACTCAGCCACAGAGGACCATCTCCATTAAAGGAAAGAAAAAGACAGAGAGATGGAGATCATCTGTCATAATGTTCTGTGTAAGTAAAGTTGGGCTGCCCAGCTCTGTAGTAGTAGTTATAAAGTAGCAGGAGTATAACAAATCTCCAAATACATGGTTTAATTATCTTCTTGGTTTTTCACACGTTTACCCCTGATGTGGACTTCAAGTCAACAAGGAAGGGTGTTCATCATCTGTACTGGCTTCTATTGTGCATCACCAGGTTGTCTTCATTATGTTTAAATACTTACATGTATTCAGTTTCTTCCATGTGATTTGCTGATTAGATAGAATTTGAACAGGTGCAACAGCAAAGAGTTTTTTGGTATTTGTTTTTTTTTTTTAGTAGTACTGGAGTAGTAGCATAGCTTATCTTAGCTTAGCTTAGCCATCTGCTCTCATTTTTAAGTATCTTACTGTGTTATAGTACAAAGTTTGGGAGTTTGTACACTTTAGTTTTATCTGATTTGATAGTTTTCCTCTGATATTTTTAGAGTTCTGTGAGATTTTTTAGTTTTCATGCCTTTTTGTTTTCTTCTTATTTCAAATAAAACATCTCAAAGCATTTGAAATGAAAGCATATATTTTAGCCTTATCTGGATATTTTCTAAAGATTTCATCCAAATCCACTTCCTGGTACAAGCGAGCTCCAAGCAGAAAAATGTAAAAATGAAGCAACATGGACGAGCTAAAAACATCAGGTCTTTTCTGTTAAAATTAACAGAAGGTAAAGAGTCAGTAATGTTGGTAAAGTTGCTGTTTAAAGACAAGTACAGAGTACACACAAGCTCTCTCAAAATAATCTGGTAACAGCATATATAACGATCGTATATAACGATTTTGTTTCGCTTACCTTTCCAACATACTGAGGTTCAGATCCCATGTACTCCTCCAGGACAAAGAACTGGTTCCACACCCATCCTCTCTTAATCCGGTGAGTTCCCAACCTACCCTGCCTCCGCCATCTCCTCTTGCCCTCCACTGATGGAACTTCCCCCAAAGAAGGCCTCAAACTCAGATTTTTCCTCCCTCCACCAGAAAATGTAATGGCACCCCTGCTAGTTCTGTTGTGGAGGGAAGTCTGCAAAGGGATTTGGGAGGAGTGGTCCAATAACAAGCAGGATCCCACCAGGAATATAGTGACATATCTCTTTGTTATCATCAGTGAATGTGTTTGTCAAAAAAAGGGAAAGCAATGTTAAAAACAAACTGGGTTAGTTTGAGGTTGAGAATGAACGTCCAAAGCTGGATTTGACCTGCTGGCACGGACTGGGCAAGAATTCCACTGTATTCCCAGATAATTCATATACTGTCATTGCTCAATCAGGCAAATCTCTGAAGGTCATTGTTGGTTGGCCTGGGTTTGTTGGACCATGAGTTTCGTCCTGTTCTGTGACTGCAGAAGAACCACCTCGTGTTCTCCTCAGTTCCTCAGCAGAGACACCTGGAAGAACAGGTTTAAATAGCAGCATTATAATGTAGACTTGAACAAAACAGTTCAGCTACAAAGTCTCACTTTTGTTACTTACATTTACTTATAAACTTTAAATCTATTAATGCTTTATTACATTTGAAGCTTTAGTGGAGACAAAGTCAGAGAACAAACTATTATCCCACCTGTAATCCTGACACTGCTCTGCAGCGCTGATTGGACAGGTAGTGGAGTACCTGCTGTGACACAGATCCACTGGCACAAGGACATACAGGAAATCTTAATCACACATCAGGATCACTGGTACTGTCATTTTAATGTTTTATTGCCAATTTAAATTGTGTTTGCTTTGTTTTGCATTAAAAGAAGAAAATGGATAGATGGGTGGTCTCAGCATACATTTTTACTTATCTTATTAAAACTTAAGTACTATTACTTAAGTGGGATTATGAACTTTTTTTTATGTAAGCATAATTTTTTTCCCTTCCTTCCTGTCTCAATGGTTTTCTAAAGCAGTTCATTTTGCCTTGTTTGAACCATTAAATACAAGCGGGAGGTGATGTTAATACCTGATTAGTCTTGTCATGCACCTGCTTCACAGACTTACAGTGAATACATAACAACACCTACGCTCACATTGTTGTACTCTCCGTCAGAGGGGCAGTGTCTGAACGGCTGCCATCACTGTGACATAGGGCCAAGGACCTGGTATGGACCCCCCCATGATTCAGTGACTGAATCATCATTGTTCTTATGATGGGGTTGATGATTTTCTCTCACGTGTTTTTAAATAATTCTTACTGAACTTTTTTGTCTACACACTGTCAGACTGCACGTGTAAAGGCTTCCACAAAAATCACTCACAATCTTCTGGCAGTGCTCTGTCATTTTGATTATTATTATAATAATCTGGGCAATGAGAAAAATGATGAGTACTGAATTACTAAAAGAAACAGCTGACTACTGAAAACTGGGGCATGCTTGATTTTGAAAGTTGCTTATACGAATATAAGTTACGTCATATCTAAAGTTGAATGACGTTTCATTATGAGGGCGACTCATCCTTAACTGTTGTCACGGTCCCCGTGTCTCTCTGGTTGGCCCACGCTGGCTACAGGTTTTGTTGTTGTTAGTTTTAGTTTTTTGTCTCTCCTCCTCCTCTCTGCCTGGGTGGAGCTCATTACGGGCTCTCACTCTTGGCCCACGCACCCCTGTGGATGGTGTCCACCTGCGGCTGATCTGGCTGATTTCCCCAGCTGCTATTTAAGGCAGTGGCACAGAGCAGCTCACCGCTGGAACGTCGAACCACCTGAGTTCGTGCTCGCGGCATATTCAAAGAAGAATCGCTTACACGTGTTTTATGTTGTGGAACTAACCTTTGACCTTCTGTCTGTAGATTCTGGACCGAATCACCGGACCTGTCCAAGTGGGGCAGTGTGTGGAGTGTTGGAGCGAGTGCGGCTGAAGAGGAGTGCGTGTGTGCGGAGGAGCGGTGGCGGTGACTGAGTGGAAGAGGAAGCGTGTGTGTGGATTCCCCCCCCCTTCTCTCCCTGGAGCCCTGGACCCCCTCCCAACTCACTGTACATATATTTTGCACTAAGGTGATCCCTATTGTAAATAAATCCCCTTTTGTTTCCTTGAAAGAACTGTCTGCGCGTGGGTCCGTTCAGTAGCCATGACAGAACGTTCCAGCCAGAATATGGACCCAGCAGACCTTGACCCAGTCCAGCGAGCCCTTGCGTCACAGGAGACGGTGCTGGTCCGCCACGAGGCGATGTTCTCACACCTGCTTGGCCAGATTGCGTCCCTCACCCAGGCAGTGGCTCGGCTTACACCGCTGGAAGGAACGCCCTCGGCGGCTCACCCCGCCCCGCAAGGCGCCGAAGCCCAAGCTGTGGAGCCGGCAGCAGCTGAAGTAACAGCCCCCTCTGCTCTGGAGCCAGGCACCGCAGGACTCCGTCTACCTGCCCCTGAGCCCTTCTCTGGTGAGCTGTCAAAATGTGCAGGATTTTTGACGCAGTGCTCTTTGGTTTTCCGCCAACAGAGACGTTTGTTTGAAGATGATGGAGCAAGAATCGCATTCTTTGTACAGCTGTTACGTGACCGCGCGCTGCTGTGGGCACAGGCAGCGCTTAAAGCCAATCCAGACATAACCTATGCTGTTTTTCTCTCGAAATTTAAAAATGTTTTTGAGAAGGGATCCGGCGCCGAAGCAGCAGCTCATCGGTTGCTGAACCTGAAGCAGGGGAAGCGGAGTATGGCAGACTACTCCATTGACTTCCAGATTCTGGCTGAGGAGACCGGCTGGGGTGAGGATGCATTATGTTGTACCCTGCTAAATAACCTTTGTGAGGAGTTAAAAGATGAATTAGCCATGCGGGAATTGCCCTCCTCGCTAGATGCTTTAATGAGTTTGTGTGTGAAAGTAGACGGCCGCCTGCGTGCACGACGGAGTTCCCGGCTCCACCCCTTTCATGAGCCTTCGGGGCAGCCCAAGACGGTGCCCGGAGGAGCCCAGGCAGAGCTCCGTGAGCGAAGGGAGGAGTTGGACCAGGAGGAACCCATGCAGTTGGGGCACTCCCGGGTTAGCGCCACTGAGCGCCATCGCCGTTTGGTTTCGGGTGAGTGCTTGTTTTGTGGCAAGACAGGCCATTTCGTGGCAACCTGCCCGTTGCGATCAAAAGGGCGCGCCCGCCAGTAAAGGCAGGAATACTGGTGGGCGGGCTCTCTCAAGATTCTCCTCCACGTCTTCTGCTGCCAGCCAAGATAACTAAGCAAACCATGACACACTCTCTCTCCGCTTTAATAGACTCTGGCGCCGAACAAAACTTCATTGACTCACACCTCGCCAAACGCTTAAACTTGGTCTCCGACCCGTTGCCACACCCCCTTCGTGTTTCTGCTTTGTCGGGGCAGCGCCTACCAGACATCACTCATGTTACGGAGCCGGTTACCCTCACGTTATCTGGCAATCATTCTGAGACAATCAGCCTTTTTGTGTTTCAGGCTCCGCACGCCCCCCTGGTTTTGGGCCACCCCTGGTTGCAGCAACACAATCCGCGCATAAATTGGAAGAGGGGGTGCGTGTCTGGGTGGGGGGAGGAGTGTCATATGAACTGTCTTAGATCAGCCCCTCCCCTCGCCTCTACTGTCGAACCGCCCCCGGCTTTGGAACCACCGGACCTCTCCTCTGTGCCGCCAGTTTATCACGACTTGGCCGAGGTGTTTTGCAAAGACAGGGCGAGGTCGTTACCCCCCCACCGGCCGTACGACTGCGCCATTGAATTGCTTCCTGGGGCTCCGTTACCTACGAGCCGCTTGTACAGCATCTCGCGGCCTGAGCGGGAAGCAATGGAGACGTACATCTCAGAATCCTTGGCTGCTGGCATAATACGCCCTTCCTCGTCCCCGGTAGGGGCTGGTTTTTTCTTTGTTGAGAAGAAGGACAAATCGCTACGTCCTTGCATTGATTACCGGGGGCTGAACAAAATTACAGTCAGGAATAAATATCCTCTCCCGCTTCTCTCATCTGCATTCGAACTCCTTCACGGGGCCACCATGTTCAGCAAACTGGACCTCCGAAATGCATATCACCTGGTCAGACTCCGAGACGGCGATGAGTGGAAAACCGCTTTTAACACACACCTCGGTCATTTCGAGTACCTGGTGATGCCTTTCGGGCTAACCAACGCCCCAGCCATCTTCCAAGCGTTGGTTAACGACGTGCTCCGTGATTTCCTAGATCGGTTCGTTTTCGTCTATCTGGACGACATCCTGATTTTCTCTAAGACTGAAACCGAACATGTAACCCATGTAAAACAGGTCCTGCAGCGGCTGCTGGAGAACAGACTCTTTGTAAAGGGGGAGAAATGTGAATTCCACGTTCAAACAGTGGCGTTCCTGGGTTACATAATTGACCAGGGTAACCTCAAACCGGATCCGGCCAAGATCAAAGCTGTTGTGGAATGGCCGGAACCAACTGATCGCCGTCAGCTTCAGCAGTTCTTCGGCTTTGCCAACTTTTATCGCCGGTTCATTAGGGACTTCAGTAAAATCGCTCTGCCTTTGACCCGCTTAACCTCTCCTAAGTTCTCTTTTCAGTGGGATCAGGCGGCCCAAAAGGCCTTCACACAGCTCAAGGACCGATTCACCACCGCACCCATCCTGGCTCAGCCTGACTTGCGACTCCAATTCATTGTGGAGGTGGATGCCTCCGACTCGGGGGTCGGCGCGGTGCTCTCACAACAGCGAGAGGGTAAGCTACGGCCCTGTGCCTTCTTCTCTCGCCGCCTCTCCCCAGCCGAACGCAACTATGACGTGGGAGACCGGGAGCTCTTGGCTATAAAACTGGCCTTGGAGGAATGGAGGCACTGGTTGGAGGGCACGGCTCAGCCATTCATTGTATGGACGGACCACAAAAACCTGGCTTACCTGCAAACAGCAAAACGTCTCAACGCTCGACAGGCCAGGTGGGCTCTTTTTTTCACCCGTTTCAACTTTTCAATCTCTTACAGACCGGGCTCGCGGAATGTGAAGCCGGATGCCCTATCACGGCAGTTCTCGGTGCCTGAGGAGAGGCAGGACCCTGAGCCCATCCTGCCAGCGACTTGTGCCGTTGGTACAATAACATGGGAAATCGAGTCGGCCATTCGTGAGGCTCAGCGGGCTGAACCAGATCCAGGAGGAGGACCAGCGGGGCGGCTCTTTGTTCCATCGGCCACTCGGTCTCAGGTACTGCATTGGGCTCACACTGCCCGCTTCACATGTCACCCAGGAGTACACAGAATGATCACCTTCCTTCAGCGCTACTTCTGGTGGCCCACATTATTTATTATTATTATTAACCTTTATTTAACCAGGAAAAGTCCCATTGAGATTAAAAACCTCTTTTGCAAGGGAGTCCTGGCCAAGAGGCGACAACACGTTGAAATTACAAAGTTACATACATATTATAAATAACAATTACATTTTAAAAACATTTTTCTCTGGCTCTCTCAATCTGGACTTAAAAGCATTTAATGAAATAAGATCTGCTATCTTCCAGTCTTTTTGCATCATGTTCCATGTGAAAGGGGCAGCATAAGTAAAAGCCCTCTTTCCCAGTTCAGTTCTGGCAAATGGAACATTGAGCAATAAAAGATCGCTTGAACGCAGGCTGTAAGAAACAGTACTTCTCCGTGTGAGCAGATCGCAAATGTAGGTGGGCATTTGTCCAAGCAGGGCCTTATAAATAAAGATGCACCACGAGACGTTCGGGAGTATGTCTCTGCCTGTTCAACCTGCGCCTGCAACAAGCTGGGACATCAACCTCCGGCCGGCTTGCTGCTACCTTTACCCACACCGTCTCGGCCGTGGTCCCATATCGCGGTGGATTTTGTTACCGGCCTCCCACAGTCAGCAGGTAACACCACTATAATGACTATTGTTGACCGCTTTTCAAAGGCTGCGCATTTTGTTGCACTCCCCAAGCTCCCGACGGCCCTGGAGACGGCTCGGCATCTCACGCATCATGTGTTCCGCCTCCATGGCATCCCGGAGGACGTGGTCTCGGATCGTGGGCCGCAATTCACCTCTCGTGTGTGGAAGGAGTTCTGCTCGGCGCTAGGAGCCCAGGTCAGTCTCTCCTCTGGTTACCACCCACAGAGCAACGGACAAACTGAGCGCACTAACCAGGAGCTGGAGACCGCTCTGCGCTGCATAGTTGCTTCCAACCAAACCATCTGGAGCGACCAACTGCCCTGGGTGGAATATGCCCACAACAGCCTGACGTCTTCAGCTACAGGGCAATCTCCGTTTGAGGCCTCCCTGGGGTATCAGCCTCCTCTGTTCCCTGCTCTGGAAGGTGAGCACTTTGTCCCTTCGGTCCAGTTTCACCTTCGTAGGTGTCGCCGGGTTTGGAGGGCCACCCGTGCGGCCTTGCTGCGCACGAAAGAACGATACAAACGTCTGGCTGACCGGCGCCGCACTCACGCTCCTGAGTACACCATCGGTCAAAAGGTTTGGTTGTCCACACGCTTCGTTCCTGTTCATGCCGAATCGAAGAAGCTCACCTCAACCTTCATCGGGCCTTTTGAAATTGCTGCTTTGATAAACCCTGTTTCTGTTCGCCTTAAGTTGCCGCGCAACATGAAGATACACAATGTCTTCCATGTGTCTCAGATTAAGCCGTGTCTCTCCAGTCCATTGTGCCCTCCTTCCAGGCCCCCTCCGCCCGCTCGGGTCATTGGTGGCCTCCCTGCCTACACGATCTCCCGCATCATGGACTCTCGCCGTCGCGGGAGGGGTCTTCACTATCTGGTGGACTGGGAGGGTTATGGCCTTGAGGAACGTTGCTGGGTTCCCCGCTCCGCTGTGTTGGATCCCGGGATGGTTGCCGACTTTCATCGCCTTCATCCGGATAAGCCTGGTGGGTCGCCGGGAGGCTCCCGTTAAGGGGGGGGTACTGTCACGGTCCCCGTGTCTCTCTGGTTGGCCCACGCTGGCTACAGGTTTTGTTGTTGTTAGTTTTAGTTTTTTGTCTCTCCTCCTCCTCTCTGCCTGGGTGGAGCTCATTACGGGCTCTCACTCTTGGCCCACGCACCCCTGTGGATGGTGTCCACCTGCGGCTGATCTGGCTGATTTCCCCAGCTGCTATTTAAGGCAGTGGCACAGAGCAGCTCACCGCTGGAACGTCGAACCACCTGAGTTCGTGCTCGCGGCATATTCAAAGAAGAATCGCTTACACGTGTTTTATGTTGTGGAACTAACCTTTGACCTTCTGTCTGTAGATTCTGGACCGAATCACCGGACCTGTCCAAGTGGGGCAGTGTGTGGAGTGTTGGAGCGAGTGCGGCTGAAGAGGAGTGCGTGTGTGCGGAGGAGCGGTGGCGGTGACTGAGTGGAAGAGGAAGCGTGTGTGTGGATTCCCCCCCCCCCCCCCCCCCTTCTCTCCCTGGAGCCCTGGACCCCCTCCCAACTCACTGTACATATATTTTGCACTAAGGTGATCCCTATTGTAAATAAATCCCCTTTTGTTTCCTTGAAAGAACTGTCTGCGCGTGGGTCCGTTCAGTAGCCATGACAACTGTTGTGCTGAGCACAGCAACTAAATATCTCCAAACATTTGTACTTCTGATGCCCGAGCTGGACTAAGTTTTTGGTTGTTTATTATTTGTTTTTCTTAAATTTATTACAAGAAACAGTCAAATAAAGGTTCCATTTAAAAAAAAGAAATCACTTTTAAGTAATTGTAGAACGACCCTCTTTCATCTTTAATTATTCATTTATTTTTTCTTGTTCAGTGACAGAAATCGAATTCATTTTGGGCTGAACGCAGTGTCTTAAAGTCCCATTCAGTCACTGAGAGAGGATCTGCATCCAGACTCTTCTTCATCACAGAGGATGTTTGTTCACACACAGTCCCGATCAAACGTTTAAACCAAAGTTAACTTTCGAACATTTGTTGCCACCATAAAAAAGTCAAACCCATCTATATCTTGTTCAGGCAATTGATTAGGTTTTTTTTCATGATGTTGTTTATGTTTTCATTAATTGAATTCATTTATCCACTTGATGGCTGCTCGTTCTCGTCAGAATGCTGTTTTTTGGTAAACAAACACACACTGAGGTTTTAGTCATTGTACCTCATGTAACACAACTATAACCAGTAACAATCTAACATTAGCATTTAATATTTTAGTGTACCAGAACTGCAACAGTGATGCCACCCTCACAGTACACCAGTATTTAAGTTCAAATGTGAAAGCTGTCCAACCCTTTTTAACTGAATATTGTGGCAGAATAATCCACTCATAAAACCAGTCGGTGTTATAACTCTGATTGGAGCACTCTCCAGCACCCCACCCTGTGACTAACAACACTTGGCACTCTGTCATTTGGCCCATAGGCACAAATAACAGCCAGAGCCTGTTCCAACCTGAAGATGCAGGGAAGCAACTCTTTTGTCCACTGGGGAAAGCCAAGGGGCTGCAGGTATACCTAACCCTGGACAACTGCACAGTGCAAGAGAGTCTAACTGCTCTCCACCAAACTGGAGCTTTGTGTTGAGGTGAGCCAGACTATATCTAGTCAGCATCTTCCAACCTTGTGCACCAGCTCGAGCTCCTTCTGCACCAGGGGACACTACATGTACCATAAGCTAGTTTTGAGAGTGCCAGAACCTCTGCCTCTGACTGCTAAGTCTACTAAGCACCAAACTACGGCCTCTTCTGTGGGTGGTGGGCCCACAGGAGGACAGAGCTGTGCCACTTTTTTGCACCCGGCCCCGTGGGCTACGGCCGGCCACCAGAAGCTGAGACTCTACCCTCGGCTAAGTTACCCTTTTGTCTGAGTCCTGATTTTGTGTCCTCATCCTCACCATGACACACCACAAACATACAGTTTGCAAACTCCCCCTGTTTTGCTGCAGTCATTGCTGATATATAAAACAATATATTAATGTAAAGCTGATGTTTAGTCACTCAATACCATTCTTCAGATTTGTCTATTTAAACTGAATTCAACAGATGCCTCATCAAGATAAATCAAAGCAAAAAGATGATAAAGGGACGAGGAACACTGTAAACAGCTGACCAGCCAGTTCTGTTATTCTCCGGGGAATCTCAGACAGTTTGCATGGAGCTGACTGTGAGCTATGGCTGGGTTTGTTCGCTTCCTCCTTGCATGAAGGCATTGGCCCCGAGGCACAGTCGATGCCTTTCCACAGTCCTGTTCTGCTTTCCTCATGTCATAGCCTATCCCCTGGTATCTCTACCGCACTCTTGAGGCAGTGCTTGGAGACAGACCAAACCTTCTTGCAACTGCATCTATGGACGTGCCGTCCTGGTAGAGCCAGACTACCTGTGCACCGTTTCACAGTTAACCTAAACTTTACCTGAAATTAACTGCACTCAGAGTCAAACATATCTTTGCTGTTCAAGCATCTCTAGGTGCCTGAATCATCAGGGAAACTTGCCACATTCAGTGTGACTCTAAATTTAGGGTTTAATGTTTTTAATTTTCATTTCTGTTTTTAATGGCTCATTAAAAACCTTTTTGAATAAGTTATTCTTTTTTAATATCAAATTGTTAGGGTTTGTTTTTTGTTGTGGTCTATTTGTTAGTAATAATTAAAAAATTAGGGCACAGTAATTTAGTGTCCTAATTGCTTAGGAGTTGTCACTATAAAGTAAAATCTCACCATTCTCTAATATATACTACTGGTGAAGTTTTAGAACATCCTAATTTTTCCAGTTATTTGTTGCATTTTAAGTCCTATGAATAGCTTGAAATTGTACAAATTTAAGTGGTGAAATGCCAGAGGTTAAAAACAAAGAATAAATAAGGTACATTTCAGAATTAGACAAAAAGACTTTTTCGGGGAACACAGCGTGGGTTAACAACCTAAAGCTGTTCTGCAGCGATGGAGGCTGAGCAAGCCTTGAAAGCTGGTGCTACTCAATCCTACAGCTGTTTCAACTTCTCTGGATTTTCTGCATTACTTCCAACCCCCTCTGTCTGCATAAAGCAGTGTTGGAACACACTGTGGTACCCTCGTCAGCATCAGTTGAACAGTACTGTACTGCTGAGAGTAGTGTGTTGGTACAAAATCGTGAGATTAACAGTGGAAGAGAGACAGACCAACATAACACTTATAAATGTCGGTCTGTCCTACAGAGAAACTGCAAAGAAAGTCAAAGTGTCAGTGAGTCCAGTTTCCTTCAGCATCCAAAGGCTCACAAACTGTGACAGGAAGACGTCTGCAGACCCAAAGACATGACTGAATCAGAGGACAAGTTTCTGAGAGGTAACAGCTGTGTGATGGCGGCTCACAGGACAACAGCTTCAAGCAGCTTCATAGTGGTCGTAGTGAGAAAGTCTCAGTTCCAGCTGTGAAGAGAAAACTTTGAGCTGCAGGTTTGACAGGACGAGTTGCAGAAAGAAAGCCAGACGTCAGAATAAGACAGAGGTTTGTCTGGGCCATGAAACACCGACACGGGACGACTGAAGACTGGAAGAAGGTATTATGGACCAGAGATGGACAGTAATGCAATCGGATTACTTATTTCATTTAAGGAGTGATGTAAGGGATTACTATTGCAAAAAAAAAAGTAATTCGATTACTGTTACTTTCCTGTAGTCACGCTGCGTTACTGCGTTACTAAACCGTGATTTTGTTTGTGAGAGTGTCTCATGACAATGACGTACGAGTGTGCGACGTCCGTGGCAACAGCTGTGTGGAGATCAACAATGGATCATATGGAGTGATGGAGAGAGTACGACCATGCAGCGTTTAAAGTGTGGAAGTAATCACATTACTTTGAGTTTGATTCTGTAAAAAGTGACAAAAACATTAGTGTCCGGTGTTCACTCTGCGTGGGAAGAAAACTTCTTTTTACAGCGAAAAATGAAACTTGAAATCTGAGCGAGCAGCGAGCGCGCTGCCACAGGAACGTGACATTCACCAAGAAACCCCCGGATCCTCCCACTGACATGACCACTGTGGGCAAACCTCCACCCGCCCCACTCCTGATAAACACAGACAATAGATTTAAGAGCTGCTGAGTCTTTGATTTTATTTTATTTTTTTTACTTGCATCTACTTAAAACATGATTTGACTTTATCTGCTGGAATGTGCAGAAAATAGCTTTAAATGTTGAACACAAGTCAGAGAATGTTGCATATGATTAAATTCTTGCTCGATGCAATGTGCTCAAAGTTCAAAGATTAAAACTAATAAAACATTTTTTAGGAAGAGGCTTTCTGTTGGATTACATCTTATATGATGGATTATGCAGAAAAGTAGAATTGGGCTGAAAGGTCTGTTGCTTTACTACATATTCAGGTTGTGCATCATGTTTTTAAAAGTAACTATTACGTTTGAAAATAAGTAATCAGCAATGTAATGGGATTACTTTTTTGGAGAATAAGTAACTAATTACTTTTTTGAAGTAACTTGAAGAACACTGTTATGGACTGATAAATCAAAATTTGATATCTTCGGGTCATCAGACAGGATCTTTGTACACCGTCGAGTGGGTGAAAGGACGGTTCCATAGTGTGTGGACTGTCAAACACGGAGGAGGAAGTGTGATGGTCTGGAGTCAGCTCTTTCAATATTCACACCATTAGTATCTACTTGATGTGATCTGTAACAAACTATATTATAATTACAATACCGTTTTCTGGCTACTGTAAAAGGCTGAATCCATCTTAGAATACATGGAAAAATTATACACGTCATATGCACAAAGATGAACATTAGATTACTGTCATTTCTAAACCCAGTTACTAGTTTAATAAAAGTATTTTGACTTAAATTATGGAATAAAAGTACAAGATTTTGTTTTACATTAAATTTCATAATAAAACCCAATAACAGCGCATTTCTGCAATATTAGGTTTATGTAAATGTAAAGAACTGTGTTTGACCATATTATTAGTCATTTCATTGTTTCAACTTTATTTACTATATAAAATCTCTTAAAATACACAATATTTTGTGTAAATTTAAAACTAAAACAACCATATTTAAATTATTATGACATGAGGACATTTACTGTAATTTAATTATGGAAACTTTCTTTACTTTGATGTGATGGTACATTTCTGGCACTTGAATATTACTGTTTTTGTTTGTCTGTTTGCTTTTTGGTTTTCTGATGGGGGGGGGGGGGGGTCTTTGGGGGGGGGGGGGGGGTCTTTGCATTATTGCATGGTCTTTATTTTACAATATGAAGTATCTTGAGGTGACCGCTGCTGTGATTTGGCACTACATAAACCTGATTGAAATGAAAAACGCTGCTCGGGTTTGTGTGCGTTCAGTTGTCCACAGCTTACCTGAGGTCCTGACACATCATGCCAGCTGGGTTGAAGTTTAGACTTTGGCTTGATTCTTTTCTCTTTTTAGCCATTTGCTGTAGATTTGCAGGCATGCTTGGGATCATTGTCCTACTGCATGACCCGATTTGGGAAAAGCTTAAGCTGACGGACAGATGGCCGCAGAATTAACTCCAGAATACTTTGATACACAGAGGAGCTCCTTGACAAACTAATACTAATTAAAGGTTCAGGACGAAGCTTTTACACTAATAAGGCTATGGCAGTACAGTGGTGCAGCGGTTAGCATCATCGCCTCACAGGAGAACGGTCCTGGGTTTGAAGCTACTCTGTGTTCTCCCAGTGTCTTATGGATTCTCTCTGAGTGAACACATTTTTTAAATAAAAGGGACATAAATGGAGGGCTGCCTTGGACATTACAACAATTGTGTAACTTTTCAACATTTAAATGAGATTTAAAGTGCAGCTCAAGTTGCTTTCATTTTTAATGCCCTGAATTTTTCAAATATGACATCTACTAATTGGAAGGTTGTTGGTTTGATCCCTGTTCAGTCCATGCTCCAGTCTGCATGCCTAATATCCTTGGGCATGATACTAAACCCAAGCTGCTGTCCGATGGACCCATCGGGGTGTGAATGTGTGTGAGTTTTAGATAGACAGTAGAACAAACATCCTGTGTAAATGAGGGAAGCAGTCTGAGTGCTCAGGTATAATGAAAAAGCTCTTTAGAAGAACCAGGCCAAATAAATATCATGTCAGGTGAAAGAGGTTAATCACACAGATGCTGTTAGCTGCTGGGAATGTGGTTCACAGGGTTTTTGTGTGTCTATTATTATTGTTTTACTCTTAATGCCACAATTGAAGCTTCTTTTTTAACAGTCCACATTCGGCAAACGAGTCATGTTGAAAGAATATGATGCACTCTCAAACTATTATAACGTGTATGAATGCAACAGTGCAACAATGCTTGCAGTGCAGTGCAGAAAGTGAACATGTGTTCCTGTGTGGGAAAGCACAACACGGCCTTGTTGCAGCTCCCGTTACTGCAGCTGACACTTCTTGAACTGATTTAAGACAGAGCCTGGAAGCTCCCCCCCCCCCCCCCCCCCCCCCGACTTACTGCTTACCTCTCACGCTAAAGCTTGCTAACCTTGATGCTTGTTGACACATAGAAATAAAAGCTTTGTTAAGAAATCACAGAAACTTCCATTTAATTTCCGTGTGCAGAGTCAGCACCCCGTGGTACTTGCAGTGCATTTACCTCACAGAAGCCTTCCAGTGTCCCTCCACGCTGCTGGAAGTTAAGTCCAAATATTTCTCCCTCTGTGGCGAGCTCCTCTGTCAGTTCACTCCACTGAACTAAAACCATGCTCCATGTGCACTCACCCCCTGCCTCCCTCTGTATCCTCCAATCTCTCTGTCTCTTTCCTTCTAAATCCCTCCCTCCTTCTCATCGTACTCTTGACCCGCTCGCTTTCTCTTGCTTTTGTTTCAGTTCAGTTCAGTTGTTCCATATTGATATAATAGTTTTTTAAACCATAATGCCATAGCATGAAAATACAATTTAATTAACCCTTTTACACCTAACATAGAACAAATCCACCAGAGTTTCTTTCACATTTTTACATGCTGTTGTGGCATTTTTGGAACATTTCAAGTTTCAAACACTATGCATCAGTACAAGCATTATATCCCAAATTTTAAAAAACTGTATAATATGTATGTATTCAGTCCACATGTAAGTATTAAGTGTCACAATTTTCTAGTTACAGAAATGTCAAACATACATCCCTCAAAAAAGCTGTTATATTAATTTTTATAAACTGCAGCAAAAATGAAAATAGATATTACTGTGCACCATTTTCAAAAAAGGGAAATGTATCTGTCATTTATGCTGACGTGACATAACATATACGATGGTAACGTCAGGTTTGTAGTGCTTTGTTGCTTGGTCTAAGTATTTGTTGATGTTGATATTGTTAGTGTTGTTTTAAAGAGATGAAACACTGCAGCACAGGCTGACTTACATCATGTAGCTGGCACAGAAGTAACTCTGTATATGTATAGATTCAATGAATTCATTAAAAACTGCATTAAATCATTAATTAAATGTTCCATTAATTAATTAGGATTGGAATTAATTGATTAAATAAATATTTCAATAATTCATTGAATGTCCATTCGTTTCATTTAAAAAATGAATAAGTGATTTCTTTATTTCCAATTGTATTTAATTAATAACACATTTAATTAATTATTTAATGGCGTATTTATTTAATTCATTCTGGCACTCCTGGCGCTGCGGCTGTGGTAATTAATTAATGTTATCAAAGTCAGGGGGGCGGGGTTAACGCTGCCACTGCAGCTTGTCTAACACCTGATTGGTTACCGTGCAAACTAAGCCAAGACAGTTGATCCCGGATAATCGATGGCTTTGAACTGTTGGTGGTGTGGACCAGTGTGGATAAAATCAGATTAGCATCAGATTTGTGTGGGGTGTTGGTGTTTCGGTCATGTTACGTTTAACCATGAAACACATCGTGCAGACTTCTGGATGTTAGAAGAAAACTAATGAGTCCTTCATAACTAAACGTGTTAATAGCACCTTTAGATTCATATCATAGTTTGCTTGTATTTCAGTAATAACCTATTTATTTCAGTAGTGGTGCACAGTTCTTACCTGTTTGTCCTGTTCGGCTGTCAGTGAAGGCTGATCGCAGATCTCATTAAATCAGTAAACTGTGTAAAATGGTCTGTATTTGTATAGCGCTTTACACATCCAGTCATCCACCCATTCACACACTGGTGATGGCAGCTACGTTGCAGCCACAGCCACCCTGGGGCGCACTGACAGAGGCGAGGCTGCCGGACACTGGCGCCACCGGGCCCTCTGACCACCACCAGTAGGCAACGGGTCAAGTGTCTCGCCCAAGGACACAACGACCGAGACTGTGACTGGGGCTCGAACCGGCAACCTTCCGATTACAACCCTTTCGCCCACGTATGATCTTCAGTTTCTGTCCCTGTCAGGCTATCTGAATAATTAGGTTGTGCTTTGAACAGAAATAATGAGAGGAACTGGGAGTAATTTCTTTGATGGAGAAGGACAAAAAGGCAAAAGCCACTAAGTACAGTATCTGTGACCACCAGGAGAACAATTTCAACTGTGACAGTGAGTCACAAACCATAAGAAACTGTTCTGATGCAACATTTGACATGCTTACAAAAAGTCCAACAATACCTTTTCTTTCATTCTTTTTTAATTGTTTGCTTGTTTTACAAAAGCAGTCATAAAGCATCAATAAATATTTGGTCTTCATTCAGAATGAATTAAAGTATTATCTCCTCCCTGTCTTAGTGCCATGACATTGCATGCACTGGTGCGGCTGATCCCAACACTCAGGGACTAAAGCTCTGTGGTTTACAAGAGCCAGCAGCTCTTCGTTCCCGGACATTCAAAGGTTGTAAGTAAAGTTGTAAACAAGGTTGTAAAAAAGATATATTTTTACTAATGGTATCTGTTTCTTATGAACTCAGGAACCCCACATTTATTGTGTGAGCATCACTGCATCAGTTAATTTGGTTATTTGCATTGTTAATGTTATTGTAAACCATGTTGTATTTAATGCATTTGCAGGTGGATGCAGACGTCCTGCTGTTTGTGCTGGGCCCTGACTTCAGTGAAGGAAGGCTGACAGACGACAGCGGGAGATGCGTGTCATCAGTTTTCTTCTTACAGAAGTTGGAAGATGACGGCAACAGTACTCCATACCACAACTGTTTCACAATCTTGAACACCTTTACCTGACATTTTATACAGTTTATTTATTTCTACTTGGTGTGTCCTTTGGTTAAAAAATGCAGGGATGGTCAGATCAGCTTGTTTCTTGCAACAATTTTTAAATAAGTTCAAACTGTTTAGACAAGGAAGAATGGCTGCCAGAACAGGATAAAAATCAGTCATTATATATACACACATTTTGTTTTCTTTGAAGAGCATCCTCACACAAAACATCACATCCTGGTATACGGATATCTGTGTTCAGGACCAAAAAGCTCTTCAGAGAGTGATCTGTGTGTCAAGACGCTGCTGCAGGTCTGTTCTCCCGTTCCTACAGGACATTTACACCAGGAGATGCTGGTCCAGAGCAGCTCAGATGTTAAAGGACTCGTCCCATCCAGGTAACAAACTGCTTCAGCTTCTGCAATCAGGCAGAAGGTTCCACACTATCAGGGTCAAATCAGAAACGCTATGTACGTGACAAATAAAGTATCTTGAAAATATATATTAATTAATATTTTCTTTTTAAACTTCCCAACCTTTGATTCCACCCATCACTTGTTTTAATGTGTAAGCTGACTAAAGAAAATCACAAAGAACTGCAGTAAGTTGAAGGCATTTTTACAGTACGACAATATTTTAAATTTCTATTAAACGTTCTGGTGACAAACTGGCAACCTGTCCAGAAAATATCAGACTTAAGAGAAGAGTGGTTCATCTAAAAAAGCATTTTATTTCTAGAGTCGAGTGTTTGCAACGGAGATTACAGTCATGGCCACATTTATTTTGTCAGTGAGACAAATTGTTTTATGCACTTTGTTTCTTCAATTTTTATTTTTGGTAAAGAATCATAAGTCAATCATAAATATTTCCAAAGTTTTGAAGCCAAACATTGGCAAACTATTTTAATGTTTGACAGTTGTGGCACTCCCAACCTCTGGATGTGTGTTACATGTTTTCATGGACAAAAGTGACCCCAACAACGAATTACCGTCATTTGAGAACTTCCTTCCAGCAGTGACTGTTGAAATCATGCATAGAGATGTTTAAGCACCAGGCACTGATGTAAAAAAAACAAAACAAAAAACGCTACTGCCATCTACTGGCAAAAACACTGACATCTTTATGAGCTTGGTGAGAAGAGTTTGACCTTTGATTATAAACACTTTTTCCAGACATAAACCTTCCTCGCTCTGTTCCACGGGCAGTAAACATGTATTTAAACATGTATCAGGCTATTTGAACATTCTCCCTGATGCCCTCTGACCCTCTCGTGCACACACAGTCCAAAGGATAAAACGTCGACTTTCTCACAGTTTGTCTGAGTTCAGTCATGGCCAAAGGTTTCTGCATGAATTTTATGTTTCATACACTTTGCCACTTCATTTTTATTGAGATTATTATTCACGTTTGTATTTAGTGATGATCTATCGTCAGTATGTCGCACAGTTCAAAGACTTAGATGCTAGTGGTGATACTGCCAAAACCTTTGTGCATGACTGTAAATGCTTACAAAATGTACAAATGCCAATACAATCATGTAGAATTATATTTTTAAGGTGAACTTGTGCAAACTAAGTATATCTTTAACAGAAGACTTCAAGCTGAGCAGTTAGAAGAAAGGTGGTGTGATTGCAGTGTTGTAAATGACAGGTGGTGCAATCCAGGACGTGTTAGCGTGAAGGAAGGACTCAGCTCGTCAGACACTGGACTTTTAGCTGTGAGTGTGCGCCCATGTTATTTACCACAGGTATTCTCCACTATATTAACTAGTGTTTACTTCCACCATCAGCATTTCAGCTAAACTTTGTATTTTGATGCTAGTCTGGAGAGTTTGCCGTATGACCAGCTTCTGAGGTTGATGTCTTCTGCAGCAGATTCAAAGCTATGCGTCAGAAGAACTGCAAAGAATATTACAGATAGGGTGGATGCAAGGGTGTAGCCCTGACATAGCCAAACACAACACTACCCTTCATGTCTTCATAAGAAGACCTGATGATGCTGAAGAGCCTTGGAGGACATTCAATCTTCTTTCATATCTGTAAGAGCTATGAAGGCTATGAACAGGCACCATTGTTCCCTGCCTTTTGTCCCTGTTCTCCTGCAGCTGTCACCATGTGGACCTGTTGGCACAGAGTCCAAACGGCAGCTGTGGGTAGACTCTCTCTGCCAACACAATTATGGCTTTTCAGAGAAACTTGTGTAAAGAGATGGTGAGGAGAGAAATATTGCAGTTGCTCCCGTCATCTTTGTTATGTCAGAGTGTGACTATGTTGGCATTTATCATATCTTGCAGCACAGAACCGTCCCTCCAACAGAGGCAAAGGATTTCACGCAGTTTGATGATGATAGTCCCTTTGCAGCACTCTCAGACCTCAGCAGGAATGTCATGTTTCCCAGGTTCTCTGCCAGACGCGAGACAGTCCAGGGTTTTGCTGAGTTCTTTTAGATGAGGGTTTGTCCAGCTGCTTTAGCACATGCAGTCAGTGGTGTTCAGGGCTTCTTCAGTTACAACGTTCTCCCTGACATACAGCTCAGAGTAGTGCTCTACTCAGCCTCCATCTGTTGTGCTTAATCCTGGATTAACTTGCCTGTTGTGAACTTTAGAGGTGTGGTTCTCTTCTGTATGGAGCCCACAGCCTGCCTGATTCAGTCCTAGCCTGTGTCAGCTGTATGTCAGAGCAGAGCTAGAACCAGTACTCGTTGTCACCTGGCAATCTGCTGCAGGTTGCTCAGAGGACCAGAAGTGGCTGGTTTTGTGTGGGTGGGGTTTTCTCTTCTCCTCCATGACAGGTGTCATTTTCTCAGAGTATTCCTCAAACCACACTGCAGACCTGCTGGTCTTCTCATAATATACATTCTGCAAAAACGAGCAATAAGGATAATATATAAAACCACTGGTTTGGTTGACGTCAGAACTGCACTAAGACTGTGCAAAGCAGCAAATAAATCTGTGTGGGCTACCAGCAGCCTTTGATTAGATGATCTCAGGCTGCAAAGAGGGAACGTGGGGTTCTAAAAGATCACAGACTCAGACAGGAGCGTCCCGAGTCAGAGCTTTAAAAGTCAGTAATACGATTTCAAAATGAATTCTATAATGTTCAGATTACAGCTTGGTGATAAAGTGGTAAAAGTAGGGTAACAAGGAGGGAAACAAGAACGTAATAATTCTAAGTTTCTAAGTACCACTCAATTACCTATGGTAGTTCTGTGTAATCAGGGGATTACCACAAACCCCAGCCCCAGACAGGGTGCAGGAAATGGGCGTGTAAGACCACTTCCCCGCTTGTCTGTGTTAAAAGTAGCCCATTGGGTGCATGTGTTGGTGTATATGGGTGTATGGGGTGTAAATAGTGAGAATGACTGGGTGAAAACTAAAATGCTATTAAAATTGAAAGGACAGATATGACACAAGCACAGTATATATATGGCTAAATACAGGGAGTGCAGAATTATTAGGCAAGTTGTATTTTTGAGGAATAATTTTATTATTGAACAACAACCATGTTCTCAATGAACCCAAAAAACTCATTAATATCAAAGCTGAATGTTTGTGGAAGTAGTTTTTAGTTTGTTTTTAGTTTTAGCTATTTTAGGGGGATATCTGTGTGTGCAGGTGACTATTACTGTGCATAATTATTAGGCAACTTAACAAAAACAAATATATACCCATTTCAATTATTTATTTTTACCAGTGAAACCAATATAACATCTCCACATTCACAAATATGCATTTCTGACATTCAAAAACAAAACAAAAACAAATCAGCGACCAATATAGCCACCTTTCTTTGCAAGGACACTCAAAAGCCTGCCATCCATGGATTCTGTCAGTGTTTTGATCTGTTCACCATCAACATTGCGTGCAGCAGCAACCACAGCCTCCCAGACACTGTTCAGAGAGGTGTACTGTTTTCCCTCCTTGTAAATCTCACATTTGATGATGGACCACAGGTTCTCAATGGGGTTCAGATCAGGTGAACAAGGAGGCCATGTCATTAGTTTTTCTTCTTTTATACCCTTTCTTGCAGCCACGCTGTGGAGTACTTGGACGCGTGTGATGGAGCATTGTCCTGCATGAAAATCATGTTTTTCTTGAAGGATGCAGACTTCTTCCTGTACCACTGCTTGAAGGTGTCTTCCAGAAACTGGCAGTAGGACTGGGAGTTGAGCTTGACTCCATCCTCAACCCGAAAAGGCCCCACAAGCTCATCTTTGATGATACCAGCCCAAACCAGTACTCCACCTCCACCTTGCTGGCGTCTGAGTGGGACTGGAGCTCTCTGCCCTTTACCAATCCAGCCACGGGCCCATCCATCTGGCCCATCAAGACTCACTCTCATTTCATCAGTCCATAAAACCTTAGAAAAACCAGTCTTGAGATATTTCTTGGCCCAGTCTTGACGTTTCAGCTTGTGTGTCTTGTTCAGTGGTGGTCGTCTTTCAGCCTTTCTTACCTTGGCCATGTCTCTGAGTATTGCACACCTTGTGCTTTTGGGCACTCCAGTGATGTTGCAGCTCTGAAATATGGCCAAACTGGTGGCAAGTGGCATCTTGGCAGCTGCACGCTTGACTTTTCTCAGTTCATGGGCAGTTATTTTGCGCCTGTTTTTCCACACGCTTCTTGCGACCCTGTTGACTATTTTGAATGAAACGCTTGATTGTTCGATGATCACGCTTCAGAAGCTTTGCAATTTTGAGACTGCTGCATCCCTCTGCAAGATATCTCACTATTTTTGACTTTTCTGAGCCTGTCAAGTCCTTCTTTTGACCCATTTTGCCAAAGGAAAGGACGTTGCCTAATAATTATGCACACCTGATATAGGGTGTTGATGTCATTAGACCACACCCCTTCTCATTACAGAGATGCACATCACCTAATATGCTTAATTGGTAGTAGGCTTTAGAGCCTACACAGCTTGGAGTAAGACAACATGCATGAAGAGGATGATGTGGACAAAATACTCATTTGCCTAATAATTCTGCACTCCCTGTATCTGTCGACTGCAAACCCAAGTGCTGAAGGTCCTCGTGTTTATATCAATGAAAAGGGGACAGAACCAGGTACTGCTGCTCTTTCCACATATGTCACCTTTTAGCCATTTACTCCTGACTGTGTAGGTCCGCTAATGTGCGCTCCCACACACTTCTCCGAGGCTATTCCACTTTCAAAATCAAAGCATTTTTTCTCAGTTTTTATTTCGCCAAAGTCCATTCAAACTGACCAAGGATTCAGATTCATATCTAAAATGTTCAGTCCTAAAAGTCACGATCATCCATCAAGCATCAACAATCCAGTGAGTCACAGAATCCATCCTGAGGCACTTGAGCATTTTTGTCAAATGCTTCAAAAGTCCATGATGAGGAAATTTTGCCTTGAGATAAGAAGAGAGTGGGATGAGGGGTTGCCAATTGTCTTCCCAATGCTGTGAGAAAGGTCCACAGGTTTCAGTGCAGCAGAGCTGGTGTTTAGACCTCTGTGGCGGGGTGTGGTTTGTGGCATAGCTACAGGGCAGGGGTGGAGCAGTGGGTTCAGGATGTGGTGTGTAGCTGAAAATCTGCTGCAAGGAGAAATTGTGCAGATAAAAGTTCATTCATCTTGCAACACTATCTGCAAGGTTCCTTGTTCTATCACAGTGGTGCCAAAACAGTGCCGTGCCATGGTATGGTGGACCCTCAACCGGCCCAGCCAGTTGAGGCGCTGGGCCAGATGGTGGCCAAGCTGTAGGCCATGCAGTGGCAGCAGGCAGTGGTCCATCACTGCCACGGCAGCTCTCCAATGGCTCATAGCAGCAAGGAGCAGCTTTGAAGATGTCCGCTGAGCAGTAGTGGACTGCTTAGACTCCGGGACGGAGGATGATCACCAGCATTGATTGAGAACTGGACGTTTGCCTATGACAAGCGGCTCTTTGACACAACAACATGGTGGCTACAACATGACCCCACTGAAGGCTCACATCACTGGAGCAGGTGGTGAACAAACAATTCATTGGGGAACCCCCTCAGACACCACAGAGTGGGTCCACTGCCACCAATAGGCCAGCTTGGACATGATGCGGGCCATGGATTACCTGTCGGCGCGCCCAGGGAGGCATCAGAGCACCTATGACCAACGGCTGGGAGGCAGCTAGTTCCAGCTCTGTGGAGTCTGCTCCAGGACGCTTCACCACTGTGTGCCATCATCATGGAGCATCAGCCACTGGCTTTAGAGTGGGTGGAGTTGAGGTGTGTATAGGGACATGGGGATAGACAAGTACACATACACAAATATCCCATAGAGCCACTACAAATGAAATAGAATGGCAAAACGCATCAAGTACAAGCTGCAGTGAGCTCCCACCTGAAGCATCCTTTGATTGTGGGGACAGATTTTTATGGTCCTGCAGTCATATATATATATATATATATATATATATATATATATATATATATATATATATATATATATATATATATATATATATATATATAGAGAGAGAGAGAGAGAGAGAGAGAGAGAGAGAGAGAGAGATTTGTCCAAATGCAAGGTGACAATGTGCAGCAATACAAATCCCTCTTCAAGACATTTCCAAAGACATGGCGAAAGATTTTCAGAAGCATGTGATGAACAGAAACACTGTTGTGTCCACTTCATCAGCTGAGGAGCTTTTCTTGCAGTTCCAAATGTTTATCAGGAGCTACTGTCCAACAGGCCGAGTGGAGAGGCAGTTCTAGCTTTGATAAGTGATGTGAGGCTGCAATTCAAGGCAGCGATGAAGTGAAAAATACACACTTTACAACGAGGCACTCTTTTGGCGTTAATACATGTTTATTAGTCATAATAATAATAATATATATAATAATAATATTAGTCATAATAACATCTCAGAAAGATGCTAGATGGCGCCGAGTATGGCAGCCTCGTCGCGAGCTGCCATACTGCAACAGCTGTTTTTTGTGTCTAATTTTCCTTTTCCTTTATTTTTTCACGAGTAGCACATGTCTCCTTGTGTACGACTGACAAACCTTACTGGACATAAGAGATGGACTTTCTCATCATTTTCCGGAGTTCAAGTTTTGCAACACGGACCCTCCGTTTGCAGACCCCCCCCCATTCATCTCACCTGAGACGCCTTTGTTCTCTGGCCCTGGAGGCCACAAACGCCAATGCAGAGGGAGAAGACCTGGTACCGGACTCCGCAATACAACTGCCGGGGTTCTCTGTGCACCGCGCGGACAGGTCACAGGATCTTACTGGGAAAAGCAGAGGCGGTGGTGTGTGTTTCATGATCAACAACAGCTGGTGTGATTATGCGAACGTGCACCCGGTCAAATCCTTCTGCTCACCGGACCTGGAGTACCTGATGATTAAGTGCCGGCCATTCTGGCTACCGAGGGAATTTACAGCAGTGATTATTACGGCTGTTTACATTCCCCCACAAGCCGACACTGACCGAGCACTCAGGGAACTGTACAGCGCGATCAGCAGCGAGGAAACCGCACACCCAGAGGCAGCGTTTATCACAGCCGGAGACTTTAATAAGGGAAACCTGAAGAAAGTCTCACCAAAACTCCACCAACACATCCATTTTAACACTCGTGGAGACCGGCTACTTGACCACTGCTACACCTCTTTCCGGGATGCATACAAAGCCCTCCCCCGCGCCCCATTCGGCCAATCAGATCACTGCTCCATCCTGCTCCTGCCCGCCTACAGGCAGAAGCTGAAACAGGAAGCTCCAACCCGGAGGGCGGTGCACTGTTGGACGGACCAATCGGAGTCTGCGCTGCGGGACTGTTTTGATCACGCGGACTGGGAAATGTTTCACGTGGCCGCCAGAGACATTGATGAATACACAGACTCAGTCTGTGGATTCATCAGGAAATGCGTGGAAGATGTCGTCCCATCCAGAACAGTCAAATCCTTCCCAAATCAAAAACCCTGGATTAACAGAGATGTTCGCGCGGCACGGAGCACCGCCTTTGCCTCCGTGAACACATCGGACTACAAACACGCACATTACCAACTCCAGAAGACGATCAAAGCAGCCAAACGTGAGTACAGGGACAGGGTGGAACAACAGTTTGACAACCCTCGGAGTATGTGGCAGGGACTAAACACGATCACAGACTTTAGAGGGAAAACCAGCACACCGCAGACCACGGCCTCTCTCTGTACGGGATTCCCGGCCGCGTCCTCAAGTCATGCGCGGCTCAGCTGGCTGGAGTGTTCACGCACATCTTCAACCTTTCCCTCTCTCTGTCTGTAGTCCCAGCCTGCTTCAAAATGGCCACCATCGTCCCTGTACCCAAATCCTCCACCATCTCCTCATTGAACGACTGGCGACCTGTAGCCCTGACCCCCATCGTGAGCAAATGCTTCGAGAAGCTGGTCAGGGACTTCATCTGCTCTGCACTACCCGACTCACTGGACCCTCTACAGTTTGCATACCGCCACAACAGGTCCACTGATGATGCCATAGCCCTGACACTACACACTGCCCTGTCACACCTGGAGAAGAGAGACACGTATGTGAGGATGCTGTTTGTAGATTACAGCTCAGCATTCAATACCATCGTTCCCTCGAAGCTGGACAGGAAACTGCAGGATCTAGGACTGAGCAGCTCCCTCTGCAGCTGGATCCTTAGCTTCCTGTCTGACAGACGCCAGGTGGTCAGACTGGGCAGCATCACCTCATCCCCCATCACACTGAACACTGGTGCTCCACAGGGGTGTGTACTGAGCCCTCTCCTGTACTCACTCTACACCTACGACTGCACAGCCACTAACAGCTCCAACATCATTGTGAAGTTTGCGGACGACACTACAGTGGTGGGTCTTATCACCAACGGTGATGAGACGGCTTACAGGGAGGAGGTCAGCGCCCTGACCCACTGGTGTCAAGACAACCATCTCACCCTCAACGTCGCAAAGACAAAGGAGTTGATAGTGGACTTCCGGAGGTGCAGAGAAGTACACACCCCCATCACCATCAACGGCGCTGCTGTGGAGAGAGTGAGCAGCTTCCGGTTCCTTGGAGTACATCTGGCTGAGGATCTTACGTGGTCAGTACACACAAACAAAACAGTGAAGAAGGCGCAGCAGCGCCTCTTCTTTCTCAGGAGACTGAAAAGATTCGGCATGAGCCCCCGCATCCTCAGGACCTTCTATCACTGTGCCATTGAGAGCATCCTCACTGGATGCATCACCACCTGGTATGGCAACAGCACCGCCTACAACTGCAAAGCTCTCCAGAGAGTAGTGCGGTGGGTCGAACGGATAATTGGAGGTGAGCTTCCCTCCCTCCAGGACATCTACAGGAAGCGGTGCCTGAGGAAAGCGGGGAGGATCATCAAGGACTCCAGTCACCCCAGCCATAAACTGTTCAGACTACTTCCATCAGGAAGGAGGTTCTGCAGCATCCGGTCCCGTACCAGCAGACTGAGAGACAGCTTCTTCCACCAGGCCATCAGACTGCTGAACACGTCATAGACACCTCAGCTTCACTACTGGAACTTTAACATTATGCACTCCATACTGTACAGTAACGCCACTGTTTTGCACATGTCTCACTCTGTATATTTTATATATTTTATTTTATTGTTTACTCTATTTAATTTGTAAAATATGTGTACACACACACACACACATACACACAAGTAGATATACGTATTTAGTAAATTTCAAATTCAAATTCAAATTCAAATTTTATTTGTCACGTACACAGTCATACACAGTACGATATGTAGTGAAATGCTTGGACAACTGCTCGTGACCTAAAGAAAACAAAAAAGGAAAAGGCTATGAATAAGATAGGAAATAAATATGAAAAATTAAAAAGGGTAAATTTAACTAGGAAGGAATAAAATATAAATTAAGGTTAAAAATGAAATAACTGTACAACACAAATTAGAATGAAGGGTAAATTTAACTGGGAAGAATAAGATAAAGATAAATATATAAATTAAAGTTGAAAATAAAATAACTGTACAACAAAATACACAATATAGAACTATATAAGAATGTATGAAGAAATCTAAATATAAATAAATATATACACAATAACAGCAGCTGTACAAGTATTAACCGGAAATGAAGAACATAGTGACCAGTGTTGTGCAAAACAAATGTCCAGAAAGTCCAGTGTGTGTGTAAGAACTGTATGTGTGGGTCAGTACTGTGTGGTGGTGTGATTGAGAGACCGTATCGCCTGCAGGAAGAAGCTCCTCCTCAGTCTCTCTGTGTTGGTCTTCAGGGAGCGGAATCGCTTTCCTGACCTCAACAGAGAGAACAGTCTGTTGTTGGGATGGCTGAGGTCCTTCACCATCTTCCTGGCCTTGGTCCAGCACCGCCTGCTGTAGATTGAGTGCAGGTCAGGGAGCTCGGAGCGGATGGTGCGCTCAGCTGACCGCACAACCCTCTGTAGAGCTCGTCTGTCCTGCATGGTGCTGTTCCCGAACCAGGTTGAGATGTTTCCCGTCAGGATGCTCTCTATGGTGCACGAGTAAAAGTTCCTGAGCACCTTGGAGGGCAGTTGGAAGTCTCTCAAGCGTCTGAGGTGGTAAAGACGCTGACGGGCCTTTTTCACCACAGTGTTGATGTGACAGGACCATGACAGGTCCTGCGTGATGTGAACTCCGAGGTATTTGAAGCTGTCCACTCTCTCCACTGGGCACTCGTTGATGACGGGGGTCTGGTAGTTCCTCTCCTGCTTAGTGCTGAAGTCCACTATCAGCTCCTTTGTCTTACTGACGTTTAGAAGGAGGTTGTTCCTCTGGCACCAGTTCTCCAGATTCCTAATCTCCTTCAGGTAGGCCGTCTCGTTGTTATCAGAGATCAGGCCCACCACGACGGTGTCGTCAGCAAACTTGATGATGGTGGTGGAGCTGGTAGTGGCCACACAGTCATATGTGTACAAAGAGTACAGCAGGGGGCTCAGAACACACCCCTGGGGGGCTCCAGTGCTGAGAGTGGTGGAGGCTGAGACATGTCCGCCCATCCTTACTGCCTGTGGTCTGCCAGTTAGGAAGTTGGAGATCCACTGACACATAGATGAGCTGAGTCCCAGATGCTCCAGCTTGGTGGTGAGTGTGGAGGGAATTATGGTGTTAAATGCAGAGCTGTAGTCTATGAAGAGCATTTTAACATAATTCCCCCTTCTAGTGTCCAAGTGAGTGAGTGATGTGTGGAGGAGATGAGAGATGGCATCGTCTGTGGAACGATTTGGACGGTAAGCGAACTGTAGTGGGTCCAGTGTGTCTGGTAGTGAAATGATGAAGTCTCTGACCAGGCGTTCAAAGCACTTCATCACTACTGAGGTGAGGGCTACAGGGCGATAGTCATTGAGAGAAGCAGGGTGGGGTTTCTTCGGGACAGGAACAATGATGGACTCTTTGAAGCATGTGGGGATCACCGACTGAGATAAAGAGATGTTGAATATCTCAGTGAACACAGGAGCTAGCTGGTATGCGCAGTCTCTTAGGATACGACCTGGGATGCCGTCTGGTCCTGCTGCTTTCCTGGTGTTCACTCTCTTGAAGGCTCTCCTTACTTCATGCTCGGAGATGACGAGCACGTTTCCAGTGCTGGCAGTATCTTCCTGTCTGCAGCCGTTAGCGCCGCTAACACTAGCATCGTTGGAGACCTTAGCTGCAGCCTCGAAGCGAGCATAGAAAGTGTTCAGCTCGTCTGCCAGAGTCACGGCCGCGTTCGTCATACCGGTTGTTGGTGCTTTATAGTCCGTTATTGTCCTTAGTCCCCGCCACAGGCTCCTAGAGTCACTCTGTTGGAGTTGTGACTCTAGTTTCCTCCCGTAGCGCTGCTTCGCCTCTTTCACCGCCCTCCGCACGTTATATGACGCGGCTTTGTACGGGTCCATGTCCCCCGTCATGAGTCCCGTGTTGTAGGCAGCGGTGCGGGATCTCAGAGCGTCGCGGATGGTTTTATCCACCCACGGCTTCTGGTTGGGAAACGTTGCGATAGTCTTTGTCTCCACGGTATCATCCGCTAGTTTCCCGATGAATCCCACAACCGCTTCCGTAAACACGTTGACGTCATCGTCGGAGCTGTTTCTGAACATGCCCCAGTCTGCGTCATCGAGTGCGTCCTGTAACGCGGCCACCGATTGATCCGTCCAGCGCGCGACCTTCCTCTGAACCGGAACTTCCTGTTTCAGCCTTTGTTTGTATTTTGGCATGAGGAAGATGGCGGCGTGATCAGATTTGCCAAACGGGGGGCGGGATTGTGCCTTGTAGCCGTCCTTGACCGTAAACACATCCAGTAATGCATACACTCTTATATTGTACATATATTTATTACTCTCAGATTTAGCCAATCTTATATTTTTGCTTGTTTTATGTTATTGTATTTTTTGCACACCTCTGTTGCTGTGAAGCTCGCACTCAAGAATTTCACTCACATGTACTGTACCAGTGTACCTGCACATGTGATGTGACAATAAAAGTGATTTAATTTGATTTAATAAAAGGTATAATGTTTCACACGTTACACACTTTACAACATAGCTCCCTTTGATAGTTCTGGATATTTATATGGCAGTGATAAAGTATATGCTAAAAAAATATGTTGAAAAATGCTTATTGCGCCTAGAAGGTAGTAGCTTACTCTGAAATGTTTAATATAGCAACTCTAGATGAAGTACATAGGTGAACAGATTCGGTTCACTATTTGGCAAGAAACTAGTCAGATTTTTCTATCTTTTGCCCTTAAATAATGAATAGTAAACACTTATGAAAAACTGTTTGCAGATTCATTAATAACATATATATAAACTATTTATTAGCTTTCTATAACAGGAGTCCTACTGTAAAGTGAGACCATATGTCCTATTAAGAATGTCTCATAAATGTCATCAGCATCGTGGGCTGTCTTGTCTGCTTTAACAACCTGATATCAGAAGTACAAATAATAATGCCTATCAGGAAATACTTCTATCAAATTCTCTTTAAAGTACAGGTCAGTTTTCTGCTTTGAAAACTCCAACAACATCAAGTGTTTTATCAAACAGCTATTAACAAGTAGTCCATATGATGGCAGTAGTAGTCCATCTAAGCTGCAGACTCCCCATTTTATATGTTCTGAACGTGATCAGATTATGACTTATATAACTCACGATGAGCATCTTTGTTCATACACAGAAGCTGCCGAGGTGTGTTTTAAAACTTTCACTGTCTTTGCTTGAGTTGAAACACATATTTAATATTGGGCCTCTGTCATTTTATATGTGGTGTAACTTATTAGTGATAACACACTGTTGAGCTAAAATAGTACTGTGACCACCTATTAGTTATATGCTCTCATGGGGGTGGAGCCAAAACCCACCTGAGAGGGTGATATTTCCAGGATAGTTTGCCTGACAGAAACACAGCCACGCGTCTTCGCTGGATTGTTGAGTAACACTCGTCAGCTCAGCTCTGGTAAGCTCTGTTTCTTGTGTGATTTCTTAGTTTAGCGTGGCGTGGAGTGGGTGTGGGTGCTGAAGACAAATGTGAGAGGAGTGAGAGGAGTGAATGAGCGGAGTGTGTTTGGACCCTCTTCCCTTTCTCCCTGGACCCCTGGAAATCCCAGCCCCAGTGTACTGGGGCTGGGATTTATTCAAAGATAAACTTGTGACTTTAACTCTAGTTCAGCTGGTCTGCACCTGAGTCCAACCGCTAAATTGAGAGCTTCTTTTTTTTACGCTCAATTCTCTCTTCACCACGACGAACCGGTACAGCGTCCAAATCACTGCAGCCGCAGCACCAATCCGTTTGTCGATCTCCCGCCACCTTCTTTCCACACTCGTGAACAAGACCCTGAGATACTTAAACTCCTCCACTTGGGGCAGGAACTCGTCCTTGACCCGGATTGGGCACTCCACCCTTTTCCAGCTGAGGACCATGGCCTCATATTTGGAGGTGCTGATTCTCATTCCCACCACTTCATACTCGGCTGTGAACCGTTCCAGTGCGAGCTAGAGGCGATCACCCGATGACGCAAACAGAAACACTTCATCTCCAAAAAATAGATATGAGATTTCTGATGAGTGTGCACACTCTTCATTTCACCTTCTCCAAGTCCACAAAGACATGGACTAGTTGTGCAGTAACTGGTTGTTACTCCCATGCACCCTCAAGTATTCTCGAGAGGGTAAAGAGCTGGTCCAGTGTTCCACGACCAGATAGAAAACCGCATTGTTCCTCCTGTATTTGAGGTTCGACTGATAGACAGACTCTCATTTCCAGAATCCTGACATATATCTTCCAGGGGATGCTGAGGAGTGTGTATAGTGGAAATACACCCTCTGGCCCCCTTTCTTAAAGATGGGAATCACCACCCCAGTCTGCCAATCCAGAGGTACTGCCCCTTATCTCCACGCAACATTGTAGAGGTGTGTCAACCATAATAATAATAATAATGGATGGAATTTATATAGCGCTTTTCAAGGCACCCAAAGCTCTGTACAATGCCACTATTCATTCACTCTCACATTCACACACTGGTGGAGGCAGCTACAGTTGTAGCAACAGCTGCCCTGGGGCAGACTGACAGAAGCCAGGCTGCCATATCGCGCCATCGGCCCCTCTGGCATGACAGCCCTACAACATCCAGAGCCTTCAGGAACTCGTCCACCCCAGGGGCCCTGCCACTAATTTGTTGTTTAACTGCCTGATTGACTATGGAGGTGCTGAAAATGGTCGATTCGGACTCAATGTCCCCAGTCCCCCTCAAAATCCTGTTGATGCTCTGCTGGAGGTGGAAGTTGAAGATCTCGTGGACCAGGGCCTCTGCCAGGTGCTCCCAGCACACCATCGCTATACCTTTAGGCACGCCAGGGCTGTTCAGCATCCTCCCCCACCACCTGATCCAATTCACCACCAGATGGTGATCAGTTGAAAGCTCAGAACCTCTCGTCACCCGAGTGTCCAGATGGATGCGGCTCTGATGATAAAATTACAAAATCGATCATTTAGAGCTTAGAGTGTGAAATGAAGAGTGTGCACACTCAAACAAACTAAAAAGTATTCATTGGGGCCCTTTAAAGAATTTAGTTATGTTAGCAACAGCTGACGTCAAAGGTCCTTGTAAATGTAATGTATGAGTGTGGATGTGTGTATCTTCTTTGTGGTAGTGATTTGTCCTGAAAGTGGTTGGCTCGCCATCTGTCAAGACCGGAATCTCGTCCTGGTCCTCGGCCTTCCCTGTCCTCTCCAAACACCGGACTGTTGGTCTGTGTTTCAAAGGTGAACACGTTGGTATCGGAAGTGCAGCAGCTCTCTGGGTGAAAAGTGTGTGGGTAGCCGACGTTACTTCTCTCCTTCATCCAGTCACTGAGCTGTCTAAAAATCAGCCAATCCACTTCAGATTGAGTTTTTCTGGCCTGAGCCCAGGCAGCACCCCTTTTTTTGAGGAGACTGGAGAGCTGAGGAGAAAACAAAGGATTGTTTCTGTATTTTTACTCTTTATTTTTACTTTTGATTTAAAAAAGAGAAGCTTACTCAAAGAAATGCTTAAAATCTTGTTTAAAAACTATTTGTGGTCTTGATTTTAGGAGCGTCGGAGTACAGCTACCACGCAGTGGTCACTGATCTCATTTGCACCAGTGTGAGAATGTTTATGTGGCATGTTAGTTAAAAATAAATCAATAAGTGACAACTTTTCCAGGTATTTAAGATTTGTGCTATAAATTAGTTGTGTGAGATTATATCAGTCACACATAGATTTAAAACTGAGGCAGAAGACGACCAGTCCCAGTTGAAATCTCCGGTCAGGATAATTTCATTAAAATCTAAAGTAGATCGTTTTTCCACTAAGTGAAATTAAAGCCTCACTACTAGCTGAGGGGCGTCTATAACAGCCCACAATGGTGATAAAATAGCCCTTGTAAAGTTAGAACTTGCAATGTGTTTACAAACAGTTACTGATGATTGGACAGTAACATGGAATTTGTTTTTTACATAAATTGCAACACTGGGCGGTCGCAGTGGAGAAGATTGTAACCCGTTAATGCGATGTGTTTGTCAGTAATTGTTCTTGTGAGCCAGGTTTCAGATAGTTTAACTGTTTCATTGTCATCAATAATAATACTGTCTGTTATCTATATATCTTGCTTTTTCCGCCCCATCTCCTCTCACATCCATTGGATCACATCCATGCATTTATTTTCGAGCTAGCTCTATGTGAGAGGCCTCAGAACACTCTAACCACCTCTGAGTCACAAACAAACAAACACACACACACACACTCGAACAACGATCCACTTATAAACAGGCTCCCTCCAATAAGGTGTGGGGGCAGCCCAGAGCTCCTTGATGCATGATTATGAGTTTTTTCTTGTAATTTTGGGGGTGAGCAATGTGTCGTGAACTAATTTTCCCCCTTTTACGTTGGTTGCTTTTAGGGATAATATGATCTATTGAAGGGAGGAATGAATGATCACTTTCTGCTTACAAGGTTAAGACACAACTCACTTTCAAATGACTTGATGCAAGCGCTGTTTGCCGTAAATGGAGGAAGGAGCAGAAGGGCAAATGCAATTAGTTTCACTACAATTGCTGCAGACGTTTCTCTAGATCAACATGAGGCTGCCGAACAGAGCGATCGACCCGAGTGGGTTGGATCTGGGCAGCTGCCAGAATGATCGGACTGAGAACGTGGAAAGTTTGTGACAGAAAATATTCCTATTTTTAATTCATATTTAAAGTAATCATTAAACAGCAACTAGTAACTAGCCAATGCAATAGCTTTGGGTAAACTGAGCACAGAATGTCCTTAAATGCCAAAGCGAATTCATAAAAAGGCGACTGCACGCAGGCGAGGATCAGAGAATTTCAGAACTTTTAAAGAAAAATCTGAAATTGGATTTTACCTGCAGATTGGTGAGTTCTTGTACAGTTTACAAGACGTGAGGGCATCACAGGGAGAGAACCGAGCCATGTGTTTACCCATGGCCCTTTATGTAAAATATGTGGAATGAAGACATAATTACAAGATCTGACACACTAGGTGGGTGCAGAGAGTGGTAGCATTGCACACACACACATGTATGCACGTGTTACATCAAAGACCAGATTTAAGTAGAGCTGCACGTGCTCATGGCTCCTGCTATGTTATATTACAGTTAAAGTTAGAAAGAGTTGCTTCAGGCCTACACAAAACCACATTTATTTCAATGTCACTGGTGCATCTGCACAAGCTGGAAGTCTCAACTTCAAAGATTTGTCTCAAGTTTTTGCTTCAACACACGACATTTAATGCCTCAACATTTTGTAAAGTTACTTACAAATAAAGACGTACTTAAATAAAGAAAATGATTTTTCCAGCCTGAACTAACTGCAGCTTTAAGTAATCTGAACCAACAGCTATTAACCTTAGCAGGGTGAGAAATTGTCTTAGAAATTCCTTTATCATGGTTGATTGTTCCTGAGTGCTTAGCTCTGGCACTTGGTGTTTGATGAGAAAGTATTTCAGCTGGTAAACACTAAACAGCATGAACAACTAAATGTATGCGTCAGCCTCTCTTTTCCTGGGGTCCCATTTTCAGGTCCATGGTGTGCCTGTTTAAAAACTCAACTGATGCCATTTTTAAAGGTTTCTAAATATAGCACGTTCACTGAAGAGGCCTCTTAGTAAATGGATGTTCTTTATTAATGCACTAAATTTGGTAGCAACATCATATAAGCATTTTTAATTGACAATTACGCTGGAAACTGTCAGTGTTAAACAATCTACACAAAGGCAATTTCAGAAATGTCAGGAAACATTCACAACAACGTCACATTTGATGCAGAGTTATGAGGACTAGCATGCATTAACAAAACTACATATAAAGGATCACCATGAGTGGTCTTTGTATTCCTGTTAATACTATATCACAGACTGTAAAATGACAATGATTCACTAATAATAATAATGCAATTTAAAAACACATTTAAAAACACATTCATTCATTTGGGAAGCTGAGATTAAAAACACAAGGCTCGTTATACTGAGATGTGCTGCTCCCTGATATTACACCAACAAACACTTAATTCGAGGGTTAACAATTAAATTGTTGTTGATGTTAATTTTAATGCATCCATCCTTCCATCTTAGGTATTCTTCATAAGTGCTTCTCCTCTCCGTCACTCCTGTTTCCTGGAGTGCCCCCTGAACGTGTCCATGAGGTTGAAGGCTCCCAGGTACTGGCCCAGAACAATGGCCTGCTTCATGTTCAGTACACTTTGAAGAGAGAAAAAACATAGAAATGAACATACAAAATACATACAAAAAGGTGTTTGACATCTGTGTTAGTTTCTTTTTATGTGCCATTGTCTTAATATGCTATAACAATGCAACTGCACCAGAAACTGCACGGACCAAAGCGAGTGTAAGTTTCCACGAACAGTTTCAACATCAACTCTGCAAAACTTTTGTGATCAAGTTTTACTGAGTAAAAAAGTCCAAATGCAACTGGAGTGGCTATAGCCTAGGAGAGGTCATCAGGGCGGTTGCTGGTTTGAACCCTGACTAATCCAGCATGCCAAAGTATCCTTGGGCAAGACATTGAGCCCCAAGGTGCTCTGTGTGGAATCACTGGATAGTCATATTTTCAGGTGGTTTAAGAAATTTGGCCAGATTTCCAGAAATTTAAGCGGCTCCATCCAAAGTGGAATGGATGCCATCTTTCCTAACAAGAGGTTGTGTTTCCCCCAGAAAGCTTCCGAAGTATGTACAAAACCCACATCATTGTTCATCCCTAACAGACTGGTAACAAACTTAATCAACTTCAGCCTCCTACACTCCATCTCCCTCTGGATTAGGACTTCCTCAGTGACTGCCCACAGAAAGTTGCTGAGGAAGTAGTAGGGCCGCACCTCTCCGCAGCACTCAGTCATTTTCAAACAAAATAAATGAACACTGGAGAGAGTGCCTCCTTTCAATAACCCTGCAGTATCTCATTTGTGCTATCAATACAAACCATACATGTTGACACACATGTATATAGACAGGGTGTATTATAAAGAGTCAGCCTATTATAAATAAATAAATTAATTTCAGTGCTTTAATTCCACAGCCATTCACAAACCTACTCTAGAAAGGGGGATTCAGTACCACATGGTTGCCAGTATGTAGCACAAGAAGTGCATTGTTAGCAGTAAACTCATCCACCTACAACATTTCCAAACATCTCACCACCATCCCAGCCCCCGGTGGAAAACACACCCCATTAAAAACTCTACAGACCTAAAACCTGGATCACTGGATCCAGATGAAACCAGAGTGTCCTTTAATGAGGCCTACATTTCCACTTGCATATCTTTAACCAAGGCAGTGGAGACTGTCACAACAAGACAACAGCATCCAGCTCCTTACAGAAGAGAACTTTACTCCTGAATACAATAGAACAGAACAGAATAGAATAGAATAGTCCTTTATTGTCACTGTACATGTACAATGAAATTGTGGGTGCTCCACAGTAACTGTGCTGGAATAAAAATATGAATAGTTGACAGCAGGAATAAATGGCAAACAGGAGAAATATGTACAGTCAAGAGGAATATATATCTAAAAATCAGAGAAAGGGCCACTGTAAAGAACAAGTTGCATTAGATTTACATGCTGTTAGACCACATACTTACAACCAGATATTTTAAACACAACAAGGGTATCTATAGATAAGTACAGCTCTTGGCTCTTTCAAACAGACAGAACCTAGCCACCTAAAGATATGTGGATGCCACTGCGGTTAAAATCAAAATCTATCAAAACCCAAGAAGTAGAATCTTTCACTGTTCACATCAGCTCAGTGGATAGAAACATAAAGCTCACCGGGGAAGACACAAAGGACCATAGTTTGCCATTTATGGACTGTGCTGAGCGCATTGAGGACTCGGGAAGCCTCAACATTTACGTTCACTGGAAGCTCACGCACACAGACCAGCATCTACTCTTTGACTCCCATCACCCTTTGAAACACAAACTTGGAGTAATCAGGACCCTGCAACACCGGGCAAAAGCCCATCCCAATAAGGCAGAAACAGAAAGAAAAGGAGCACATACATGTAAATGAACTCTTTCATCCCAAGGACAGAACTCCCAAACACAAACGAAGCAACATAGTGTATGTACTGGAGAAACCAAACAGCTACTCAATAAACACACGACACCTCGACGGGACACGACTCACTGTAAAGATGAGCAAGGCAGCAGAGCAAAGCTAGCCAGCTGGTTCTTAGAAAGTTTATGATCACGTGAGAAGTTCTAAAACAATGAAACTGTACCTCCAGCAACTCTACAAGAGTGCTGCAGCAATCCTTTAAAAATAAACAAACATTCCAAGGACTGATGACCTCATTAGCATCATTAGCATTAAGCATAACAATGAATCTAACAAACAGCTCCTAATGGAACAAAATATTTGTTCTAATTTAAATAGGTCATGTCTAATAATTTCATAGAGCCAGAATAATGTTGCTTGCATTTCTCACTGGTAGCGAAATCTGGATGACTAACAACTCCAACAATGACTGTCTTCAAAGAGGGAGCAGAGACAAGGCAGGATAATACAACACATTATTAAAAGCCCGGATACAATGGCTTTTATCTAAAATGAACAGAGGTGACAGGCGAGGCACTATCTGTGAGCTGTATTTGTGTGAGCTGTTTTCCAGAGACAAAAATCTTTCTAATAGAGAATAATAGCCCTGTCCTCAGATAAATGGACTAGAGGAAGAAGAAGAAAAGAATGGCAGACATCTTTTCTTCTTAAACACTCACTCATGAAATACAATTAAAGAACAAAACGATTCAGCAGCAGTGCAGGGGGCTTCAGCTATCTAAGACCTGGCTCTTCCAAATGGTGCATTATTATTTCTATTATCAGTGTTATTGCTAAGGTATTACAGATTTCACTCATTTGGGTAAAGTGATGTGAAGTTTACACAGTGCTCATACAACTAGACTTTTAACTTATGTTGGCAAGCTGAGGGCAGTCAAATACAATGTGACCTTACAGTCCCAGCAAGAAATCATTGCAACTTCTGTTAACCTCTTAAACACCCAAAGATGGGTGCAAGAGGGAGGAGATCGTGGAGATCAGGAAACCACATTAACAGGTTAATGCACTATTATGTAAAACTCACGCGCTGACATTTTTGCTCACTTCTGCTGCCTTTATAACCAAAAGGGGTTAACCTCCCTCACTATTCTCGGAGCTTCAGACTCAGGTGTCAAGCAACTCATATTGATGTGGTGATCAGAAGCTGCGGAAAGTGAATAACATGCAGTGACTTTGAGCAACTACATGTGAAACAACTGTGCTCGAAGGGAAGTGGCAGAACTTCCAGGGGAGCATGTGAAGCCAATGAGAGCAAAGTATGGCGTTGATTGACATACGAGCTGGTGAAAATTTGCTCACCTTCATACAAACTGTACAGAAAATCTGCAATGTTTTAAAGTTCCACCAATGCATTGAAAAGGCAAGTCACATTTTAGACAGACTACGATCTCTCCTCTTTGTTGACTTCTACAGAATTACTGACACAGTAAATGCCACATTCAAAATGTCTATATGATGTTCTGCTATCCCATTTCTGTAACTGAGCAACAGAAAACTGATAGAAATATTAAGTTTATTATTAACCTTTATTTTACCAGGAAAAGTCCCATTGAGATTAAAAACCTCTTTTCCAAGGGAGTCCTGGCCAAGAGGCGACAACATGTTAAAATTACAAAGTTACATACATGATTATAAGTAACAATTAAAGTTTAATTAAGTTTGAGTGCAAGGTTCAATTAGCTGAGAATTATATTTTTGACACATCGAAAAAGGATGAAAACTCCCAGTACAGACTGTTAATTGGCAACTGCAGATATGATACATCTTCATGTTTTTGGCATAAATTGTAATACACCTCTATATATTAATGTTAGAATTGATTTTATTTAAATAAATACTGTAGAATAAAGACCCTACAATATTAGAAAGAAAATCTGAACAATCTGACAATCCCCCATGAGCAAGCATGTATCGACAGTGGAGAGCAAAAACTCCCTTTTAACAGGAAGAAACCTCCAGCACAACCAGGCTCAGGGAGGGAGCAGCTGAGTTTCAGAAGAAACCTCAAAATCAGTTTCTTCACTCTTAGTCCACTCTATTTTTGCAAATTTACACACCAAACTCACATTTAATCATTAGTAATTATTACAATTCATCTAATTTCAATTTCCCCATAATTCTTAGCTAGTACCCTTTTAAAAGGGAGTTTTTTTCCTCCCCATTGATGCCAGGTGCTTGCTCGTAGGACATTGTCTGATTGTTGGTCTTTTCTCTCGATTATTGAGGCAACTGTTTGTTGATTTGGTCCTATTATTTGGTGCTATATAAAAAACTGTAATGAACCAGATGAACAAACACTAAAATAGGACTGTGGCCTGCATTCGCTTTCATCACTATAACAAGGAGAACCAGGAATATCATTAACATATGTAAATCCATTACACAAATAATGGCTGCAGCTCCTAACTTCATCACCACTCAGTCAGGTTTCATATCCATTCAAGATTACATTTTCAGAATATCACACACTGCTACCAAACACATCCTGTAAATTTGTTATTCTGCCACGCTGCCAGTCTAACCCTTCAAGCTGCCTTAGATTTGTTTCCTCAGATATCTACTATATTTTCCAAAAGCATCCACCCACCTGTATTTTTCATGTCTTGGCTCTTTTCCTTGAATAAGAAGATATTTTACTAAATGTATATAAAGACAACAAAGCAAACATCCTGGGTGCTTTTAGTTGGGAACCTTTATTTGACTTACACTGGTGAAATACAACTTATATAACAAAGTCTCTATTTAAAGAGATGGTAAATGGATAGGTTCCTATATAGGGAAAGCCATGTGTGGTTGTAACACATTGTGCTTAAGCATCTGTAACTCAATGAATTTTTGTACTTTTAAACAAAATATCCTGTTTGTTTACTATGAATGACACCTGCAAGAATACCACAGATCTCATGTGTTAATATTAAAATTACACCAGAGAACATGCTTCAAAAAAGTGGTTTATTGAAAAGAAAGAACAGCGTCCGCCTCTCTCTGTGACTGGCCATAACTCAAACACACTCTTGTGGTAGCAGTGTGTAAATTAGTTCACTAAACAAACTTTCATGACACTACAAATACTCAAACAGTTAGTACAATGCACCTGTGTGACAAACATATAGGTTTGATTTAAAGTGCAGGCTGGGTGGACATTTTACCCAAACTACCTCCGGCTTTGAGTTAACAAATCCAGACAGACAACGCAAAAGTTTTTGTCATCTGCTGTCTCAGAATCTTCAGCGTTACTTTAAGACTTTTTTGGGCACATTTCTATTTTTCTTCTGCTCGCCTTGATTTTTTCCTGAGATACTCTTTCTTGTAATATTGGTTATTTTCTGGTCCACTTGCATTAGTGCTTGTTTTAAATGGTAAATGGACGGATTCTTATATAGCACTTTTTTCTTCTTCTTTTCTCTTCTTTTTAGAAGGTTTGTATGGTGGATCAAAATCTGCCAGTACTTTTCTGCTTCGTAATTTGATCAATTTTGGTAATATTCCCAATACTACTGGTTAAAATCCAGCCCAAAACCATGGTAGAGTCTGCACCATGCACCATGTTTTACAGATGGCTGTTGTGTCTTTCTCTTGACCTGCTTCGTACCTATTGATGAAGGTTTGAACCATAAATTTCCCATTTGAAGTCCCTCCACCATCAGACCTGTTCCCACTGATTTTCAGTCCAGTTCTTGTTTAATTTGGCATAGCTCAGCATTTTCTCCATGTTTCCCTTCTTTAAGAATGGCTCCTTGACAGCAATGCTTCCACTGAGACTGTCTTTACTGCCTTTTCATCTGTTTCTTAAGGACATGACTTTCAGATACTGTTTTATCTTCTTTAAATTGTTTTGTTAGGTCTGCCCCCTTTTCCCCATAGATTCGATTAAAGAAATGTGAGCAAATTATGTGTTTTTGCGACAGGCTACTAGTAACAAAGTCCTCAAAGATACAATTTAAAACTGAGAAATGCACAGCTTTTCCATCTTTTCTTCTGCACAGTTTCTTTCTTGAATATCAACTGTGCTAGACAAACAGTGAAAGAATGACTGTATCTGCATTACAGTGTGCAACAGCACGCTGAGACAGAAACATCTGTAATACGACACCTCAGATGCTGGCAAACCTCTGCATGAGACTCAGACAGGTTTGCAAGTCAAAATGAGAAGACAAATTTACTGGGTGTGAACGCATACCGCTCCGTCATTACTTTTAGAGAATAGTGGCCATTTCCCACACAATGCGGGCATCGCTGAATAGCTAAAGACATTAAATTGTCAGGGATTACATAGCGCTTTTCTACTCTCCCGGAGTACTCAAAGTGCTGTATACAACATGCCTCATTCACCCATTCATACAAGCACTTCTAAACTCAAGTGCAAACTAACAAACTCCGATGAACACATCAGAGGGCAACTTGGTGTTAGTATCTTGGATACTAACACTAACTAATACCAAGGATATTTGGCATGCAGATTGGGGAAGCCCAGGATCAAACCGCCAACCTTCCAATCAGTAGCTGATCTGCTCTACCACCTGAGCCACATCCCATACTGGTGTACTGATGATCATTTCAGACTGCCTCTTCTTCCTGATCCTGCCAGTCTTTTTTCTTGGCCCTGGTTTTGAAAATGGCCGTATACCTGAAGAATTGACTGTCTGAGCTGTAGACAACCCTGAGGTACTAGGTTCATCTAGAGGACAGGACATAAATAGTAAGGAAGTCATAAGTCCCTAGGAGAGTTGGAGGACAGCATGGCTGGGAACTTGCAGATCTTAGTGATGGACCTGGTTCTGGGCGGTCTTTGATTCGTGACGGTGCATCGCTACACTTCTCAAAAATGTCAGTGTTGAAGGGCGAAATATCTGTGGACTGTAAACCAGATGGAATGGTTTTGGGTGTTGCAGCTGGAGGCAGAGCAGCCTCGACAATCCCTGGAATATAATACATGATCATAGTCTTGGCAGAATTCATCTTCATCCAGGCAACACTTGCATTATTTCCCGTTTTCTTAAATGGGTCATAGACACTGCGATCCAGTGGATGAGGTTCATGGGTGCAGATGGGATGGAAGGTAAGCGCCATGATTCCCCTTTCCTCGCAGAACTGGATAGCTTTCACTGATATATGCACTACCACACGCCTTTAATGGTTTTTCTTTATTTTCATGACTAGTTGCCTCTGCACTCCTCTGCAACAGGCTGTGGTTCTGCTTCATAAAAATTGTAAACCATGTGCTTCTCACCACATGATTGTGGGTGTTATAAGTTACTGTGAGCTAATAAAAAAACTTTCAGACCTAAAAAAAGAAGTGGAATAACGACTGAGTACAAACATTTTTTTTAATTGGTCAGGCACCTTTGCTAGTATTCTGTCTAACTTATAACCAGGTCTGCTGTCGAAGTCGAATAGTCAACCAACACTTTTTCCTGCGCTTCGGAGAAAGCTTTATTGCTGCTATACTAACCTACCAAGGATCACGGGGTCTCTGTCTCACAGCTTTTTGCAGCATCTACTCAGTGTTACATGGCAGATGTTCCTTTGCCACTGATCTGACTGCCTTCAGCAGCCACACCAGTATCAGTATCCCTTTTCCAGGCAGCTGGAAAAGTATAAAAATGAATAAACTCTTCTTTAGGGAAGGGGATGGTTGTAACACTTAAAAAATATGTTACAACCCACCCTACCATTATCTGTTAACGGCTTTAGCATTGTGGTTTGAAATGATCAGGGGGAAAATGCATCACAGTTTGCCTAAGAAACTACAATTTCATCTACTGTAAGTCACACTGTTTTGCAGTTTAAGCACTAAACAAAGTTTAGCACTAAACCTGCTCAAAAGATCAACTTTCTTACCTCAAAATCAGTTTCCCCCCCAATAAAACCTGCATGCAGCAGTTTCCAGCCATGACAACCACCATGCAAAAACAGGGATTGTGTCATGTGGGCAAACACTGAAATGATCGTGAGACTCCTAGCGCCTTCCTCATTGGTGACATTTGTGGTGTTATGAGTCTCCCCTAGTGCTTTTCTACTCTGCTCGAACACTCAGAGCATTTTATACTCGAGCCTCATTCATAAAGGGTAACACCATCCAGAGTAACTACCATTAGAATCTACTGTCAGAGGCCATAAGACCATTTGTAACCTTCACTTTGCACTTTCTGTACCGTGATGATCGTTACATTCTGACTGAAACTACTCAAAAGACAAAAAGGAATGAAAGGAAGGTTGGAGATTGGCCTATAATTAGCTAAGGCAGCTGGGTCTAGAGATGCTTTCTGAGTAACAGTTTAAATACTGCCACCTTAATGACTGCTGGTACATAGCCCATTAATAGAAACAGATTGATCATATTTAAGTTTAACCATTACATAGTTTTAAATGCATCACCAAAAGGCAAAGATGGTGCAGCAGCAGGGATACACCTGTCATGGGGAAGTGATGTGGCCACTCTATGTCTCAAGTCTTTTAAATTAGCTCTGCTGAGCTGGATCCTTCCAAGACCTTTGTTTTCTCTGTAGGAATACATGATGAAGGAAAAACTTCCTAATTATGTGACTTTGGCCCTACCTTGCTTTTTTACTTAAAGTTCTTAACCACAAGTGTGTTTACTAGGTGCGTGAAGTGTCCCTTGTATCCTAGGGGCAGACCCAGCAGGTTGCTGAAAATTATTTTTATTTTACATTTTGTTTCTCAGCACCACTGTTGTGGAAGCTAATGGGGTTCCTTATAAATAAACAAATAAACCACTACAGACGAGTTTAAAACAAACAAGATGATTGAAGTGGATACAGTAGCTCTAATTCAAGAGGTTTAAGAAAAGTATTCATTTTTGTTTATAATCAGAGTCAATTTTACACACGTGACACATTTTCAGTCTCAAAGGCAGAAAAAAATATCTAACAAATAAAAAAAATATGTAATTTTTACACAATGAAAATTGTGCAGTCACTAAATGCCTCACGTCTGGAACCCATGAACATCACCAAATGCTGCATTTCCTCCGTTCAGAGAATCTGCCAGCCCTTTACTGTAGCGTCCCTCAGCCATATTTTTTAATCCAGTTTTGTCTTTTTTCCCCCAGCAGAGCACAAAGTGACAGACTAGTTGATACAATATCCAAATTCTTTGCCTTTAGAAACTTGTTTGCTTTTGCAGTGTATATTGTGTCTTTATACATTTGTATTATAACAGGCAGCGTGGTTTGTGAATGCGATAACTTAAGAACAAGATGATGTAGGATTTTAAAATTCATACCACAGGTGTACCTACTTGGCATGTTAGATGAGTCAGAATCTCAGTGACCTTGGATTTAAGGTCAAGGTCAGGGGTCACGTTTTCTGAAAATCCTGTGAATGCAATAACTCAAGTAGGAAGACACTTAAGATTTTCAAATGGATACCAAACATGCATCTACTTGGAGGCTGAGGGGCGGCACTGGCAGCTGACACAAACACGTTTACAGTCATTCACTCGTCAACATCAAAGGCCGGAGACGGTGATCACATCACAGATTTATTAGCAGCTCAGAACAAACTCTATAATCTCCATCTTTGTAACTCTGGCACTAAATAAATGAAATTTAACTGAATTGAATGCAGCTGTCTGTTCAACAGACCAGACTGGTCAGTGACTCGTGTCTGAGAGGATTCCAGTATTTGAGTGAAGTTGAGCCTAAAATGACCAAAAATCAAAAACTGAACTAGATGCATTTGAGGTGAGTTTTAAATGCAGGCTGCAGACAGTCTGTGCTCTGAACATTGGACTGATTCTTATACAGCGCTTTTCTACTCTCCCGGAGTGCTCAAAGCACTGTGTACATGAACATGAATGAACATGCCACATTCAGCCATTCACACCCACTCATACAAGCACTTCCTTCTATACTTAAGCATTCACACTAGGGCTGCCACAAACGATTATTTTGATAGTCGACTAGTCACCGATTATTTTTGCGATTAGTCGACTAATCAGATCATCATCCACTGGACGTAAAACTACAGCTTATTGCACCAGCAGCATCTGCTCTTATATAACTATCATTAGCTTACAGCTTTAAGTGTGTAAGGTATGTGCTAACTAAAAATAAAGACAAGATGATAGTTTATTAAATTTTAATGAAATTTGCAGATTGTTTCAGTGAAGTTTAATAAACTCCTTGCTATCTAAAATATAACAGGACACTGGAGTAAATTCTCGAGCATCTCACACTTCTGATGATCAGCTGTCTGCTTGATGTTTATTCAGCTGTGTAAAAACTATAACTTTAATCTCAGCCAAACCGATTTACTCAGGAACAAATAAAATACTGAAAAAAGCCAAACAATAACATTTTAATTTATCTAAGTGACTCATATGTCATGTTTAACCTGAGTAGTGAAAGACGGCGGTGGGTTTGAAAACGATTTGCCGGGAGTCCGGTGTTCTCACGGCGCTAGTTAGCCTTGCCCCCGGCTAGCTATCGAGCTAGTGGGTAACAGGCGTCTCCGAAAACGTCGGAGCGCTTTTGAAAATATGCGGTGTCTTGATAAACTGAGCAGATATTTGAGGTTTACACAGCTACATTCAAGCCTGAAAATATGTTAAACGTTTATTTTGTGACCCAGAAAGAATAATAAGAGTAATATTAAAACTAACTAGCTACCGCCATTGTTGGAAACTGAGCTGGGCTGCGCTATGAATTCTGGGACACAGCTTCTTCTTCTTCGGGGTTTAACGGCAGCTGGCATCCTTGTACATGCAGTGCTGCCATCTTCTGTTTCAGTCCGTTATTACACTCTTAAATCCTGCTACTTATTCCTGCGTCTTTTGGGATCTTACAAAGCTTCAAACGACGCGTCGACTATTAAATCAGTCGGCGACGATTTTAATAGTCGACGTAATCGTGACTAGTCGACTAATCGTGGCAGCCCTAATTCACACACATTCACACTCTGATGAACGCATCGGAGAGCAACTCGGGGTTAGTATCTTGTCCAAGGACACTTGACATGCAGACAGGAGCCGGGGATCGAACCACCAACAGTAGCTCAGTAGCTGATCTGCTCTACCACCTGAGCTACAGCCATTTCATTTGTTCACATTAATAAAATTCAGAAAATTAACAGATTTATCAATATGACAACACTATCATTAAATTGGGGATTAGATGAATTACAATCAAGTATTTCACTTTGTGTTTGAGGCAACACAAAGACATTAGATGCTCTTAAAAAACAAAAACAATCTAATTCATGGAACGAGGTCCCAGGAATCCTAAGGATCTGAAACATCTGAGATCTTAGGGATCTTGGTCAGTCGGTGGCTGATCCGATACCTGCTGATCTCTAATCTGGATTATAACATGCTCTGAAACCAGTTAGGCATGAGTTGCCATGGTAATCTTCCCCAATAAGAAATGATCCACCTTTGTAGTTCTTAAACCACTGGGTTAGTTAGCTGCGTAAGAGCAATCCAGCTTTGTAGCACAAGTCAGGTCCAGGAAGATTTGACCCCACATCTTGTTTCAGTATAATGACATTGGCGAATACAATATTAGGGAAACACAAATTTAATGAAAGTTAAATAAGTGTTATGAGAGCAAGACATAGTATCTGAATGTTGTCTTTAATACTTGACATTTTAGATATTATATAGCACTCATGGCTTCACTACATGTAAATACACCATCACATGTAAAAATGTCATGTGCTGGGTTTCATGGTCAATAAAGCATCAAATCCCTCCTAGTAAACTTCAACATTTAGCACAGACGGAGGTTGCAGAATGTTTCGTTACACGTTACAACAGTCCGAGCTACAATGTGCCCTGTACGTAGTTAGAGATTACAGCTGAGCACAACATCCAAACACATTTCAGTGTGCACTGAGGCGTTTGTGGCAGTCTATTTCAACGGCCAATTCCATGTAACGGCCAAAGAGGTAGCGCAGCTTCCACTGTAACACACTGACGATGATGGAGGGAAACAAAAGAGAACAGGATGAGGACAACAACAGAAATATAACCCCATCAGCACCAAGGTCATTTTAATGAAATGCATAACATATGTAACCATTACGGCAATCGAATAATCTGCCAGTGATGGCTGTGATGTCATTTTAATTATAAGGAAATAATATTTCTCTTCAACAATCAGTTTAAAGCCAAGTTTAACCTCATGTTATTGCTGGGATGTATCCATCTAAAAACAAACATCCACACAAAAAGATGACAAAGACGAGGACAGACCTGAAACAACTACTGTACCAAACACACCGACAACGATAAGACCATTACATAAACAACATGCAACATTACTGTATTCTGGCACAAAAGTCATCCAAGTGGAATCTTTATGAGTGTTAGTTAGTGTGCATGAGTTCAGTGTGTGCCAAAGACATTATTTAGGTCTGAGTCATTCTGGAAACGTTAGTAAGAGGGCAAAAAGAAATAATTAAAAACAAAATAAATCTCAGAATCAGTTTTGGGTTTGTTTTGTTTTTTAAATATACAATAAGTTTTTGCACGTATCAAATTGGTTTTAAATTTGGTGCCTTTTCACACCGGACATACAGACATACGACGTCCGTGTGAACATTTTGTGCGTTAAAAATACTTTTGGACTACCTATTGCTAATGCAGCCGTTCACACCAATCGTGTATTTTTATTGGACGAATTTGCTGAATTTATTTTTGTCAAACCAAGCTTGACTCTTCAGATGTTTTGGATCCGAATAAACTGATCTGACCAACCAAATCGCTGTATTTGGCAACAAGCTTGCTCATAGCTGCATATACAATGATACAGAAAGAGGAAAATGTTACCATTTTTACCACAGACACACTGATGAACACTGGTCTGGCTCACTGGGCTCTCTGAAACGATTTCTCCTCCTCAGATCTGTTTCCAACTCTGCTAACAGCAGTTCAAACTGACACACTGACATCCTTCAATATGTATGGAACTCGTGACACAGCTTCAGCTGCTGGACAAAGCCATAAAACTCTCTCTGCTGAGAAATGGATAAAACCTAGAATCTGGATTTCTCCTTTTCTCGTTTAGGAACATCACCACTTTATGTGGACTCCGTTTTAATCGTTTGCTGTTTTAACTGTTTGGAGTTTGTTGAAATAGTTTTGTGAGCTTTAAGCTGAGATTCTGGCAAAATATATATATATTAGGGGTGCAACGATACACAAAATTCACGGTTCGGTTCGATACTTTGGTGTCACGGTTTCATATTTTTTTGATACAAAAAAATGTTCATGCTTTTTTAATTTGTCATTTATTAAAATTATAAATATATATTTTAACTCAAAAGTACAGTTTTTAAATTTAATGTTGCTGAAACAACAAAGTAATAAATAAATAAATCTATCTGATGGAGAAATCACTCATCTTTGGAAAAGAGAGTTTATTACAGAGAAATGGCTCTTTCAAAATAAAAGCTATACTATACGCTTCTTCTGGGCTATATTCTCAGCAGCATATTAAACATATCAGGTCCCCATAAGGAGAATCCTGTGCTAACGGCTGTCTAAATGACTCGGGTAAAGTTTGTAGCATGCATGCTTGTTGTCTGCTTCCACTTGTCTTTGCACTAGGATGCTGTCGGAGTAAATGTGCAGTCATATTCGTTGTGTTCCCACTAGTGCTGTCAGCGTTAATCTGAAATGACGTTAACGCCACAACACGGCAAATCTCCGTTAACGAGCTACCGCGGATCGCCCCGTGCGTGGGGCTGGACGGCCAACAAGCTAACAAGCTAACACACTAGTTCCCACCCATGTAATTGAGCATTGCGTGGCACATCCAACATACTGTTTTACTTTAGTCCATGACGCGCTTACCTTCAGGGTCATACGTCACATGAAAACCAAAATAATTCCAAACGCCAGATCTGAATGAGGGTGGGGGAGGTTCAATTTGCCATGTTGCAACGAGCTTAGCTTCTGTCTTGCTAGCTTGCGCTGCGCTCAGTGGATCTGCGCTCGACAGTGCAGCCTAGGCGGATAAGTCGAACGCAGATCCACTGAGCGCTCAACACAGACAGCATCGTCAGAAGAAAAGTTGATAAAATAAATAAAAAATTTTGTATTGTTCGATACATATGCGTACCGAACCGAAAGCACTGTATCGAATGGTTCAATATCGAGTATCGTTGCACCCCTAATATTTATATGTAAAAATGGATACAGGATTTATTGATATGGTTTACATTATTCTAACTAAATATGATTTAGGGTCTAAAGTCCCGTTTTTTTGGCCAGGCCTTCTTTTCGAGGTTGGACTTCAGGTAAATATTGACAGGTTGTCCCATTCCTGTAGGTGAAACGTCACCAGCTACAGGTAGAGACATCCATCACCTTGTATTCTTGTGATAGCCTTTCCCCGCCCCATCGTGTGAACATGTGTAAATGATCCTCCTCAACACCCCACCTCCAGCAAAAATCGACCTTCAAAGACGGTAACATGCATCACAACAAAAACTAGAAGTTAACCAAGTCGAGCAAAGGCCAGAGAGCAACAGGCAGTGTCGTTAGGCCACTCCCACTCCCATCAAGGCCACCTGAATCACCAGAGTACAACCAGAAATACACAGAATGGTGACTGGTGCCCCCATGACCCCAGAAATAGCCCACAATATTATTAAAAAGTTAGTCATTCATAATTTCTGTGCATTGCTGCATGAGTGTTTTCACCAGAAAGTGGAGTGCAGCCAAACTATATTTGTTATGCACAGAGCATCCAGAAAGCATTCACAGCACTTCGCTTGTTTCACATTTTTATCTTAAAGCCTTTTTTCAAAATGGATTCAATTCACTTTTCACCTTAAAAACAAAAACCCCACCGGTTCAAGTCTGGCTCCTGGCAGGGCCACTCGGGACATGATAAGAAGCCACTGCTATCCTGGCTGTGTGCTTAGGGGGAAGATGAACCTTCGTCCCAGTCTGAGGTCAGTACAGAGTGCTCTGGAAAAGGTCATCAAGGACGTCTCTGTACATTGCTGAATTCATCTCCCTCCACCCTGACCAGTCTCCCTGTTCCTGCTGCTGAAGAACATCCCCACAGCATGATGCTGCCACCACCCGGCTTCACTGTAGGGACCGTATTGGTCAGGTGATAAGCAGTTCCTCGTTTCCTCCAGACATGACGCTTGGCGTTCAGGCAAAAGAGTTTAATATTTGTTTCATCAGACTGGAGAATTTAATTTCTCGTGATCTCAGAGTCCCCTCAGGTTCCTTTTGGCAAACTTCAGGCAGGCTGCCACATGCCTTTTACTAAGAAGTGACTTCTGTCTGGCCTCTGCGTATAAATGATCAGTGCTGCAAAACAGCCAGTCCTTCTGGACCGTTCTCTCTCCAAACAGCAATGCTCCAGTTTTTTTGAGTGCAACCATCTGGTTATAATTGCTAACTAAGGCCCTTCTACCTGATCCCTCAGATCATCTGGGGAGCTAGCTCCAAAGAGTGAGCTGGTGGTTCTAAGCTTCTTCCATTTACACATGGAGGCCACTGTGCTCACTGTGATCTTCAGTGCTGTGGAAATTCTCTACCCTTCCCCAGATAGGTGCATTGATCTATGGAAGGACCAATCAAGGCCTTCTGTGTCTTGAGGTAGGTCAGGCGGTCTATTAAACCCCAGCACTTGTTCTATTTCACTTTACCAATTTCTGCACCCTCAATTTTCCAATGGGGATATACAAATGATCCATTTTGTGATAAGGCATGACAAAATATGGGACAAGTGAAGTGGATAAATCTTCAGATATCTCTACATTAGTGAGTGTGGAACTGTGTGCAAGTGAAAGAAACAAAGAAAGGTAGTGACTAACTTCTTCAGACCAGCTATGAGGTACATGCTCCGAGGCAAAAGCAAGTAGACCTGGTCTGTGAGCACAGCATGGATGATCTTCTTTGCCACATAATCAGGATTCAGGATTGGTAGCAGTTTTGGCCACCTGATGAACACAAAAAAGAGACAAAAAAAAAAAAAAAAGCACTGAACTTAGCATTTGTCAAGTTCTCCATTTCAAGTTCTCCTGCGACAATCTGGGTGGGTAATCAGATATTTGGTTGAAGGTTACAGAGGGTAGATTTTTAAATGATTTGGAAAATTATTACACTTTATATAATTCATGTAATTAATGCACTACATCTGCTTACATGATGTGTATTATAACATTCATCACACCAAATATACAACATGTAATTCTAATTTTAAACAGACTATTGGAATCTGCACAAACAGGCCCCCTAAAAAGATTTTACCCTTCAATAATGCTACAAATGGCAGCTCTATGAATAGTTACACCGTACTAGCACCAGGTTTGCCCCCGTTTTGCTGTCAGAAATGCCTTAATGTTTGTGCCATAGATTAAACAAGGTGATGAAAACAGTACTTAGATTTTGGTGCACGTTGACATCATGGCCTCAGCTGCTGCCGATCTGTCGGCTGCACGTGCATAATGTGAACCTACCACATCCCAAAGCTGCTTCATTGGGATGTGGCAGCTGAAGGCCACTACAGTGAACTCATTGCCATGTTGAAGAAACAATATTGAGCTGACTGAGCTTTATGACATGATGCCTTATCTGGCTCGATGCACTGTGGTGATACAGGGATGGACACTGTGGCAACAATACTCAGTACCAACTGAACACTATTTAAACAGGACACACACACCGTAACATCTCCACAAGCATGAACTGACATTCTGACATTGCCATCCAAACATTACAGTAAGGGAGGAAATTTTACTGTAAGTCACAGTAACCTTGTTAATGTTGCCTATCAGCTCGTCACCCAGACAGCTGACACTCACTGGTTATTAATTTCTGGACCAGTCTCTGCCATCCTACTGATGCCTGGGTGGGATTAACCCCAGCAGATCAGCAGTTTGTGAAACACTAAGAAGCATGGTTTGACACCATGCTACATGCTACATGCTACATTCAAAGTCACTGAAGTCTCAGTTTGATGCCAGTCAGATCCTCAGTTTAAACTTCAGGCAGTCGTACTGACCATGTCTACTTGCCCAATTGCATTGTATGGTAGGCTGATCACATGTTTGTGTTGAGAGGCAATTGAACAGTGTACCTAATAAAGTGGCTGTAAGCGTGTGCCCAAAAAAAAGGAACCTCATGTTCAGTCGTGTCTGCTAACATGTGGCTTAGCACTTTCAGTGCTGCCAGTCCACTTCCATCACATAACCTGTGGTCTTCTGTTCCTGGTTAATAACCAATATGTTTGGTTAGTTGGTCAGCAGCTGCTGTTTTTGTGTGAAACTGGAAGTGTAACAGGACTTCTAGTCCTCATATGTGTCAGCAAGGTGGTTTGCGACTATGTGCTAGATGGCGTCTTGGGACACCTTTGCAGAATCTGCAACTTAGGTCATGTCAGCTGGGGTAGGCTCCTGTCTCTGTGGACCTGCTGCTTAGGCCTGTTAACAATAATCAGAGCCTCTGTCTACATTGGCCTTTTCTAGCCACTGGTAGCACTTCTTGATGTCAGCACGTCCTCGCCCAATGGTATCATGCAAGGGCTTGGTCCGACATCTTTATGCATCTTCAGCTGCTTAAGGCATTCTTGGAGCCACTCATCTGGTGAGGTGGTGATGGTTGGTGGGCTGGCGCATCTCTGATGATGGCTCTGACACTCAGTAATCCTAATCCTCCCCCTCCTGTTGCTCATAGAGTCACAGTGTGCTGGATTTCAGGTGGAGACCTCCATGCTTTAAGAGGAGTATGCACCTTGACAACAGTGGCATCTATCTCCGTTTGTAGCATGGAGGAATATTGGTGTGACACTAAGAAAAACTATTGTAATTCTATTTCGAGAAAAAAAAGTAAAAATATTCAGATTACGGTTATTTCGAGACAAACTGCCACAGCTACAAAATGCCTTGTATAGACAGTTAGTTTTACTAACTGATCAGCATACTTGTGATGCAACTGTTGGTAGCCTTGAATCTGTCCATGAACAACCATTTCATGCTGTATAAATCCATTCTTCCAAGTTTGTGTGGCCATAAGCAACTTTCTGCACCATCTTTTCAATGTCCTTGTACTTGACCCAAAAGAGAAATAACTTCATTCCTTGTTACTAAATGAGATTCTGAAGTACTACGTTATAAACTTATAGGGTACAGCAACTGCCGCAGTTTGTCTGGAAACAACCATAATCTCCACATTTTGACTTTTTTCTCAAAATACATTTGACTTAAATCTCAAAATTTCGACTTTTGCAACTTTTATCTCTGTTTTTTTGTAGATGATGTGCTTCTGTTGGTATCAGGTGGTGAACTCCATCCCACATCGGAGTGGTTAACAGCCAAGTATGAAGCAGAGTGAGTGAGAAGTCTGAGGCCATCATCCTCAGCTACATAAGGGTGCAGGGCCCACTCCGGGTCAGGGACCAGTTACTGAGGAGTTTAAATATCCCAGGGTCTTGTTCGTGAGTGAGAGGAGTGGGAGATCGACAGACTGATTCGTTCTGTGGCTGCAGTGATGCAGCACCTGACTAGTTCGATCAGTCAGTTGTGGTAAAAAAAGCACCAAATATAAAAGTGAAGCTCTCGATTTACGGGTCAATCTACGTCTCTACGTCTCCCCCCCCCCCCCCCCGTCCACTAAACTCACAGGCCGAACAAGGAGCTGATCAGAAATGCAGCCAAGAGGCCCATGGTGACTCTGGACGAGCTGCAGAGATCTACAGCTCAGGTGGGGGAATCTGTCCATAGGACAACTATTAGTCGTGCACTGCACAAAGTTGGCCTTTATGGAAGAGTGGCAAGAAGAAAGCCATTGTTAACAGAAAACCATAAGAAGTCCTGTTTGCAGTTTGCCACAAGCCATGTGGGGACACAGCAAACATGTGGAAGAAGCTGCTCTGGTCAGATGAGACCAAAATGCAAAACGCTGTGTGTGGCGGAAAACTAACACTGCACATGACTCTGAACACACCATCCCCACTGTCAGATATGGTGGTGGCAGCATCATGCTCTGGGGGGGCTTCTCTTCAGCAGGGACAGGGAAGCTGGTCAGAGTTGATGGGAAGATGGATGGAGCCAAATACAGGGCAATCTTGGAAGGAAACCTCTTGGAGTCTGCAAAAGACTTGAGACTGGGGCAGAGGTTCACCTTCCAGCAGGACAACGACCCTGAACATAAATGGTAAATGGCCTGTATTTATATAGCGCTTTACTAGTCCCTAAGGACCCCAAAGCACTTTACATATCCAGTCATCCACCCATTCACACACACATTCACACACTGGTGATGGCAAGCTACATTGTAGCCACAGCCACCCTGGGGCGCACTGACAGAGGCGAGGCTGCCGGACACTGGCGCCACCGGGCCCTCTGACCACCACCAGTAGGCAACGGGTGAAGTGTCTTGCCCAAGGACACAACGACCGAGACTGTCCGAGCCGGGGCTCGAACCGGCAACCTTCCGATTACAAGGCGAACTCCCAACTCTTGAGCCACAATCGCCCCATAACATAAAGCCAGGGCAACAATGGAAAGGTTTAAAACAAAACACATCCATGTGTTAGAATGGCCCAGTCAAAGTCCAGATCTAAATCCAATCAAGAGTCTGTGGCAAGATCTGAAAACTGCTGTTCACAAACGCTGTCCATCTAATCTGACTGAGCTGGAGCTGTTTCAAAGAAGAATGGGCAAAGATTTCAGTCTGTAGATGTGCAAAGCTGGTAGAGACAGACCCTAAAAGACTGGCAGCTGTAACTGCAGCAAAAGCTGGTTCTACAAAGTATTGACTCAGGGGGCTGAATAATTACGCACACCCCACTTTACAGTTATTTATTTGTAAAAAATGTTTGGAATCATGTCTGATTTTGGTTCCACTTCTCACGTGTGCACCACTTTGTGTTGGTCTTTCACCTGGAATTCCAATAAAACTGATTCATGTTTGTGGCTGTAATGTGACAAAATGTGGAAAAGTTCAAGGGGGCCGAATACTTTTGAAAACCACTGTACAGGTTCTTAATGACACCTGTGACATTTGAAACCATAAAAATGGAAACCATGTAGCATGACCTACTTAGTTTGACATCCATCGAACATTCCGGTGTTGATGAAGTACGGGCATACAATCGTAGTTTTGACACCATCTTTCCCAGTTGCTAGCAGCTCAAGACCCATAGACTCTGCAAACCCTACTGCAGCAAATTTACTGGCACAGTAGTCTGCAGAATGAAGGTATAAGACAAAGCATTACAAAGAGATGTTCCTTAAATAAGGTTACTTCACCAATACCAGAAAGTGTATTTGTTTAGTTAAAATGATCACGTATGGGAGTATGCACTTTTACACTGATGGCTTAATAAATAATTCAGTCCTTAATAAAAACAATAAATAGATTAAAGAATACGTCATGTTCTCAAGCTCCACGTGTCAAACAGGGGACTCATCCAACACATTCAACTTTAGAATTACTGAGATGCATCACATGTTTAGGGAAGAAAACACACCTGCCAATCCATTGACTCCTATTAGTCCAGCAGAGCTGGCAATGCTGACAAGGTGCCCATGATTGTTGGCAATCATAGCAGGAAGGAAGGCCTTGTAGGTCTGAGGGGAGAAAGAAAAGGGGGGGGAAAAAAGACCAAATCACCTGCTGTAACAGAAAAGGTCGTATTCATTCTTAAATTCTACTAAAGAATCAACTGGAGACGTTAATGCCAAATTAAATATCACAGTGTTGTCTAATCTGCTAGTAAAATCATGTGGAGACTTGTCCATGTCCTTTACTGACTGACCCAAAAGTGAGCCATGATGTTGACATCCATGGTCTTCTCAATCAGTGAATCAGGAGCATCCATGAACTTCTTTCCTGTCACAATGCCGGCGTTGTTCACTAAAATGCTGACATCACCCACCTCTCGCTTCACCTACATGAAGGAATGAAGAAAAACCATCACGTATGAATAAATATCATTTTGTAAAAAAGATACTCCAAAGTAAAATGTACAACAGCTGTAGGATATGCATGAGGAAAAGAGATTCTATGATTTCCCAAACAATCTGTGTTGTCTTGAAATTGATCTGTGATTTAGACGAAGAGCTGTTGTTGTTCTCTCAGCTGCCTCAGTGATGCACAGACATAACTCAAACATACAGCGGTGTGAAAAAGTGTTGTCTCGTCAGTCCACAGAGTATTTTCTTAAAAGTCTTGGAGATCATCCAGATGTTTCCTGGCAAAACTGAGACGAGCATTTATGTTCCTTTCGCTCAGCAGTGGGTTTTGTCTTGGAACTGCTCTGCAGGCCATTTTTGCCAAGTTTCTTTCTTATTGTGGAGTCATGAACAGTAGCCTTAACTGAGGCTAGTGAGGCCTGCAGTTGTTGTTCTGGGGTCTTTGGTGATCTCGGATGACTCCTCTCAGGAAAAGCCGGCCGACCAAAATTACCCTAAGAGAACAGCGAAGGTCCACTACAGTTTCATGCTTTTGCCATCTGTGGATGATGGCTCTCACTGTGGTCCACTGGAGTCCCACAGCTTTAGAAATGGCTTCATTACCTTTTCCAGATCTCAATTAGCTTCTCATTTCTTCCTCAATGTCCTTGAATCGTGCCATGTCGTCTTGTTTTTGAGGATCTTTTTGGTTCTATTCAAAGTGATTTCTTGATTGAGAACAGGTGTGGCAGTAATCAGGCCTGGATGTGGCTAAATTGGCATTGAACTCAGCGTTACAATGCTGTGATACACCACAATGAATTTGTTATAACGGGGGGTTTGTATACCAGTATATCAGTTTAAATCAGATTTAAATCAGATCAGGGTATATCAGTTTTTCCACATGGGGCCATGTAGGTATGGATTTTTCTTCCCTCTTAAAAGCCTTCCTGTTTGTGTGTCATGTAACTAATATTTGATCATCTAATATTTGAATTTCTTTGATGAGCTCAAACATGCAAGTGTGACAAACATACAAAAAACCTGAAATCAGGACGGGGCCAACAGTTTTTCACAGCGCTGCAGGCTCAGTCTACATAACATTTAGATTCACTTTTTAGTTAAATTTTAAATAGCACCAATTCACAATTCAGTTGGAGATCAAACACACACTACATTATGTTACACTGACTAGAAAATATTTCATTATGGTACACAAAATAAAAGCCTCCCAATAAAGTGATAAAACAAAGATCCTGTCAGCTTCCATCTTAGAGAAAACCTCTGACAACAAACTGAATCAAGAGAGAGTATGCAAAGAGAGAAACATGTTTGGATGGTTACAGTTACACTTAAAACGGCCCGTGGTGGCTCCTCAGCCGGAGCGGGCGTGGCCAAGGTAAAGCGATCCCACGCCTGTGACGTGGACAATGACACCACGAGTAGTAACGCCGCTAAGCAACACTACCGGGGAGTAGTGTGAGTGTCCGTTCATTTACAGCTTCCTACACTGTATATTCATTCTGTTTACATTTTTCAGTGTTAAATCTTCCTGTGAAACGCTGATCTAGACCCAAACAAGACAGAAGGCAGGAAGTGATGCTTGTACTCGATGGTTATTGCTGACTCATGTTTCTACACATGAAAGGACAAATCAATTATTTAACCGTACTGCTAATGTATACAGATGTGTACAAAAAGCAAAAGTCTTAATATAAAACATGAATTAATTAATTGCTGAGTCAGAGAAAGGTGCATTTTAGTCTTTGGATTATTTTTATTATTGTTTTGGGGTTTTTTGCCCTAAAGAATTATACCTAAAATATGCGGAGCTTCACTTTAACGATGAGGGAAAAGCTGCTGTAGGAGCCACTGTGATTAACACGACTGCTGTCATTGCCACTTTGCACCAGCATTTCAAATAAATGAAAAGTCAACAATGCAAAGGACGGCATTACTCAAGCTGTCTGCAGCTAATTTAAATTTTAGTGTATCAAATCAAATCAAATCAAATCACTTTTATTGTCACATCACATGTGCAGGCACACTGGCACAGCACATGCGAGTGAAATTCTTGTGTGCGAGCCCCACAAGCAACAGAGATGTGCAAACACAACAACACAAACGAGCAAAATACAAGAATGGCCAACCTGAAACTAATAAATATATGTACAATATATAATAGTGTATGCATTTCTGGATGTGTATACTAAATATTTTCCTACGTGTGTGTGTGTGTGTGTGTGTGTGTGTGTGTATACACATTTTTACAAATTAAATAGTAAAAAAATAAAATAAAATAATAATAATAATAATAAAATATATAAAATATACAGAGTTGAATATGTGCAAAACAAGTGGCATTTATATACAGTGTGGAGTGCATAATGTTGAAGTTCCAGTAGTGAAGCTGAGGTGTCTATGACGTGTTCAGCAGTCTGATGGCCTGATGGAAGAAGCTGTCTCTCAGTCTGCTGGTACGGGACCGGATGCTGCAGAACCTCCTTCCTGATGGAAGCAGTCTGAACAGTTTATGGCTGGGGTGACTGGAGTCCTTGATGATCCTCCCCGCTTTCCTCAGGCAGCGCTTCCTGTAGATGTCTTGGAGGGAGGGAAGCTCACCTCCAATTATCCGTTCAGAGCACCGCACTACTCGCTGGAGAGCTTTGCAGTTGTAGGCGGTGCTGTTGCCATACCAGGTGGTGATGCATCCAGTGAGGATGCTCTCAATGGCACAGCGATAGAAGGTCCTGAGGATGCGGGGGCTCATGCCGAATCTTTTCAGTCTCCTGAGAAAGAAGAGGCGCTGCTGCGCCTTCTTCACTGTTTTGTTTGTGTGTACTGACCACGTAAGATCCTCAGCCAGATGTACACCAAGGAACCGGAAGCTGCTCACTCTCTCCACAGCAGCGCCGTTGATGGTGATGGGGGTGTGTACTTCTCTGCACCTCCGGAAGTCCACTATCAACTCCTTTGTCTTTGCGACGTTGAGGGTGAGATGGTTGTCTTGACACCAGTGGGTCAGGGCGCTGACCTCCTCCCTGTAAGCCGTCTCATCACCGTTGGTGATAAGACCCACCACTGTAGTGTCGTCCGCAAACTTCACGATGATGTCGTAGGTGTAGAGTGAGTACAGGAGAGGGCTCAGTACACACCCCTGTGGAGCACCAGTGTTCAGTGTGATGGGGGATGAGGTGATGCTGCACAGTCTGACCACTTGGCGTCTGTCAGACAGGAAGCTAAGGATCCAGCTGCAGAGGGAGCTGCTCAGTCCTAGATCCTGCAGTTTCCTGTCCAGCTTCGAGGGAACGATGGTATTGAATGCTGAGCTGTAATCTACAAACAGCATTCTCACATACGTGTCTCTCTTCTCCAGGTGTGACAGGGCAGTGTGTAGTGTCAGGGCTATGGCATCATCAGTGGACCTGTTGTGGCGGTATGCGAACTGTAGAGGGTCCAGTGAGTCGGGTAGTGCAGAGCAGATGAAGTCCCTGACCAGCTTCTCGAAGCATTTGCTTACGATGGGGGTCAGGGCTACAGGTCGCCAGTCGTTCAATGAGGAGATGGTGGAGGATTTGGGTACAGGGACGATGGTGGCCATTTTGAAGCAGGCTGGGACTACAGACAGAGAGAGGGAAAGGTTGAAGATGTGCGTGAACACTCCAGCCAGCTGAGCCGCGCATGACCTGAGGACGCGGCCGGGAATCCCGTCCGGACCAGTAGCTTTGCGTGCGTTCACCTTCCTGAAGCACTTCCGCACATCCTCCTCAGACACAGTGTGCGCACTGACGTCATCCGCGGTGCGCACACTGTCCGGTCTCATGGTGTTCGCTGTGTCGAATCTAGCGTAGAATACGTTTAGATCCTCACATAGAGAGGCCGTGGTCTGCGGTGTGCTGGTTTTCCCTCTAAAGTCTGTGATCGTGTTTAGTCCCTGCCACATACTCCGAGGGTTGTCAAACTGTTGCTCCACCCTGTCCCTGTACTCACGTTTGGCTGCTTTGATCGTCTTCCGGAGTTGGTAATGTGCGTGTTTGTAGTCCGATGTGTTCGCGGAGGCAAAGGCGGTGTTCCGTGCCGCGCGAACATCTCCGTTAATCCAGGGTTTTTGATTTGGGAAGGATTTGACTGTTCTGGATGGGACGACATCTTCCACGCATTTCCTGATAAATCCACAGACTGAGTCTGTGTATTCATCAATGTCTCTGGCGGCCACGTGAAACATTTCCCAGTCCGCGTGATCAAAACAGTCCCGCAGCGCAGACTCCGATTGGTCCGTCCAACAGTGCACCGCCCTCCGGGTTGGAGCTTCCTGTTTCAGCTTCTGCCTGTAGGCGGGCAGGAGCAGGATGGAGCAGTGATCTGATTGGCCGAATGGGGCGCGGGGGAGGGCTTTGTACGCATCCCGGAAAGAGGTGTAACAGTGGTCGAGTTGCCGGTTTCCACGTGTGTTGAAAAGGATGTGTTGATGGAGTTTTGGTGAGACTTTCTTCAGGTTTCCCTTATTAAAGTCTCCGGCTGTGATAAACGCTGCCTCTGGGTGTGCGGTTTCCTCGCTGCTGATCGCGCTGTACAGTTCCCTGAGTGCACGGTCAGTGTCGGCTTGTGGGGGAATGTAAACAGCCGTAATAATCACTGCTGTAAATTCCCTCGGTAGCCAGAATGGCCGGCACTTAATCATCAGGTACTCCAGGTCCGGTGAGCAGAAGGATTTGACCGGGTGCACGTTCGCATAATCACACCAGCTGTTGTTGATCATGAAACACACACCACCGCCTCTGCTTTTCCCAGTAAGATCCTGTGACCTGTCCGCGCGGTGCACAGAGAACCCCGGCAGTTGTATTGCGGAGTCCGGTACTTTGTCCGATAGCCAGGTTTCTGTGAGGCAGATCACGCAGCAGTCCCGCATCTCTCGCTGGAATGAGATCCGTGCCCGAAGCTCGCACAGCTTGTTCTCCAGAGACTGCATATTAGCCAGTAATAAACTGGGTAACGGTGGTCTGTAAGTGCGCCGTCTCAGTCGAACCAGAACGCCAGATCTTCTCCCTCTGCGTCGGCGTTTGCGGCCTCCAGGGCCAGAGAACAAAGGCGTCTCAGGTGAGATGAATGGGGGGTCTGCAAACGGAGCGTGTTGCAAAACTTGAACTCCGGAAAGTTATAAGAAAGACCGTCTTTTATGTCCAGTAAGGTTTGTCGGTCGTACACAAGGAGACAAGTGCTGCTCGTGAAAAAATAAAGGAAAAGTAAAATTAAACACAGAAGAAAGCCTATGTGTGTGTGGCTGAGTGTGAGAGAGCGAGTTACTCATAAGTGCAAAAGCTCCATGTGCTGTTAAGTAGGAGAGAATTAACACATCATTAGCATTCAACGGGGTCTTAATGAGCAAACGTTTACGCAGCTCTGCCAACTCCTGCAGAAATTATGAACAACTTGTATGTCATAAATTTTTCATATGGTTTCTTATAATTGTGCAACCATAGCATCATTGTCACAAGCCAAAAAACTGAATTAAAGTGAATGGATCAGACAGTGTGATAACAAAGTAAGTAACATGTTGATCCAGTGGTTAGCACTGTTGCTGCACAGCAATTACGTCCTACAGTTAAAAGCACTGGCTTCCTGGGACTTTTCTGTGTAGCAGTCCAGGTACTCCAGCTTCACCCATCACAAATATATGGTTAGATTAGCTGCTGATTCTAAATTGTGACTATGACTCTTAATGGTCATTTCTCTGTTAGCCCTGCAACAAGTAGAAACCTGTTTAAGGTGCGCCCCATCTTTCACCCACTACAATAGGCTCCAGCCCCCCAATGAACCTGAATTAGACAATGAGGGAAACCACAGATTTCTCTGAAGACTTAAAATCATTTGAATACAAAAGTTAAAAGTTCTAAAACTACTTAGACTAATATAATGTATTTTTATTTTCAAGCCACTGAAAGTTTGGACGTTGTAATAAGCTCAGGTGGTTAACTTGTTGCACGTACACATCGATGTTAACTCAAGTCAAAAACGAAGTAGATGCCAGTTGCGCTACAGGCACGTCGGTCTAATGTTCACCCAGAAACTTTACCTGGTCAGCCACTCTGTAAACTTCATTCTTGTCACTGCAGTCACAAATATAGTAGTGGACTCGACTGGCTCCATTACTTTTAGCCAGTCTAGCAGTTTCCTTCATCCCTTCCTGGTTGATATCCCACAGCACCAGCACGGTGCTATAAGCTGCAAATTCCTGAGCCATGAGACGGCCGATTCCACTACCGGCTCCTGTAATGAGCACCACCTCACCAGCAATGTTCTTCTTTTTCTTTGGCACAAAGAAGTAGATGAAAGACTCCACATTGTACCAGATGGACAAAAGGAGTACTTTGATGGTTTCCAAGAAGAAATTCATAATGAATCTGGAAAGAAAGAAGAGAGACATCAATCAAAAACAAAACAAACGTTTCCTGGTATTATGAATAAGACTGGAAATCTTGATGAAATGATTTTCCTCCAATTTTTTATACAAGTAGCTTCAGTCAGATTACAGAAACCTTTGTGTTATTCCTATGACTCTTTTTAGTTTTGTCTTTAATGAATTTAAAAGAACTTCAAAGCAAGTTGTTTTGGGGCATTATAGAATTTTGTGAAAAATGAATTCAGGAATAATCATAATCAAAAGGTGCACCTCAAGGCTCTGTATTAGGACCGACACCATTTCAATAATAATTTAAGAAAAAGGCTGTACCGTGACAAAACGTGGAACAAGGGATATGCTGTTAATGCTTTCTGAATGCACCGTGTATCAGCATTGATACTGGCAACTTGCAGGCAGGACCATTTATAAGTGTAAATAAATAATGAGTACAATCAGCAAGCGCCCCTCATTTATCATACACTACCTCATTTGGAGTGCAAATCTGGTGAATGACAGAAATATTTGGATAATATTCTCTCCCCCGATCAGTCTGGTTTCAGAAAGCAACATAGCACTGTCACAGCTTCGATTAAAGTTTTAAATGACTTTGTGGAAGCTTTTACTGTGTGGCACTTTTTATAGATTTGTCAAAAGCATTTGACACAGTACATCATAAGCTGTTATGTCACAGACTTTTAGATATTGGCTTTCCAGACCAAGCTACTGACTGGTTTTCAAATTATCTTTCTGATCATAAGCAGAGTGTTCACGATGCAGTCCACGATTGTTCTTGTTATCCAAGTGTCACAAAAGGTGCACCTCAAGGCTCTGTATTAGGACCGACACCATTTCAATAATAATTTAAGAAAAAGGCTGTACCGTGACAAAACGTGGAACAAGGGATGTGCTGTTAATGCTTTCTGAATGCACCGTGTATCAGCATTGATACTGGCAACTTGCAGGCAGGACCATTTATAAGTGTAAATAAATAATGAGTACAATCAGCAAGCGCCCCTCATTTATCATACACTACCTCGTTTGGAGTGCAAATCTGACATGAGCTGCATCATAGTGCATATATAGCAGGAGAAAAGTTTTTTTGTCTTAAGTGGTGAAACAAGTTTATTTTACACAGTATTGAAGATTGAATAGCTCTCCCTCTCAGACATGCCTGTGTGTCTGTGCTTGTTCCATTGTGTGTGCTGAAGATGTGAACGCATAGCATTGCTATAACAATGACACTGTGATACGACAATCACATAAAAAGTAATACCATACCATATTATCAGCACAGCCCTAAATAATGATGTCAAACACAGCCAGGAGAAAGTATATGCACACTACCTGTTTTTTTGTTGCGGCCCGTCATCCAACTGGGCCTTACTCAGACTTTATCAGAACTCTTTGTTTTTAATCTGGTTTAATGCTCAGTTATTGTGGGTGATTTTAACATCCATGTAGATGCTGAAAATGACAGCCTCAACATGGCATTTAATCTGTTATTAGACTCAATTGGTTTCTCTCAAAATGTAAAAGAACCCACCCACCACTTTAATCACACTCTAGATCTTGTTTTAACATATGCAGAGAAACTGAACATTTAACAGTGTTTCCTGAAAACCCTCTCCTGTCTGATCATTTCCTGATAACATTTACATTTACAATCATTGATTACACAGCGGTGGAGAGTAGACTTTATCAAAATAGATGTCTTTCTGAAAGCACTGTAACTAAGTTTAAGAATATAATCCACCCACTGTTATCATCTTCAATGCCCTGTACCAACACAGAGCAGAGCAGCTATCTGAACGCTACCCCAACAGAGGTCGATTATCTTGTTAATAATTTTACCTCCTCACTACGTACGACTCTGGATACTGTAGCTCCTGTGAAAACTAAGGTCTCTAATCAGAAGTACCTGACTCTGTGGTATAATTCTCAAACACGTAGCCTAAAGCAGATGACTCGTAATCTGGAGAGGAAATGGCGTGTCACAGATTTAGAGGATCATCATTTAGCCTGGAGAAATAGTTTGCTGCTTTATAAGAAAGCCCTCCGCAAAGCCAGAACATCTTACTATTCATCACTGATTGAAGAAAATAAGAACA